>NC_091812.1:21966785-22298928 GCF_041296235.1 Equus asinus
TGTCAAAAACCAAAATAATTATATGTCTTGTTTTTCTGCTTCATCTGTTTTTAGTCCCCTATTGCTGAGCTAACAAATTACCACAACCTTTATGACTTAAAACAACACAGATTTTTTTATCTTACAGTTCTGGAGGCCAGAAGTACGCAAATGAGTCTTACAGGCTAAAAGCAAGGTGTTGGTGAGATGGCATTCCTTCCAGATGATCTAGGGGAGAGCCTATTCCTGGTGTGTTCCAGCTCCTCGAGTCTGCCTGCATTCCTTCATTCATGGCCCCTGTCAGCAATGACATCACTCCAGCTTCTGTTTCTGCCTTCAGTTCTCCTTCTCTGGCTCTGACTCTCCTCTCTCACTCTTTCACTGTAAAGATTCTCATGAATACATTGAGATGATGTGAATAATCCAGGATATCTTTTCTGTCTCAAAATCGTTAATCACATCTGCACAGTCCCTTTGCAAATAAGGGAACATACTCCCAGGGTCTGTGGCTTAGTCCTTTGGCAGGCCATTGTTCTGTCTGCTGCAACATCCACAATAATTTTGCACCATTATCTTTTTATTTTCAGAATTCCCAATTATTAGGTTATCTGAATTTTAAAAAGGAATAATACGTTACTCTTTAACAGTTTGCCTTTTAATCTTCTAATTTTGAAAACCTAAATAAGTACACAACCAAAATTTTTCAGACTTTTTTTTTCCTATACGATGTGTTTGTGATTTTTAAAAATTCCTAAGTGCTCTTTGAGAATTGGATGTGAGCATTTATCATTTAAAACATTAAGTTTATCCAAATGACCACAACTTGACATAGAGTTGGCCGACTAAACATTTATACAGCACCGATTAGGGGGCACTCCCTGAAAGGCTGGGCAGAAAAAAAAGAAAAAAAGGTATGCTTCCTATTCCTGAAGAACTTATCATTTAGTTGACAAGATCACAAAAGAGGCCATCTGCTCAGCAGCTAGAGAAAATGGAACCATTGATAAATTCCAGCTGTGTAGTAACTGGGAGAATGTGTGTTCCCACGGGTTTCTCCGCCAGCCACTGGGTTAATGTGTACTCTGTGCCTCTTATGGTTTTAGAGGCTGTTCAAATGGCTGTAAACAGATATGGTCCTTGGAGGAGTTTATAACTCCTGAGATTGTAGACTTGATGGAATTTCAGTGGGAGCACTGAGCAAGTATACAGGTGGATTACAGAAAATACGTGTCACGGCATGTACAACTGACCTTGTGCAGATGGTCTATCATAAAGTGTGCTGGATATCTACCAGAAAGTACCAGTGGAGCACCACACAGACTTGTGGTTAGCTCAGCTTCAGCCAGGCAAAGGAGGATGTGCATTTGTTATTGTAGACAGGAGAACTAGTATTTCATAAGTGTTTAGTGTACCCTTCAAGCTTTTTATGTTTTCTCTTATTTTCCTTACAACAACTCATTTAACAGATGAGGAAACAGGCTTAACCAAGTTGAGTGACTTAGCTGAATTGATTCAGGGCCTAAGTGGCCGAGCTGGGATTCAAACCCAGGTCTGTTTGAATCTTTGCACTATAGCAAAGACTGCCTCAGACAATGTATATCTTAAAGATCATCCAGATTTATTGAGTCTAAATGGTCTTGGAGAAGAAAATATCTCACGACTTAAGGATTATAATAGTACCTAAAAAGAAGCTGGAAGCATCTTTTCTTGCTATTTTCTTGATTCACTGAGCTGAAATGCCTGGAAGGAGCAGGTAGTATTGTAGTGTGGCTAACACTCTGTTTCAAATTGAAGATGGCCACCTGAATGGCCTTTTCCCTGTGGCAGACCAGGACTTTTGCACATCTTGTTTTAGAATGACTATGGTTTCTGTAGGGTTTTTGTCCCTCAGTCTTAAGTATTGGAAGCTCTCAAGTTGTCCTAAGAACTGGTTCTTGATTTCTCAACTGGATGGTGGGCAGAAGAAACACTCTCCTCTCGATGGACCTACTCCAGTGAGTGGACACCCAGGATGGATTAATGCCGATGCTAAGAGAGATTTTACAGATTATTCTAAGCAATTTGTTTTCAATTGGTGAGGTAACTGGTATTTGGGGACAGACTGTGACTGTCTATGTGGTTTCCCAGCTGGATCCAGAGGCCAGGTCTCCTGTTTTCAGGACAACAATTCAAGATGCCATACTTCCCCCTACTTTGTAGGACTGGGAACTGAGAGTGTGGGCTGGATTTCTTCCCCTCTTTTCCTCCCTCTTCCTTCCTCCCTCCCTCCCTTCCTCCCTTCCTCCCCTCCTCCCTCCCTCCCTCCCTCCCTCCCTCCCTTCCTTCCTTCCCTCTTCCTTTATTTTGTCCAGTGCAGAGGTGAAGGCACATGGGGGCTCTGCTTCAAGGCACAGAAGGAGAGAAAGATAACTAGAGGCATATGGCCTGGTCGCTAGTGGCTCCTCTGTTAAGCATAGAAGTAAAATTCTTTCCCTCAAAAGCAAACAAGTAAATAAGACCCTAACCCAAGACACTTAATGCAAAGCACTGGCTATCAGGTAATTTTTTAAAAAAATAAGCAACCTAATAGGCAAAAAACTTAGAAAATTAACCACTGGTCTTAGGAGAAAAGAACTGTTCATGTGAGTCAGTTATATGAGGGAATACAAATCACATAATGACTCATCAGAGAATAAATTCAGGAAACCTAGTTGAGAAGGCTTTTTTCTTCCTGATGTGATACTTCAGGTCTTATGGAAAACAGTGTTTTCCTAGTTTCCTTCCTTCCTTCCTTCCTTCTCTCCCACCCTCCTTCCCTCTTTCCTTTCTTCCTTCCTTTTTCTTTCCTTCCTTCTTCTCTTCTTTCCATGAAGTATGCACTCACTCACTTATTCTTTTCATTAAGTCGCCGTTGTGAGTTAAATTGTATCCCCTCAAAAGATATGCTGGAAGCCTAAACCCTGCATGTGAACTTACTTGGAAAAGGGGTCTTTGCAGATGTACTCAAATTAGGATGAGGTCATACTTGAATAGGGCGGGCCTTAATCCAATGTTACTGGGGTCTTTAAAAGAAGAGAAGACAGAGACACACACAGGGAGAACGCCATGTGATGACAGAGCCCAAGATTGGAGTGATGCGTCTACAAGCCAGGGAACAGCAAAGATTGCCAGCAACCCCGAAGCTCAGAGGAAGGTACGGAACAGCTTCTCCCCTAGAGCCTTCAGAGAGAGCAGGGCCCTGCTGACGCCTTGATTTTGGACTCTGGCCTCCAGAACTGTGAGAGAATACATTGCTGTCGTTTTAAGCCCCCTAGTTTGTGGTCCTTTTTTACAGCAGCCCTAGGAAGCTAATACGGTCCCCAAACATTTCCACAATTCTTGCTACAGCCAGGCGCTGTGAGTCGAGTGTGTGATAGGGGAAAGGAAGACCAAACAGGTGACTGTGACACAATTCGTTAGCCTCTAGGAACCCACAGGCTAGCACTGAGGAACCTCAGTGAGTCCCCCTCCCACCCACAGGTACGTCCACTTTTCAGAAAAGCAATCAAGGACAGGTGGCACCTATGGTGATGTCTGTGTGTTACACTTTTAACTCAGGGACTGATCACAGGAAAAACTGTGACGAGAGGAAATGTTAATAAGTCTTTAGAGTCAGACAATAATTGAGATGGCTTTGGAGAACTGAGGCCACAATTGTAAATTACTAAAAGAACAACGGTAATATTTAGGGTTCTGTTTTGAGTCGTTTTGGGGTCCTTAGTGAAGATGAAAGGACGGAAGAAATCAAATAGAAGGGAGTAAGAAAGTTCTGTCTGAAAATACTTTGAGCCAGGATTCAAGGGGAAGATGTGGTGTGGAGCGAGATCACTAGCTCCCGAGGACCCGCATCCCTTTCCGCTTCTCTAGCAACAGCCCTTCCTTCTTCTCTCACACACACAGTAAATTCCTACTGGATTGGCTTGAATTAAGTTGTGATCATCTCCCCAGCTCTGATTTTCCATAAAGAGTTGAGCTGGTAACGAGTGAGGAGGGGACTTGCAATGCTCTGCTGGTTTTTGTCCTATGAGCTTACCCAGGCTGGCCTTGTACCCTGAACGCTGGTTCAAACTATTTCCTATGAGGACTTTGGGGAAGACGGAAAGAGGGGAAGATGGAGAAAACAAAAGCGTGTAAAGTCTGGGGTAGGGTAGAGCAGCAAGGAGCGGTAAGAGTGGGAGGAGCAGATGGTTTGTACCCAAGCAAATGGTGGCTGTGAGCCTGGCTCAGCCCAGGGGACACTTGCATACAAGTGCTTGTAACTGGATTGAGCCTGACTTGAATGCTTCCTACCCTAAACTTTGTAAATAACTATGAGCTGCTCCAGTTTTAAAATCAGCTGCTCAGTGATTGATAATTTAAATTTAGCAATGCTTAATTTGGAAGAGCTTTATATGTCTAATGGAAATAGCCAAACAGGCCAAATAGGAGACAGCATGATACAGTCGAAGGCACCAAAGACTTGCATCTGGGATGTTCTAGATCAGTGTCTCTCAACTTTTTTTTCATTATCATCCATGAAAGAGTCATTTTAGGCATATTTTCCTAATTGCCTCCCGCATGAAATTATAATACCATAGATATCTTACATATCTGTTTACATACCGTATGCATATCTGTGCTTTATGTATTTAAAGAGTAGGATGCCCTCCCCTCTCAAGAAGCAATTTCTCCTACCTGGGGGCAGTATCACCCACTGAGAATTCCTGCTCTAGATGAGAACTGACTCCAGGACCTAGGAATCCCCGGGTGAGGACAGAGGCCTACAACTGCAACGTCGTCGTCCAGAGAGCATGGGTTTAGAAATCTGTCAGACTTTGCCTTGAATTCTACTGGTGCCCCTCCTACCTGTGACCCTGGGCAACTTACATAACTTATCTTGAGTGTTAGTTTCCTGTCTATATTATCTATATTAAGGGTGATTTAGATAAAAGTAAAGCTAAGTACTTTGCACTTGTCTGACATCTAGTCTGTGATCAAAGTAGATGATCTTTCTTTTGAGTTCTTTGCTAGGCTGTTTTCCCCACCTTCTGCTTACTTGCAGCAAGTGAAACCGGCCTGGGACCCATTGTGCAGATTCTACTGAGGGTCTGCACAGGTGCTCCAGGGGTGGATGTTTATAGGAAATCTGTTGGGTTTTATACGTTAACATTGCTTCTTGCTGAATTCTCTTATTGTTTCATAAATTTTTGTGTTAAATATCTTGGATTTCCATGCACATAGCGACAAGTTTGCTTGCTTTTCGCTGACATTTATAATTCTTTGTCATTCTTTAGCAAATTACAGATAAAAGCACAAGAATGGTGGTTAAACTATATTAAATCAATCATAATAGACTTTAACATAAAGATCACGAAGGAGAGAAAGTGGTCACAACATATGTCATTTAGCAAACATTTATTGAAAACTGACTGTACAATCGACATCATTCTAGGTGCTGGGATAGCAACATCAAATAAAAGAGAGTAAATTCCCTACCCCCATGGAGTTTATGATCAGGGTTGTTGTGGGGCCTATTAGTCAGGGTCCCCTCAAGAAACAGGTGTCAGTTGTCAAGAAACCATGGGACACTTGAGGAGAGTCTAATAAATAGGGCTCTAAAAATGTGGGTAGGGTTAGTGAAGCATCCTGTAACTAGTGTTGGTAGAGACTTATTATCACCCCCAGGGCTGCAGTGAGAGTAGGTAACATTATCAGAACTTAGCACAAGAGGCCACCTTCATGAGAGCTGTGGTCTTAGGAAGAGAAACATTGTGAATGCCCATTACATGGCTCAGCACGGAGAGCCAAAGGAATAAATACCCAACACCTCACTTGTTCTCTTCCCTCTGATATCCTATCCTCCGTTAAGCATTTATAAACCCCATTCAATACCTATCCTTAGAATTCCATCCACATATGTCTCTTCTAGACGTTTTTGTCACCAATTTTCCACTCTTATTCTTGTTTAGCCCCCTACTACCTGTCAACTCACTGAGCTACTGGACATAAATCAGTATAAATCAAAACTCAAGCACATGTCAGTTCTTCACAAAGTGAACTAAATATACCTCCTTAAACTCTACCCACTGGGAAGATTTTTTTCACCACACCTTTCAGAACCACCCCTAAGTGAGACTGTAATTGTAGCAGCCATAATTTCCAATGATGCCACCATACACTGGAAACCCAGTTTGAAGGAGAGTTGATGGGTATGTGGCCACAGGTCTCCCTTGGGGACTTCTGGGGAATGTTTAATTGTATATTCTTGTGACCAAGTTATGAGGAATTTTGTCAAAGGGACCCAGCCTTCCCTTTAGTCAAAGCCTCCTGTCTATAAAGTAGGATATATCAAGGATTTAGAAAGAGAATCTGAATCCCTGTTGTGGTGATTTGTGTTCGTTTTCGGCCCACAAGATCCAGAATTTCACATGTATATAGATATAGATCTCAAGAAGCATCTTAGTAGAACACCCATCTATTTCATTTCAATGAACTTCATGATCAAAGAGCCACCACCACCGATGCCTTCATGTCACCACAAAAGATGGCTGCACATGAGAAACACTCTAAGAGTTTTAAAAAACATTTGTCAGTATCCCATTAGAGAAAATACATATTTCATTGGTATGAAATGCAACATGGGCTGCTCCTGAGTCCACAGGGAGTATACTCATATTGATTAATTTGAGCCTATCCAAACATAATTCATCCTTCCTAATCTAATATGGTAAGGATCCACCCCCTTATGTGCTACCTAGTTTCTGCTTTATTGGGCAAGATCTTGAGTTCCTTTTGTGTTTTTGGTTTTCTAATTTCTGGATTTCTTGCAATTTTACTCTGAACATAGCTGGTTTTTTATTCCCATTATGGGCCTGGAGCCAGTAAGCAAGTTCGGACAGGGCCTGAGGATAGTGAGTATCCTCTTTCAGGGGTAACTTATACTAGGCTCACCCCTTAGGATTTGGAGAGAGAGAGAAGTGAGAGAGACACTGTCAGAATTCAGTTACTCTTCACTTCTTTTTCTAAGCTCCTCAAAGCAGTGACTTTTAGTATACCTTAAAGGCCTTAAAATTGCAGAGAGTGTGGCAGGTACAACAAACTTGAACTGTCTAATAAGCCTCAAAGCTGTGCAGAGGCAAGCGTACACCTGCCAGGCAAAGTGCACAGAGTAGAGAATATCTGTTCCGACCAAGCAGGAGTATATGTTTGACCATGTCCCTCTCCTCTGATAATAACTTTGGGCTTCCTGGATGCTCGGTAAATCCACGTAAGTGAAGGAATACAATTTCTTCACCTTAATCTTGACCTCACACTGAGTCCCTCCTAGCAGTAATTGGGGGAGGTGTACTTACCTGGCATTCACCCTCATATGGGTAGTGATCATTTTATAAAATATTGAGGAACATAATGTCCCTCTTGAAGATATTCTAGTATTCACACCTTATCTGAGTGAGTAATTGAGGCAATCCATTGAGAGCCCCAGTATATTGGATCACTTTTCAAACTGTTCAGACACCTCCATCTGGGAACTGTTTCTCTCTATGCCTGTCAATATTAGATTAGCTTTATCTTTTTAGGGTTTCATGCAAAAGGAATCATACAGTGTATTTTTGTGTGGCTTTTTTTTCACTCAGGATAATGATTTTGAGATTCATCCTATAGTTGAATACCAGCAATGAAGGAACAGCCTCACACAGGGAGAAACAACTGCTTATGAAATCAAGGGAGACTCATTGTGCCCAATGAGTTCAGCTATATCTGAATCCAAATACATGTAATCATTCCAATTTCCAGGTTCCTGGACTTTCCCAGTAAATGTCCCAAATCTCATCTAATACACCTCCTCAAATTGGGGATCTAATAGTTCTTGTAATTTTTTGAAGAAATAATGTCCAAAACTTCCCAAAGTTGATGAAACAATGTTAATTTACACATCCAAGTAGCTTACTGGACTCCAAGTAGGATAAATACAAAGATATAGTTTTACCTGGACACATCATAGTCAAACTGTTGGAAGCCACACACAAAGAGAAAATCTTAAAAGAAAGGGAAAAACAACTGAATGTGTACAGGAGAGCATCAACGTAAATAATATCTAACTGCTCATCAGAGAAAATAGACCCTAGAAGGCAGAGAAATGGCATATTCAAAATACTGAAAGAAAAAATGGTAACGAAGAAGTTTTTTTATCCAGCAAGACTATCCACTAAGTATAAAGGTAAAATAAGGGCATTCTTAAATTTAAAAGGACTGGACGAATTTCTTGATATCAGAACTGAATTGTGAGAAATACTAAAGGAAATTCTTTGGGCTGGAAGAAAATGACATCAGACAGTACCTCGAATCAGCTCGAAGAAATTAAGAGAGCCAGAAGTAATAAATTTCTGGGTTTAAAAAAAAACAATCTATAAATATATTTTCTCATTTCTTCTGTTAAATTCTTTAAAAGACACGAGATTGTACAAAGAAATAATTGTAACATTGTAGTATTGGTTTTGTAACATATATAGATATAATATATATAAAAATAATAACACAAGAGGGGAAGTAATAGAGTTACATTGGAGGAAACATTCCATATTTCATAGGAATTAAGTTAATATTCGTTTAAAATAGACCATAGTGAGTTAAAATGCATATTGGAATCCCTAGCACAGATGCTAGGAAAATAGCTCAAAAACAGTAAAAAATATTCAATAGAGGAATTAAAACGATGTACTGAAAGATTTATTTAGCACAAAAGAAGTTAATAAAGGAAGGACAGAGAACAAAGAAGCCTGAAGACATAGAAAACAAATAGCAAAATGGCAAATGTAACTCTGATCCTATCAATAACTGCACTAAATGTGAATGGTCTAAAAAAACCCATTAGAAGACAGAGATTGGGAAAATGGATAATAAAGCAAGATCCAACTCTATGTGATCTACAAAAGACACATCTTAGATTCAAAGACAAACAGAAGTTGAAACCAGAAGGATGGAAAAGACATATCATACAAATAGTTACCAAAAGATTGCTAGAGGGTTGTATTAATACTGGACAGTGTAGATTTTAAAACAAGAAATATTATTAGAAGCAAAGAGGGACATATCCAAATGACAAAATGTCCATACATCAGAAAGATACAAAAATTATCAATGCTTACAAATGTAACAACAGAGCTTCAAGATACGTGAAGTAAAACTTGACAGAAATGAAAGGAGAAAGAGACAATTCAACAACAATACTTGGAAATTTCAACTGCCTCCTGTCCATAATGGATTAAAAAGAGGAAAGACAATCAGCAAGGTTATAAAAGACTTGAACAGCACTATCAACCGAATTAAATTAAGTGACGTGTATAGATCACTGCACTCAATGACTACCAAATACACATTCTTTTCAATAGCACATGGAACATGCTCCAGGATAGACCGTGTACTCAGCCATAAAATAAATTCAACAGATTTAGCAAGAATGAAATAATATAAAATATGTTCTCCAACCACAATGGAATTTGAGCTATCAAGAATGGAATATATCTGGGATATCCACAAACATTTGGAACTTAAATGACACCCAGCTGAATAACACGAGTCAAAGAATAAACTGGGCACAAAATTTGAGAGTACTTTGAAGCGAATGAAAATTTAAAAAATAGAATATCAAAGTCTACGGGATGTGCCTAAAGCAGTACTTAGAGAGAAATGTATAGTATTAAACACCTATAGTGGAAGAGAGGAAAGTCTCAAATCAGTAATTTAAGTTCCTACCCTAAGAAAGGAAAGAAAGGAAAATAAACCAAACTGAAAACAAGCAAAAGAAAGGAAATACAAAAGATTAGAACACATGTCTGTGAAATACAAAACACAAAGATCAATAAAACCAGAAATTGGCTGTTTACCAGATACAGTTGACAATCCCTTAGCTAGCATCCCCAAGGAAGAGAGAAGATAGAATTTCCCAAAATCAGAAATTATAAAGGCCCACCCAAAGAGAAATTAAAGGATCATAAGAGAATATTATGAACAACTTTATGCCACAAATTAGACAATTTATAAGATATTGGCAAATTCTTAGATCCAAATTTCCAAAACTGACTCAAAGAGAAATAGAAAATCTCCATAGATCTGTAACCAACAGGAAAATTAAGTTAGTAATTAAAACCCTTTCAGGGAAGAAAAGCCCAGATTCGGATGACTCAACTGGTGAATTCCATTGACTATTAATGGAGAAAATAATCCCAATCTCCCACCATCTATTTCAGAAAATATCGAAGGAGAGAGCTGGTCTCACATCATTCTATTAGGCCAGAGTTACCTTGATTTCAATGGCAAGTGAAGACATCACATGCAAAGACAAGACCACTATCCCTCATGAATATAAATGAAAAATCCTGAACGATGTGTTAGTGAGTGATGTCACCAAGATGGGGGAGTAGGAGATCTTAGCCTCTGTCCTCCCAGAAAGATCAACAATTAGACTGCTACCTACCCATGGTCAAAAAGAGTTCTGGGAGAGCTCTAAAGCCCCCCTAAGAAACTTTAGCAACATAGCAGAACAAAAAATGTGAGAATAACCACACATAAAGAGAAAGAAGAACAGCTTCATTTTGCCTGCATCACCCCGTCCTTTAAGCTGGCATTACTCAGTGCTAAGAGGGAACTCCTCAGCTAGAAAGAGCTCTCCTTTCAGGGAAAGAGAGAGCAGAGTGAACGACCAGCGTCCCAGCCTTTCAGGGCACACATGAAGTACCCACTTTGGTTTCCCCCCACCCAGAGACTGGCAAAGCAGAGAGATATAGAGATGGCTAGGGACAGGGAAGAAGAGCAGGGTTTACCAATATCGGGCACACAGCAGGAAAGACCACAGTTGTGTGACCTGTTCTATAGATAAGCCCAACGTGGAAGGGCGAGGGGAAGAGTGCACTAAGAGAGATACACAGCTCTGTGGGAGCAGGGGAGGAGCAGTCTCTGAACACGTTCCAGGAAAGGGGTCACCTTCCACGCCAAGATGAGCTTTGCATGAATAAAGATTTAAGTGAGGACAGACTGAGAAGAGTGAAGACGGGAAGGAGGTGTCGACCAAATTTCATCCACCTGCAATTTTCCCTACTCACATTTTATCTACCACGGCAAGAAGTTAGTATCTAATATTTCAAAATTACATTTAAATACAAGTATTCACGTACTAGTTATATAAATGGAGGGAAACACAAGAACAGCTATGATAGAAATGGCTAAAGTGGTTTCCACGGGGAATGGAACTGGGGGGATAGAAAGGACTGGGGTTGTGAGGTTGGGGAGGGCCTGTCACGGTTCTTTATAAAGCCTTCAGTACTATTTGATTTTAAAGGCACAAGTATGGAGACCTTAGATAAATATTAATTTTTAAGTGAGCCTTAAAGAATGAGCAAGGTTTCTACAAGGAGAGGGAGGAGGTGGGTATCCATAGCAGAGGACCCAACATTAACAGAGAGAGGCGGCAGGAGAGCAGAGGGAAGAGCAGGTAACCCATTAGGATGACTGTGGAACACACCTCCCTGCGTGGGGACACATGAGCTGGTGCTTGACTGCAGAAGGCCTTGGATAGAAGGGCGCGTGCGCACAAAACACACACACACACACACACACACACACACACACACACACACACACACAGGCACTCATGTGGTTGTTGGCAGGAAGGCCATCAAGGGTATTGGGCAAAGGGGTGATATGCTCAGAACTGAGCTTTAAGTACAGTAGTGGTTCTCACCTTGGAGATTAACTTCCTTAATGGCCTCCCAGCTACATTTTAGAAGCCTTGAATATGGTACTCCATTTTGTCATTGTCATCCACCACAGTCACGCACCACATAACAATATTAACGATGTTTCGGTCACTGATGGACCACGTATATGACAGTGGTCCCATACGGGTAGCACCACATGGCCTAGGTGTGTAGTAGGCTCTACCACCTAGGTTTGTGTAAGTACACTGTGTGATGTTCACACAGCAATGAAATTGCCTAATGATGCATTTATCAAAACATCTCCCTTTCATTAAGTGATGTATGCCTGTACTGATTTTAGTCTTGTGAATGTTGAATAATGAATTACTCATTTCAATTATTTGAGTCAGCCCCACTGGCTGAAGATGGTAAAGGCTGACTGAAGCAAAAAACTAAAATTTGTTATTCAACATTCACAAAACTAAATGAGTAAAGAAGAACTTTAAGTTCTATATCAGGGTTCGCGTAAGGCAAAAACATTGTAAAGGAAAGACGGATTTGAGGACATATATGATTCTGAGTGTAAATGTCTGAGTACAAGCAAAAATTCCAGGGAGCATTTCAGACTTTCGAGGCAGTGGAATTGGTGAAACCAAAGTCAAGCTCTCCAACCAGTAAAGGGGGCCCAGGTAATATCTGGAGTACAGATGGAACAGGCAGAAAATTTCATTAATGTAATTGTATGATATGATGAACGGACAGAGTTGGAAAATAGGATGGCAGGGGAGGGCAGAGGGACCTGGAGGGCCCAGGATGGATGGAGAGATCAGCTGGGCTGGTGGAGGGAAGGGGCCATGGGCACACCCTCTGCATGTCCCCTCCCCCACCCTCTGAAACCCTTTGTGACTCTTCAGTGCTCTGTGATGCAGGCCTGGGATTATAGGCAAGTGCGGACACTCTCAGAGCTCAGTTGCCTCAGGCAGCCTTGCGATTCAGAAAATGGAGTTCAGTCAATGGAATGTTCTCTCATTTCTGAATAGCCATATTGAGTTGTTTTTGAGCATCTGCTCAACATTCTTAGATAGCGACCACAACCTCACCATCGTGTGTGGGTTGTGCTTGCTTCTTCTGTTCCTGTGCTTCCTGGTGGGGATTCCAGCTTTACCAACCTTCTGGAAAACCAAAATCTACCAAAAGGTAAGGATCCCTGGGCAAGCCACCAACAGGGATTTTTTTATTGTTGTTTCCATTTCTAGTCCCCCATTTTTAAATGAGTTGGTCCAGAGAGACTCCTAAGGTGGCAAGTCTGAATAGAGGATAGAACATCATCCTTCTAGGGGAATAGGCCAGGCAGGACTAGGGGTTCAGCTGGGACTGTTTCCCATTTAAAACTCACAGACCATCTGGGTGTGGTGGAGGATTCCTGGATAAAATCCCATCAGTGACTTCACGGCCCTGCATTAGGTTATTTAGAGAGTTTGGGATCTGTGTAGGAGAACACTGTTCCCAACACTGGATCATGAGTCACGTTCCCATGTCGGGCGTCGTTCGACCAAACCGTCCTTTGTATTGGGCAGATCAGGAGAGCAGGGCTGAGCCTCTGAGCAGACACTGGAGTGTGAGCTCTGTCCCAGGATACAGGGTCCTATCTGAGGAAGCACAGATGTGACTGTGGGCCTCAGAGTCTATGCCCTCCTTGAGCAGAGGACTTCTGACTGAGAATATCAAGTGTGGACTCTAGCCAAAAATCCTCCTTCGAGTTTTTCAAAGAAGGAAAAATTGAAAGTATCTTATCACCTTTAGAAATTCAGAAAGGGAAAGAACACAAAGTGCTAGCAATAAAAATAGAGAGTGACATGAATCTTGGATGAATATCTGAGTTTCCTAGAGAGAGGAGCAAGCCAACTAAGTCCTCGCTCCTCATTCTTTGCTTTTTGTTCTCAGCGTCAGGGCAGAGCCAAGAGGAGAAGAAAAGGTGGAACATCAAGTGGTAAGGTTCCACCTATCCCACCTGAGCTCTCCAAGGGTGACCCTTCCTGTCCTCTCCATGAGGTCCCAGGTCCATGGTCTCTGAGGATGTCAGTCGCTAGACAGAGTCCCTCTCAGAAAAGAGAGGCCTCAGAGGAAAGGCTCATGGGAAGGTAGTCAGAACCCGAGACATTTCTCAGACTCCTGCTCTGCCCAGCTCTGGGCATGAAGCAGTGATGGGCCTGGACAATGGGTGTTGCCCAGTGCGTGGCCGTGGGAGACGTCAAGAGTCAGAACTTCTGTCTCCTGACCTTGTGAAACTACGTTGACTTCCTGGATGATCAGACTCCTCTTTGAGGTAACCATTGACCTATGTTCCTCACATGGTGGTTTTGAACATCCCATGGGATAATGTATGTGACAGTGCTTTATAAATGAAGCAACAAACACATGTGAACCTTATTAACATTATCATTGACCGTTTGACCACATCTACTGATTCTTGGGGCTTTCAGAGTTAATATCCCGTTAATATCCCAAGGGTCTCCCATAAAGGGACTCCTGTGTAACACCTATGCTTCTAACTTTATTACATGTTTAATTCACTCTTCTGGTTTCCCAGGTTGGAGAAATTACCAGAGGGAAAGAGAGGAGAAAAGGAGGCTAATTTCTATTCTGAAAAGGTGACTGGTCTTTTCTTTCCTGATCCCTCTTTAACATGTTCTCTGCAACTCCAGGGATTCAGTGCAGCCTGCAGTAGTCGTGGGAGGGGTTTGCCCTAGGAACGGGTATGTGAATGAAGGCCTTGGGGTGAGGGCTGCTGAGTGTATGGTGAAGTCATAGACGTGGGGCATTGTGAAGGGGCAGCAGGCTTCAGGTGGCCCCTCCCCTGACAGGCCAGCAGGTCCTCCTTTCCTTGTTCTGGTCCTGGCTACAGTTTTCTACTTCCTGTCTCCCGCAGGCCCCTAGGCCGGCCTCTCGATACCACCCGCTTTCGTCAACTATTATGCCCAGACCCCTCCTGTGAGGTGTGTAATAGCACAACTGCTGAGATCAATCGGCTCCTGGAGGACCTGGAAGATGATACCGCCTCTGTGTCCTCTCTGGCTTCCACAGCTTCTGGGACTGAGTCATCATTCAGTCTGTCCTCTGCCTTCTCAGAAGTCCCTCCAGGAGACCTAACACCATCCCCTCCACCTGACCCTTCCCCACCGCCCCCCTCCGTTCTCTCACCTAACCCGACGACATCCTTAGCTGGCTTTCTTTCACCCTCACCACCGGGTCACTCTATGCCACCAGAGCCTTCTCCTCCCTTGGAGTCCAAATTCCCAGCAGACCATTGCCCACCCCGACCCCTTGCCCTTCCCCCTCTCCCAGCACATGACACCCAGGCAACGGGTCCTATTCTCCAACCAGAGGCCACTCTGTCTCCGAATACGATCTTCTCTCTTGACCGCACCCTTTCCCAGGATATTAACCCCTTACCAAATTTGTCCCAGATAATCAATCCCACTGATTCACTGGCTTGTCATCACACACCACCAAGCCTGTCTGTCTCACCACCGACAGACCACCCTTTAACTGCGACTCGATCTAAATCGGTTTCCATCTTATTGAAGTCTGTTCCAGAGAACTCATCTCCAGATAGACCTGGTGGGTTGTCCACTTATGTCCCAACAGTCAGAGGCACTGACCATTCAAGCCTGTCAATTTCAGAATTATCCTGGTGGCAAGCTTGTGCCAAAGACTTGTTCTTAGCACCTTCCACCTTGGCACCATGTGCTTTTAATCGAGAGTTTCTTGCTCTCCATTCTTCAGAGTCCTCTCTGGAGAGACACCCTACAGCTAACCTTATAGAGCCTGGTAACCTCTCATTTCTCAGCCCTCATGTCCTGGCACTCCTGGAGAGACAAGTCCAAAAGAGGAGTGATTTCCTGATGTGGAGGGAAAAGGAGAAGGAGAAGGGTTCTTTTCCAAAAGAACTTAGGCCAGACTACCCACTAAATCCTTCGCGGAAAATGCTAGAGTCAAATGCTGATGAGTGTGACTCAGCATTCTCCCTTCCTTTTTGGAGCAGTGCAGGCAAACCAAAGGAGCTGCACATGCATGAGCAGCCCCCATATCCTAAAATCTTGGAGGACCATTTACAGGAAAAATGTACGCAGCTCTTCTGGGGTCTCCCATCTCTGCACAGCGAGTCCTTGCCCTCTGCTATCCGTGACTCAAGTGACTGCACCACAATCTTCCTTTTCAATACCATCTCAAATGCCCCCACGGGCCAAGAATCCCCAGTACCTCTCCATCGCCCACCTCCATCCTTGCCTGAGATCCAGCCCCAACCCTTGCCTCAAACCCTGCCCCAATCCCAGCCCCTACCTCTCACTCAGGTCAAGTCCCAGGCCCACCTTAAATCCCCACTCCCAATCCTACCATCTGGTCCTCTACCCCAGAGAAGGATCTGTGGAGTATGTCACCATAGACCCCAGGATGAATCAGAGTCTCTCACCTCATCTGAAATTCAACAACTGGAATGGAAAGTGTTGCAGAAGCAACAGCAAAGTTTGTGGGGTTCCCCCTCTGTAGTCCGAAGATCTCAGGAAGAATTTTGTTCTTCAGCTCCCAACTTCCCTTACCATCAGGCCTCCCAGGCCCATGCCTCCCTCTCCACCCTTCCCGTAGAGTTTCCTCTCAGTGATGAGCTGAGGAAGAAACTGGAACATCACCTTCGAAAGAGGCTCATCCAACACCGGTGGGGCCTGCCCCACAGGATCTGTGAGTGTCTGTCACTGATGATGCCTCCAAGAGATTTCTCAGAGATAGCTAAGTCAGAGAGCAATCGTGGACTCTCACGGATCTCGGTGAACAAAGATCTAAATGTTGGATTGAGCCAATCCAAAAGCTTCCATGACAGGGGTTCAGAACTGCTTCAGGGAGAGAAGGAGATGGGGAAGGATCAGGGGCATAGCCCAGAGAACGGCCCAAAAGCTCATCTGTTGAGTGACCCAGAGAGCTCTTCAGATAAGGATCCGGCATATGACTCTGAGAAAGACCTAAATAGTCACGTGGCAAGTCTGTCAGGGAAAAATTCAAGGGCCTTGGAGGAAAGTCTAGATCAGAAACAACTTGAAAATGTCCTGAAAGCACATTTGAGCAAGAAGTTTGAGGAAATCAGTGAGGCTCGGCTCCCTGGGACGGTGCGCAGTTCATGGCATGCTAGCAAGCAGACATTGCTGCTTTCTGACAAATCCCGCACCCAAATAACACAGAGGAGTTTGCCACCTTCAGTGGGTGGGGACTCCTCCCTGAATACCTTCCAGGAGCTTTGCTTCATTGATTCCAGTGCCCAACAGATGATGGAAACCCATATTAAAAGCTTTCGTATGACGATGGAGTGGGGCCTTCCCTGCAGGGTCCTGGAATCCATACAGGCGTTTAAATTGGAAGATGCTGCATCCCAGTCCTTGCCCTATTTCTACTGTGCCCCCTCAAATAACCCAACTTTGGAAGTGGACTCCAAATCCGAGGGCTTCGAGCCCCATAGAGGAAGCTCTAAACCTGCTCTTCAAGAAAGAGCGGAAACAACAAATTCAGCCCTGGTCCTGGATCGTCTTTGCCCTGCTACTTCACCTATGGGCAGGCAGGGACAAGGGGTGCCGAGACAATCACCCTCTGGTATCAACCAAGAGATTGCAGAGGTTGTTCAGAGGAGTAAGGGTGCCAGGCAGACTCATCTGCCTGTCACATGCGGCACCACAGGCAAAGCGAGTCAGAAATTTACTCAGCTAGGCAACAGATGCCCCCCAGAGCTGCCTGCAAGGCAAGCTGGTGCCAAACATGAGACAAAGGATGAGAGAGTGAGTCCCAGTGATAGAAGAGCAGGGCGACAGGACAAAAAGATGAAGTCGGAACCCTTTTCCGTGCACAACACGGCCAGGGACATATTCAGGGCCAAGGAGCTCAACGCTCTGCAGTCAAAAACTGGTAATGTGTTGACAACCAGCAAGCCAGGAAGCTCCCAAATGATACGTGAGAATCACAGTAAAATAGAAATTACTGGGACCATTGAAAGCCCTGCACCAAAAAGACAAGTTCCCCAAGACCCGAAGTCATCGGATCTTAAGGAACATCTGTTGGGGGAATTAAAGTCGAAACTAGAGAAGAGGAATCAGAGCCAGGTCCAAGGCCAACACACTGACAGGTCCCCCGCCTCAGAGAGCTTGACTTACAAGGCCTCACTGACTCATGCCCACGGTGTCTCCACTGGGGACATGGGAGCTTCCCAGGTGCTGCATGTCCATCTGGAGGACAGTGGGATCAGCAGGCAGCAGCGGCAGGAGCCTTGGGTCCCTAAGAAAGACCTAAAGAGGTACGAGGATAAGAAATTCCCACCAGCTACAATGAGAGTGAGCCCTCCGGGCCCCAACAAAGAGGAGCTTGGTGGAGGGGATGCAGGGTTGGGGACATCCCAACCTACCAGAAAGAGTTTCCCTACTCAGATCACAGCATCAGAGGGGACGCTTGGGAGCAAGTCTTCCCACACCTCATCACAGAAGGCACAGCCTCCTCCTGAAAGTCTGTTCAGAAAAAAGATGAACCACATTTTTCAATGGCTTCGTCCTGGGACAAAAGGCAAAAACCAAGAACATCCCCAGGAAAAGGGCAGCCCCATATCATCTGCACAGAGCAGAGGCCTGGTTAAAGGGAGAGCTGCCGTTACTGGGACCACCACGGCTCAGAAGACCAGGACGGTCCCTGGGAAGTTCCCAGTGGAGAAACTGGGGCAGCGTTGTGCAGCAGAGGTCACCCGCCCTCAAGAGCCCCTTCCTTCCCTGAGGAAGTTTGTGAAAACTCGGCAGAAGGCCGAAGAGCAGGCCCAGGCAGAGCCCGTCCAGGGGCATCCTTCCAACTACAGGGCTCCCTCCTGTAAAGTGCCAAACACTAAGTCCTGCCACCACGTAGAAGTTGTCTTTGCTGGCCAGAATTATCCTACGTGTTCTAGACGGATCAGAGACCAGAACAGACACCCTCAGAAAGTCATGGCATTTAAAGATCAGCTCTTGGATCAGAAGCGTCCCTTATCTGTGCCCCGCAGGGAGCATGTGGCCCATCCAAGCTCCAGCTGCAGGCGTCAAGCCGGCCCAGGGGCCTCCAGCTGTTCTCACCACTGCTAAAGGCACTATGTTTAGGGATCCGTCTCTATGTCAACAGAAAACGCTTTTCCAGCGTTTCGAGAGCGGAAAATTTCCCACCGCAAAATAATTCCTTCTTGTGGAGAATATTAATTCTCCCCCCAATAAATGATTCTCTAATAACAGTGATGTCTATTCTGTGTCCTGTGTTGGGGGCACGGGTTTCAGGTAACTCAGGGCTTGTGCTTAGGGAAAAGGAGGAGTGAGTTCAGCTCTTACTGATTGCTTCCTCTGGCTTCTAAAAGGTCACCAGTGCTCTGGAGCTCTTGTTGACAAAGAGATATCACGTGCCCCCAAAAGCCCATTTCCTCCCTGATGCAGTTTGAGGAGGTGGGCTCTGCCTCCTGCCTCTTCGCTTAGCCTTAACGAAAGTGTAGAGCAGCCCACACCTCCCGCTCACTGAATGTTTTACATCCTTCAGAGAGTAGGGAAGACAGGTGTTCTCTATCCGAAGAGGGTCAAGAATAGGTATGCAATTCATAAAACAACAATGAAGAAAAAACAGTGGCTTCATCATGATTTAGAGGTCAGTGACCAGAGGGCCCCACAGGTGGGTGAACCCTGAATGGGATTTGGGGGGTGGGGGAGGGTATTGCTGCAGTGGATCCTGGGCTGGTGGGGGAGGGGCTAGGAACAGCACAGACACCCCTTAAGAATCTGTCATGTGAGTCATATTAATGTGTTAGGGAAGAATACTTTAAACTTTACACTGAGGTTTCCCTACTGGAAAGGCACCTGGGGGAAGTGGTTCCCCTCTGTAGGTATTTCTTCAGACTGCCAAATGATGTTTTGTTGCAGAGCAGAAGCATCACTCAGCTGCCAGTAGTAACAATGTTGACCAGGTAGCCACCTACCTCCCAGGATAAAATAAAGCTGAGAGTAAGGAAAAGATGACTTGGAGTAAGCGAGGAGGGAAGAAAAAATGAAGAGGGGGAAAGAAGGACCTTGCCGGTAGAACAAAGCTTTATGCCTCATCATCCATATGGTGACCCTGTCCTGTTCCCCCCACCCCCCTCCTCAATCTGATCCAGGCATCACCACCTTGAGGCTGATCCAGGCACTGCACAGCACACTGATGCCTTATTCCAAAAAGGCACTGGGCTGTTCTTTGAATACTAAACAATATCTGCAGGGAGGTCATCAGGCATGGCATCCCCCTCTTTGGGGAAGGTGATCTTGCTGCCTTCCTTCCATCTATGCTTAATAGGAATATACCAGATCTTGCCCTTAGTGTGTACAGTTCACCTATCAGGATGGAAGTGCCGCCTCTGATATTCACGGCCTTGGTGGAGCCATGGTTGGTCTCCCCCAGAACACCTGCAGCTCAGGAACCAGAGGTGAGTCCCAGACTATGCACCAGGTTACAGATATACGGGGGTCTCACCATGGACTGCACACATACCCACCCTTACAATAGGGGTTTGGAGGAAAGGCAACTCCACTTAGACAGACTGGGACTCAAAAATTGGCTGAGTGTCAACTGGGGCAAAATTCTGAAAGCATTATGATGGTGAGCGTTAAATACATTAAGTTGTAGATGTCTAAGTAAAATAAAGATGGTTACAAGGGTGGAAAAATAAAATACCAATTTAGTTTTCTAAAAACATGATTTTAAAAATGGAAGGGAGGAGAAAAAGGGAAAAATAGAATAAAATGATTGTTCTATAAGTAATAAGAGGGGGTCAAGATATAGGTGACAAACGAAATAAGACTCCGAGTAAGGGAAAGGAATTTGAGGACATTAGAAAAGATACAAGTATAATGGTAACTATTGTAACAAAACCGAACACGCACGCACGCACGCACGCACGCACACACACACTACACAAATGGGGTGAGTATCCCAGAGGGCACTGGAGGTAGTTTTCCCAGAAAGACTTGTGAATGCTAGGTGTTAAAACAAAAACCAAAAACAAAACCGGTGTCCACTACAGCCTCTCTCACTCCACACTTGTATCTTCTTGTCCAGAGTTATGCCATTGAACCCACAATGTCTGAAACTTGAGGTCAAAGAAAGAATGCAGATTCTGTGGAGGTCCTGGGAGGGGGCTGGGGCCCAGGGCAGGACACTTGAAGAGGTGAGGAGGCCACGGAGGGCTCTACCATCGATGTGGATAGACCAGCCAAAGACCAGCCTCTCAGTTTCTACATCATCTCATCTTAGGGTCCTTTACGTCCATTCCAGTGTAGTTACTGCCACACTCCAGAGCTTATCACCAGGAACACTTCAGCCATCCAGATTATTACAGTCGGACATTCCACCCTTTGGCCTCGTCTCTCATTCTTCTGATTCATATGCCCCTTGTTAACTTTTCCGCTCCAGGCCGTTCATTTTCCCACTTACTCCTTGTCTGTCCGTCAAGCTCTTGTTTACATTTCCTCCCTCTCCCGGGTAGACTTGGTGGTCTGTCAGGTAACCAACATTTAAAAAGCTCCGCTACTAATGGGCCCCATCCAATCCCTTTTAATCCTTCCTGTCTGGCAAAATCCCATCTCTCTGCCTTTCCCAGAAATGCCTTCCTATAACTAATTGATCACTATTGGATTAAATCTCACAATGGAGTCTACCGATGCCACAGTAAATTCGGCCCCAGCACTAGCTGGAAATCACTCACTCATTCCACAAAGAATTATCCCATGCTTACTAACATGAGAACAAAACAAATGGAGCTTAGGCCGCTGTTTCCTTAGTCCATTCTCTCTCCAGGGACACTCAAATTTATTTCAAATCTCCTTCACTTTCCTCAAATTTAGGCTGTCTCCATTTGCTCAGTAGATGTGCTGGACCACTGATCACAGAGGAACTAGAAGTCATGAGACAGGAACTTTCCGTCAATAAAGCTTCACAAAAACCTTTTCCTGTTCCTCCTTTCCTTCTTTCCTGTTATATGAAAAGAGGTTTCCTTCCTAACCTCAATGATTACACTTCCTGAAATGTCCCTATTGAGAGAGCTAAACCCTCGTCTTGACGGACTGAGCCCCCTTGCCAGGTATCCTCTCGTCCCCTCCCTCTCTTTAGGAGGCACCCAGCTTCTTTCATTATTTTAAGCTTTCTATTACAGAAATGTTTAAACATGCACAAGAGCAGTGGAACTTCCCATGTACCCCTCACCCCACTTTCACAGTCATCATCTGGCACGTGTGATACGGCCCGTCTCCTACACTATGGTTAAGGGGCAAAAGCCCATGGGAACATCCTGCCATCCGTCTCTCAGACGTATGCTTTGTGCCCATGTCACAGCTCTCACGTTTCTTTGACATTTACTACCTGTGGAGCTCACTGACCCAAAACAGATGGACAGAGCCATGGGGAGGAAACGCACTGAGCTTTAGATGCTCTGGCCATCAGTTCTGCTCAGCCCTGTAGTCAAGCCTGAGAAGTCACTGAGTTAACTCCTCCCTCCACCCCACGCAGAAAGGAATCTTCCCAAGCAAATGCAGTGCACGGTGTTGCGGTCCCTCAGTCACACAGTGACTGCAGCACGTAGAGAGCACAGAAGGAGAAAACTGCACATGTGATAAGGACTTCACATCACCATGCAAGTGTTTTCAAAGATTTAGAAGAAAGTTTTTTTCCTGTAATACATTTAAAACGAGCTACTGTATGATGAGTTAAACACAGGAGATCAAACACTTTTTTATCTCCTCTCCCTCCCCAAAAGTAAAATATTACATGAAAAGATGCTCCACATCATTAGTCACCAGGGAAATGCAAATCAAAACCACTGTGAGATAGCACTGCACACACAGGATGGCTAGAATCAAAAAGTTAGATAATAGCAAGTGTTAGAAGGCCGAGAAACTGAAACCCTTCTATGCTGCTGGTGGGTATGAAAAATGGTGCAGCTGTTTTGGAAAACCGTCTGGCAGTTCCTCAAAAGTTAAACACAGAATTACCATATTACCTAGAAATTCCACTTCTAGCTATACACTCAAGAGAAATGAAAACATATGTCCACACAAAAACTTGTACAGAAATGTCCACAGCAGTATTATTCATAACGGTCAAAAGACGGAAACAACCTAAACGTCCATCAACTGATGAATGGGTAAATAAATTACGGTATATCCACACAAGGTAATATTTTTTGGCAATAAAAAGTACTGATACATGCTACAATATGCACAAACCCTGACAACATTACGCAAAAGTGAAAGAGGCCAGTCACAAATAACCTCATATGATTCCATTCATACGAAATGTCCAGAACAGGGAAATCTAGAGTGAGAGGAAGTAGACTAGTGGTTGCTTAGGGCTGGGGGCATGAGAGGACAGGGGCATGACAGCTAAAGGTTATGAAGTTTCTTTTTGAAGTCATGAAAATGTTTTAAAATTGACTGTGGTGATGGTTACCCACCTGTGAATGTACTAAAAATCATGAAATTATGCACTTTAAATGGGTAAGTTGTATAGTAGGTGAACTATATTTCAATAAAGCTGCTAAAACAAGTAAAGGATTTAAAAAGAATAAGGCCCTTGAGGATGACAAGAAGGGGAGAAGATATGACAAAAGATGTCAACACGTTTTTTGAAGACGGAAATCCGGTGCGGGAGTTACAGTAACTGACTAGCAGAGCAGAGGCAAGTGCCAGCAAACCAACTCACACCACAAAACCCCAGAAGACGGACGACCCAGTGGCACCAGATAAGGAGGAAATTAAGGGTTTCATGCTGTACACATGTTGAATATTTTGTTCTTTCCTTTGGTTTTTGTTTTATATTATGTATAATTAAAAAAACCAAAAAATTTGGGGGGGGGATGCTCTTTTCCAGTATTTTGTGAAACCCTGTTGAAATGTTAGCACACTTTAAATGTGCAAAGAGGATCCAGGGTTCCTTGCCTGGGACAGAACCTGCGACAACTGTTTTAAAGTCACCATTGCACACTTCTGGGGTCTGGGTACGCTAGCGATGGCAGCTGCGGGAATCAAAGCCAGAAATCTCAAAGGTTAGGCAAAATTTGGGACAACAGCCAACGGTCCATTTTTAAAATGTATGTATTTAAAGATAAACTTGTGGAAAAGTTGCATGGATGGTAAACAACCATATACCCTTTTATCCAGGTGTACCCATTAGTATTTTGACCCATTTTCGATATCTCTCCACTTTGTCTCTGTCTCCGCTCCCTCCCTCCCCTTTCTCTCTATATCAGCACACACACACACACACACACACACACACACACACGCACACATGAATGTCCATGAATGTGCCATGTCCACACCCAGGATCCAAACCGGCGAAACGCTGGGCCACCAAAGCGGAGTGTGCAAACTTAACCACTCGACCATGGGGCCGGCCCCACCTGAAACTATTGTTGGTTTTAGCTTATCTTGCTCAGACTTTAAAGGATGATTTTACAATCATGAGTCCTGGGGACCTTAGGGGCAGTCAGGACCAGACTTGCCATAAAGAAAACAATGCCAGAGAAGCAAAGATACATAGAGGGATTTGTCTGAACAGAGACCTCCTGCAGTCGAGGGAGGGTACATGAGAGGGGTGGGCTTGAAGCGTACCTTCCTTTTGGGTAGAGACGATGGTGAAGCTGTGGATGAGGGAGAAGACAGGGAGAGAAAGGAGCTGTCATTACTGGTAAACCCTCTCACATGGGAGGGAAAGGATTGGGTGTCTGCAGCCAAGATAGATTCATCAGACTCAGCGAGGGAATGCGGGCACGCAAAGGGAGGACACGACACAGGGCTTCATTCCAGCAGTTTAGCACTGAACAATGAAGCTGTAAAAGTTATAACTATTAAATGACTAGCTAGCATGGGGGGAGATGAAATAAATATATATACACCATCAACAAACATGACATTATTGTTTGAAAAGGTACAGAGATGTCAATGGGAATTTTGGGGAAAAGATAGAAAGTAGATGGGGAAAAAATCATAAAACCTTTCATGGAAGAAGTAACCATAGGTGTGATTCAAAAAAAAATCTAAAGGTACTGTCAAATATGATTACAACTGTGCTCACTAGAAGTTATGCTAAAGAGAAGCCTAGTCCCTAAATCAAGATGAGTTTGACCCTGCAGGTCATGGTCCAGCACAATTGCTCTGTAAAATAATGGAAAAGTTTAAAATTTTGCTGGGAGGAGGGGATTTGGCAGAGAAAAAGAGGGAGCAGCAGGGCGAGACACCGTATGGGTGGAGGGGGCCAGATTTGAGAACCTTTAGAGGCTGACTAGCCTAAGAGGGATTTGGGGAAAAGAAGGACTACCAAACATTTTCAAGTTGTTTGCCCTGGGTCCACGGATGTGCCACGCCCTTGTGGCCCTCTTTCTCAGGCTTTCTGTTGGTTGATACAGGCTACTCTGTTCTCTCATGCTTTTTGGTGATAGTGGATTCTTTTGAGGAGATAATGGGAGGCGCGGCTGCTGCTGAGTGTATTTCTGGTTTCATACAGGTAAAAACACATCATGGATGAGGGGAAGTTTTAGTTGAAGGCCGAGCAGATCTTGGGGATGCAAATCCCTGGGCACAGGACCGACTTTCAAAGATGACGTGGGGGTCCAAAAGGAGATCACCAAGCAATAAAAGGCTCTTAGGTAATAGCTGGGTAACAGAATAAATAGAAAATTTCACCAAGGTGAAATATATGCTATGGTGAATATGTGGAGTTGGAAGGTAAGTTGGAAGTATCTAAAGGGCCTCAGAGGGGTGGACTGATTTGCCGGCCTGGATGGTGGGGGAAGGGCTGTGGGTTCATCACTTCTGTGTTTTCCCCTCCCCGACCTTCAAGAACCTTTGGTGTCTATGCTAAAGCTCTGTGATGTGGGCCTGGAACCCTAGTCTACAATGTGCACTCTTAATCCCCAGGTGCCTGAGGTGGCAGTGCACTTCTGGTGATGCAGATCACCCTCTTTGTCTGAGGAATGTTAATGCACCATGGCTGAGCTCCAGCTTGAGTTCCTAGGTATTCCCATCCCTCCCTTCCTGTGTGGGGTGGGGCTCCTTCTTCTGTCACTGTGCTACCTAATGAGGAGTCCAGGTTTCCCAATATTTCGGAAAGAGAGAGACATCAATCAGGTAAGTAAATCAGGTCCCTCAGAAATATCAAATCTTTCTTTTCAAATAGATGCATTCAATGCTATCAATTTCCCCCTAAGTACTGCTTTTGCTATACCTTATAAACTTTAATAAGTTCTATTTTAAATTTCATTTAGTTTAAAATACTTTGAGACTTCTTCCTTGACCAATGTGTTTAGTAGCGTGTTGTTTAATCTCCAAACATTTTAGGATTTCCAGCTATCCTTCTGTAATCGATTCCTAGTTTAATTCCATTATGGTCTGAAAACATACTTTGTACAATCTCTATTTATTTTTGTTAAAGTGTGTTTTGTGGCCAAGAACTTGGTCTATCTTGGTGAATGTTCCATGAGAGTTTGAGAAGAATGTGTATTATCGGATGAAGTACTCTAGAAAATGTCAATTAGATCACGTCGACTGATGGTGCTGTTCAGGTCAACTGCATCTATACTGATTTTCTGCCTGCTGAATCTGTCCATTCCTGAGAGAGAGGGTGAAATCTCCAAACATAACAATGGATTCAACTATTTCTCTTTGCAGTTCTACCAGTTTTTGCCTCATATTTTGACACTATGTTGTTAGATGTATACATGTTGGACTGTGTGTCTTGCTGGAGCACGGACCCTTTATGGTTATGTAATACCCCTCTTTATCCCTGAGAGTTTTCCTTGTTCTGAAGTCTGCTTTGTCTGAAATTAATATAGTTACTCCTGTTTTCTTTTGGTTAGTGTTAGCATGGTACATTTTTCTCTGTCTTTATTTTTAATCTATCTGTATCTTTATTTTTAAAGTGGGCATTTTGTATACAACATTTAATTGGGTCTTGTTTTTTTAATCCACTGACGGTCTCAGTTTTTTAATTGGTGAATTTACACCATTTATATTTAGTGATTTTTTAAAAATACGGTAGGACTCATATCTACAATGTCTATAACTGTTTACTATTCATTATATCTATTCTATTTTCTTCTCTTTTTCTGCGTTTTCTGGTTTTAGACAAGCATTTTATATGATTCCATTTTCTCTCATCTCTTACTATATCAATTGTTCTTTAAAAAAAATTTCAGTGGTTGCTGTAGAGTTTGTAATATACGTTTGTAACTAATGTAAGTCCTCTGTGACATTGCTTTCATTCCTTTCACTTATCCATATGCTATAATCACCCAATACATTGTCACTATTATTATTAGCTCAGTTGAGAATAAGAAAAATAAAAGTTTCATTTTACCCTAATTTATTCCTTCTATTCCTCTTTTTAATGAAGATCCAAGTTATCATTTTCCTTCTCCCTGAGGAACTTTCAAAAAATATTCATTGCAGAGCAGCTCTGCTGCTGATGAATTCCCTCACTTTTTGTTTGTCTGAGAAAGGTTTTATTTCTCCTTCACGTTTGAATGATAATCTCACTAGATACAAAATTCTAGGTGGGTGGTATTTCTTCTTCTTTCAACACTTTAAATATTTCACTCCACTCTCTTCTTGCTTGCATGGTTTATGATGAGAATCCCGCAATTCTCATCCTTGTTCCTCTAGATGTAGGGTGTTTATTTTCCTCTGGATTCTTTCAAGATTTATCTTTTGGTTTCCTACAGTTTGAAGACGATATGTCCAAGTATAGACTTTTTTAGTATTTATCTTGTTGGGGTCTTTCCTGAGTTTCTACAATCTATGGTTAACCTGTCATTAATTTTGGAAAATCCTTGGCCATTAGTACTTCAAATATTTTTCTACTCTGTTCTTTCTCCTTTCTCCTTCTGGTATGCCAATTACACATGCTACATATTTTGAAACTGTCTCACACTTCTTGGATATTCTGGGCTTTAAAATTTTTTTTCTTTTTCTCTGTGCATTTCAGTTTGCAAAGTTTCTATTGACATATATTCAAACTCACATATTCCTTCCTTGGCCGTATGCAATCTACAGATGAGCCAATCACAGGCCTTCTCCATTTCTTGTACAGTGTTTTTGGTTTCTAACATTCCCTTTTGATTCTTTCTTAGAATTTCCCTCTGTCTGTTGACATTCCTCATCTGTTCTTGTGTGCCATCTATTTTTTCCATCAGAGCCCTTAACATACTAATCATGGTTATTTTGGATTCTATGTGTGATAATTCCAAAACCTGTGTCAATGTGAATGTGGATCTGATGCTTGCTTTGTCTGTTTAGACGTTTTTTTCTTGCCTTTTAGCATGCCTTGCAATTTTTGGTTGAAAGCCAGACATGCTGTATTAGGAAATAGGAACTAGTGTGAAGTTCTATGCTCATCTGGCTAGGTGTTGGGCTGTGTTTAAATATTTACCGTAGCTGTGCATGTCAGAGGCTTCAATTTCCTGTAGTGTCCTTGTTTTTGTGTTTCTTGTGTCTTTACGTTCCCCTAAGTCTCCTCCTTAAACAGAGCCTATGCCTTGCAACTCTTTCAGCTATGATCCCATCACTCTACTGCAGCCCTGGGGATGCGGTGGGAAGGTGTTAAGGGAGGGGATATAATTAGATCTTTTAGTGGGCCTGTGTCCCTGGGTTGTGACGTTCACAAGTGTTTCTAAGCTTCTTTTTTTTCTTTTCTTTGAACTCTTTAGATGAGACAGGAAGGCTACAGGGGGCTGCAGTTGGGTAATTGCCCTTCACCCACGTGGGATAAGGCTTGGTAGTCTTTTCCCCTGCTGAGGAGGCTTCTATTACGGAGCACACTCAGGGGATATTTCAAAATCCTTTCAAAATGGTAACCTTTCTCCCCCACCCTCCCGTGCCACCAACATCAGAGTTTCTTCATGGTTCTTCACTGTGAGAACTTGGTAGGGTTCCCGGAAGTAAAACTCACGAGTAGGTGGGGCCTCCCCTTAAATGGTCCTCCAGGAGTTTCTCACTTTCATGCTAGCCCACACGCAGCCTCAGCAATTTGTCAGTGTCTTTTACGTGTTTCTACCAGTTTATGGCTCTAGTGGCTTCTGCTCCAGGTAAGCTGATCTTAACTGTGATTCTCTGCATTCACCCTCTCTGAAGATCTTGGGTAGTAGTTTGCCCTGCAACCTCAATTCTCTCGTGACTTCAAGAAAAGCCATTGATTTTCAGTTTGCTCAGCTTCTGCTTCTCCTAAAGACCGTAGTAAAGACTCCCAAGCTCTTTAAGTGTTGGAGCTGGAACCAAAAGTCACTCCTCAAAGAATAATTCTTTATTTTCCTGTTCCCTTTCTCACATTTTTAAATGAGTTTGGCTGGGTCAGAGAGACACCTAAAATGGGAAGTCTGAGGAGAGGACAGACCATTGCTCTCTTAGGGGAAGAGAACAGGCAGAACTAGGGCTTCAGGGAGGACTAAGGATTCCATTTAAAGCTCACAGACTATCTGGGTGTGCTGGTAGGTTCCCAAATAAAAAATCCCAAACAGTGATTCTGCAGTCCTTGATTCAGTTATTTAGCGTTTCAGATCTGTGTAGGAGAACACCGTTCCCAGCACTTGATCATGAGTCATCTTGCCATGTCAGGTGCCACTTGCCAAGCCTTCCTTCGTGTTGGGCAGATCAGGAGAACAGAGCTGAGTCTCTGAGCAGATGCTGGAGCAAGAGCTCTGTCCCAGGATACAGGGGCCTATCTGAGGAAGCACAGATGTGACTGTGGGCCTCAGAGTCTATGCCCTCCTTGAGCAGAGGACTTCTGACTGAGAATATCAAGTGTGGACCTCATAGCCAAAAATCCTCCTTCGAGGTTTTCAAAGAAGGAAAAACTGAAAGTATTTTATCACCTTTAAAAATTAATAAAAGGAAGGAACGCAAAATTATAGGAATTAAAATAGAGAGTCGTATTATTCTTGGATAACAAATATCTGACTTTCCTAAACAGAGAAGTGAGACCAATGAGTCCCAGCCCCTCATTCTTTTCTTTTTGTTCTCAGTGTCAGGGCAGAGCCAAGAGGAGAAGAAAAGGTGGAACACCAAGTGGTAAGGTTCTACCTATCCCACCTGAGCTCTCCAAGGGTGACCCTTCCTGTCCTTTCCATGAGGTCCCAGGTCCATGGTCTCTGAGGATGTCAGTCGCTAGATACAGTCCCTCTCAGAAAACAGAGCCCTCAGAGGAGAGGCTCCTGGGAAAGCAGTCAGAACCTGAAACATTTCTCAGATTCCTGCTCTGCCCACATCTGGGCATGAAGCAGTGATGGACCTGGGCAATGGGCGTGGCCCAAGAAGTGGCCATATGAGATGTCAAGAGTCAGAACTTCTGTCTCCTGACCTTGTGAAAGGACTTTGACTTCCTGGATGATCAGATTCTTCCTTGAAGTAACCAGTGACCTATGTTCCTCACATGGTGTTTTTGAGCCTCACATGGGATGACATACATAGAGGAATGAAAGCCCTTTGGGAATGATAAAGCAACATACATACGTGAGCTTTATTATTATCATTAACCGTGCGATCTTGAATCCTCATTCTTGGAGCTCTCCAAGTCCAATCTACCAAGGGTACCATCAGGGACATTCTACTCTGCCTCCTAAAAGACCTCTTTGCTTCTGTCTTCATCACTTTCCTGGATTCCCAGGTTGGAGAGCTTGCCAGAGCGAAGCAGAGGAGGCAAGGAAGGTGCTTTCTCTGCTGCAAAGGTGACTAAACACAATCCTTCTTTCCTGTATCCCGCTTCTTAGCAGGGTCTAAGAATTTCTAGGGCCTCAGTGAAACGTGAGATTGATAAGGGAGGGAAAATCCTCAGATTTTGAAATCCAGATTGTGAAAGTCTTGGGGAGAAGGAAACAACATAGATTGTGAGCTCAAGGAAGTGGGGGGATGTGAAAGGACAGTATGCAATGGGTGCCGCTACCTCTGTCAGACCTGCCAGGGCCCCATATATTTGTTCTGGTCCTGGCTGCGGCTATGTATCTCCTGTCTCCTTCAGTCCCCGGGGCCAGCATCGCGATACCATCTGCTTTCGTCAACTGCTATGTCCAGACCCCTCCTGTGAGGTGTGTAATAGCACACCCGTGGAGGTCAATCGGCTGCTGTTCCTGGAGGACCTGGAAGATGATACTGCCTCTGTGTCCTCTCTGGCTTCCACAGCTTCTGGGACTGAGTCATCATTCACTCTGTCCTCTGCCTTCTCAGAAGTCCCTCCAGGAGACCTAACACCATCCCCTCCACCTGACCCTTCCCCACCGCCCCCCCTCCGTTCTCTCACCTAACCCGACGACACCCTTAGCTGACTTTCTTTCACCCTCACCACCGGGTCACTCTATGCCACCAGAGCCTTCTCCTCCCTTGGAGTCCAAATTCCCAGCAGACCATTGCCCACCCCGACCCCTTGCCCTTCCCCCTCTCCCACCACATGACACCCAGGCAACGGGTCCTATTCTCCAACCAGAGGCCACTCTGTCTCTGAATACGATCTTCTCTCTTGACCGCACCCTTTCCCAAGATATTAACCCCTTACCAAATTTGTCCCAGATAATCAATCCCAATGATTCACTAGCTTGTCATCACGCACCACCAAGCCTGTCTGTCTCACCACCGACAGACCACCCTTTAACCGTGACTCGATCTAGTTTCCATCTTATTGAAGTCTGTTCCAGAGAACTCATCTCCAGATAGCCCTGGTGGGTTGTCCACTTATGTCCCAACAGTCAGAGGCACTGACCATTCAAGTCTGTCCATTTCAGAATTCTCTTGTTGTCAGGCTCCTGCCAAGAACATGTTCCTCCCCACATTATCACACTCTGATTTTCAACGAGAGCCAGTTTCCCTCCGTCTACCAGAGACCTGTCTCTGGGGAGACTCTGCTACCAATCGCATGGAGGCCAGCAGCCATTCTTTCCTTGGCCTTAACGGCCAGGCATTCTTGGCAAGACAAATAAAAAAGAGAATGGATTTCCAGATTTTAGAGAAGAAAGAAAAGGAGCAAGGACTATTTTCAAAACAAATGTGCTCAGAAAACCAACGGATGTCTTCAGGGAATTCATTGCAGCCACTTGATGTACAAGACACCACAGCCCCCAAAACTGGCTGGGACATCACAGGCAAACCACAGCAGCTGAGCATTTGTCAACAGCTACTGTATGTCAAGACTTTGGGAGAAAACTTGCAGCAGAAATATACCCAGCTCTTTTGGGGTCTTCCCTCTCTGCACAGTGAGTCCCTGGTGGCCACTCTCCTGGTTTCTAGTAGTAGTGCCCCACTAGGGTCTCATTTTGTCTTATTCAATGGAATCTGTAAGGCTTCTGCAGTCAAGATGTGGGATCAAGAATCTCCACCACTTCCCCATTCTCACCCTCCTCCCCTCCCCGATGTACATCCGCAACCCTTCTCTCAGACCAACCCCCAATCCCAGCCCCCACCTTTCACTCAGGTCCGGCCCCATGCCCACCTTCAATCCCCACTCTCAATCCTACCATCTTCTTCTCCATCCCAGATTAGGGACCATGGAGTGTCTTTCCATAGATCCCAGATTCAGTCAGACTCTCATAGCTCAACTGAAAATCAACACCTGAAATGGCACATGTTGCAGAAGCAACAAGAAGGTCTGTGGGGTTTAGTCCCTGCATTCCAAAAATCTCAAGAAGCCACTTGTCCTCGAGCTCTCACCGCTCCTTTGGTCAGCCAGTCCTCCCATGCCTATGTACCAGTCTCTGCCCTTCCTGGCCATGTTCATATCACCAGTGAACCCCAGGATAAAATCGAGCTCCACATTCCAAGGAGGCTATTCTCACACCGCTGCCTCCATGCCAGTAGAAATCTAGAGTCTCTGTGTAAATGCACAGAAACATCTCGGCAAAAAGGCAGACATGCTCACTCACAGCTCCGTCAGCTTCAGGGCCAGAGTAGCAAGGATCTAGCAGAGACTGAATTGAGTTTCCCAGGAAGCTTCCATGAGACGATCTCAACAAAGTTTCAACTGAGGCAGGACGTGAAGAGGAATCTTGGATATATCCTAGAGAAGAGACCAGAAGATAGTCCTCAAAGGGTCTCAGAATGCTACCTACTAAAGAGTCTGAGGGCTGCCTCAGAGACAAAAAGTAGCTGTGTCTGTCACTCCAGGAATTACTCAGGGAATGAACTCTTAAATGGCTCAAGGAAGGACACAGACCGGAATGAAGTGAAAACCATTCTTAGATTACATCTAAGCCAGAAGTTTTGGCAGATCACTGCGGGGAGGGTCCCCCTCGGGGTGTGGCATTCATGGCTGGCTGGGCACAACCCATCTCCTCCTTCTGGGAGTTCCCAGAACAATATGGAAAACAGACATTTGAAAAACATAACAGTAGGTGGGGTCCACCCCCAGATGACCACTCCAGAGCTTTCTTTTCTGGATCCCAACACCCAACAGGTGCTAGAAGCCCATATTATAAGGTTTCGCGTGAGTCAGAGGTGGGGCCTACGCCTCAAAGTTCTTGAATCCATAAAATCCTATAAGTTGAGAGAAGCCAAAATACGGCCTCTTCCCCAACTTGACTTTCTCTCCTCAGCCAGCTATATTTCTGGGGTGGATTCCAAAGCTGAGGTTTCCAAGCTCCTTGAGGGAAGCTCTAAAAGTTTTCAGGGAAATAAGGTGAAAACAACGAATTCACTCCCCATCCTGGATCTTCCACTCCCTGCTACCTCATCTGTGGGCAACGAAGGACAGGGGGCCCTAAAACCATCCCACTCTGATATCGACCAGGAGCTTGCCAAGGACATCCAGGCAATCGAGCATGGCAGACAGACTTCAGAGATCCTCACACACAGCTTTACAGACAAAGTGAGTCAGAGGAAGACTGCACCAGACAATAACAGATGCAGCCGAGAGGTGCCCACAAGGCAAGCTGGGGCTGGACAGGTGCCAAGGGATGAGAATGTGAGCTCCAGTGATAGAGAGGACGTGATTCAGGGCCAAAAGATGGTGGAGAAGAATTGAAAACATTTTTCCACGTCCACCATGAACTTCAGGGAGATATTCAAGGCTGAGGAGCTGTGCGTTCTTACATCACAATCTTGTGACATCTTGACAACCAACAAGTTGGGAAGCTCCCAAATGGTAAATATCAATGTGAGCAAAGTAGAAACTACCCTGACCAGTGACTGTCCCTCACCAAAAATACCAGTTCCCCAAGATTCCAAACCATCAGACATTAAAAAACAGCTCCTTACCGAGCGGAAGTTTCAATTGAAGGGCAAGGAACATAGCCAGCCTAAAGGCTCTCCCGCTGACATATCCCTTACTTCAGATAGCTTGCCTTCCGACTCCTCACTGACTCAGCCCCAGAGCGTCTCCAGTGGGGACATGGGAGCTTCCCAGGTGCTGCAAGTCCACTTGGAGGACAATGGGGATTGGCGGGAACCCTGGGCCTCTAAGCTTGTCTCATGGAAATGCCAGGATAGGAATTTCCCACCAGCTGCAAAGACAGTGAGACCTCTGGACTCCAGAGCAGGAGAATGTGAAAGCGAGGATTCAGGAGTTGGGACGTCTAAAGCCAGAAAGAAGAGCCACTCTACTGAGGACAGAGAATTAGAGGGCACTTCCCCGTATCTGTCACAGAATGAACAGTTTCCTCCTGAAAGTTACTTCAGAAAAAAAATGAGGCAGTTTTTTCAGTGGATTAATTCCAAGAAAAAAATCACAGGGCAGGAAAGTCCCCAGCAAAAGGCCAAGTTCACGTCAACCTTTGCACCGCTCCGAGACCCAGCTCTAAGTGCAGCTCTCGTGAGCTGTGGGCCTCCTGAAGCTCATGAGCTCATGGCAGCCATCGGGAAGATCCTAGAGGAGAAACTGGCATGTAGGTACGAGCCTGAGGCTGCAGAGTTAAGTCAGCAGCAGGGGGAACTGCAGGCCCAGGTAGAGCCTGACGAGGGACATCCCTCCAACTACGGGGCTCTCTCTGACCCACAGCCAGGGGAATGGGCAAGGACCACGTCCTGCAGCCAAGATGCTGTCCCTCCTGACAAGAGTTTTCGTACAAGGGTTAGACACAAAAGACACAGGATCAGACAGCCCTGGAAAGTTGTGGCCTTCAAGGACCAGCATTTATGCCAGAGTCAACCCCCTTCCCCACCCTACAGCGAGTCTGTGCCCCATCCAAGACCCACCTGCATGCATGATGTATGCCACGTCCCTCCGGCCACCCTCACCTCTAATGAAAGCACTGTGTTCAGAGATCTGACTCTTCTATTCAAACAGGAAATGCTTCTCCAACACTTCCAGGGAGGAAAAAGTGTCCGCAAAGAAATCATTCAGTCCTTGTTGAGAAAGCATTGCAGTTTTCACGAGAACACATCCTCTGATGAGAACCATGGTTAGCACAACCAAGGATACTGATCGTCCTCAATAAATGCTTCTGCTAAGACAGAGTAGTGTTCTCTGTGTGGTGCTTTGGGGGAGGGGGTTTGGGGTTGCCAGCGCTTATGCTCAGGGAAAGGAAGGAGGGAAGTCAGCTCTGACTGATTTCCTCTTTTGGTTTCTGCAAGATGACCAGTCCCTTGTAGGGGGCCTGACAGTGGCTTTCTCAGTTTTATCTTGGGTCCTGTATTTGACCTTACTCAGACGTCCTGTACTTAAAACACTTTACTTTTTCATAAAAAGTACAAAAAGTTTACTCTAAAAACTTCCGGGCCTTTTCAAAATGAGAGAAACCTTCAAGTCCAGATCTTGGCTCAACTTGTCTTTCCATCTGCTCCCTCACTATCCTGAACTATATACAGCTGCAGGGTGGGACGCGTTCCTCTGGAAGGATACAGCCAGAATTTCCTCTCGTTGCCTCAGAAAGTTTTGGAATTGGAAGTGTGGGGGCGTTTAGGCCCTGAGGTGAGTGGCATGGGGAAATGTTGCTCTTGGATCTCTTGGTGAGGAATGAATGTCACCTGCTCCTAAGAGCCTTTCTCTCCCTCAGGAAGTCTGGGTGGTGGGCCATGTCCCCACGCCTCAGCTGACCCTAACGAAAATGGGGAGCAGTCCACCCTTCCCCTTCCTCTACCCTTCCTGGAGCAGAAGGGAGGAGAGAACTCGCAGCTCTGAAAAGGACCAGAGATAGGAATATTTTCCTGAAAACGGTGACTTACCTTCATTTAGAAAAAGTTACTGATTCCTGAGTATCTCACAGGTGAGCAGTCAGTGCAGGTGTGTGTATGGATGGGTTTTGCGATTGTGGACACTGGAGTGGCCAGGGCAGGGTCCAGGAACTGGGTGGGTCCCGCCGAAGAATCTGTTATAGGTGGGGTGTTAATCTGTCTGGAAGGCACATTCTGAGCTCAACAATGAGGTCTCCCTGCATGTGAGGACACCTCAAGGAATGGGAAGAGCCGCTCCCGAGGGAAACTTCCTCAGGATGCCCAGCTTGGTAGAATTATTGCAAGACCAAGAGATCACCTGGCTATCACTTGTAGGAATGGTCATCGCGCAGCCACCCAGAATTTGGGGCAAAAGGAGACAACAAGTAGGGAAAAAGGAATGGTGGAGTGAGTGGAAAAGGAAGGAAAAAATGAGCAGGGGAAGAATGACCTTATCATCACTCCTCATGATCCCTGAGGGTCACTTCGAGCTCAAAGTGTCCCTTCCAGACAGATTAACACCCCACATCCTGGCCATCCACTCCACCCAGCACTACCTTACCTAGGCCTCACCTCCTGGAGACTAATCAGGGCTGGGGGGAGCACAATGATACCGCTGCAGCTAAGACAACTTGGGATAGTCTTCGAGATTGAAGACAGTATCTCCAGGAATGTTGTCAAGGAGGTTGTCCTCTCATTTGGTGCCTGCCTTCCCAGCCATGCTGCATCTTACACCAAGGTTACAGTAATTTAGGGGTGTGTTAGTTACTATATAACAAATACCCCAAAAGTTAGTGGCTTAAAAAACCGAGTATTTATTAATTCATAGTTTCTGTTGGTGAGGAATCTAGGCAAGGCCTACCTGGGTTCTCTGCTCCAAGGTCTCTCACAAGGCTGCAATTAAGGTGTCAGCTGGGGCTGGGGTCTCATCTGAAGGCTTGACTGGGGAAATACACACTTCTTTGCTCACTTCTATAGTTGCTGGCTGGATGCAGTTCCTCAAGGCCTGTTGGACTGAGAGCCTCAATTCCTGGATGGCTGTTGGCTGGAGCTGGCTGGAGGCAACCTTCAGTTCCTTGTCATGTAGGCCTCTCCAACATGGCAGCTTGCTTCATCAAAGCCAGGAGAGAGTCTGCTAGCAAGACAGAAGGCACAATCTGGTAAACTAATGAGGGAAATGATATCCCATCACCTTTCCCTTATTCTATTAGTCAGAAGCATATCACGCGGTCCAGCTTACACTCAAGGGGAGCAGTTTATGCAAGGGTGTGACTAGGAAAAGAAGGGATCTTTGGAACCTTCTTACAACTCTTCCTAACACAAGGGTTTTCTTCTTGGACAGCCCACTGAGTTCACCGAAGCAAAAGTGACCAAAGGGACCAAGTGGATCCTTGTGCTCATCCATATCCACGTCATCAAAGTTAAAGCTGTTTAATGGCTACGCGGAGTAACGTCTGGTAAGAAAAACATCAAAGAGATTGAAGCACCCAAAGAAGGAGGGAAAGGTGGCATGGAGGTAAAGGCGGTGTGGGGTCATCATGAATGGTAAAGTGAAAGGAGCCCTTAGAACCACCTGCCTCACCACTGCCAGTATTCAGACTTAGAGGGGAGGAAAAATTAGGTGCAAGATGGCTCATCCTCGCTCCGCCAGCGTATCTCCACTCTGCTCTAGCTCCCCGACTATAGGCCTAAAGAAGCAACCTTCAGTTCCCATAGAGATAGCCAGGCTTATAGAGGAAGCAAACCCTACAGCTTGCAAGGTTTAACTTCTGCTCTTATTGATATATTTAATATAGCACATCCATCATTTCAAATTTGCTTCTCACAGCTTGAACACCAGAGAGAATGAATCACACAATCGATGGCAAAGCCAGTACTAGGGAATTCAGCATGTAGCTCCCATTCTGGGATGTTTTCCATGAACCCCTTGCCAAAGAGCTTCTAACCAAGGGAGAGGTGGTGGCTCAAAAGGGCTGACTTACTGGCTGGGGTCACAAAACCAGTCATACCTGGTGCCCAGATATTTGCTTCTATTCAGAGAAACACTGGAGGAGGCAACGAGACAGAATTTGCACACTCAGCACATCTAGGCAGTGAACTGTCCAAATGAGGTGACAGTACCACCCAGGAGTGATCCCACACTCTTGTTCTGCTTCTAGTACTGTTTTCCTTTTTCCCAGATTCCAGTTCCTATGGGAAAGCAGGACTCTTGCCAAAAGAAGGAAAATGTACTAGCTGAACAGTGACTGGAGAGATGAGGATGAATTTCTCTAGAACCAGATTTCATGGGCTTGCTGCTTACCCAGAGATCAGTGCTGTGCAGCTTGGGGGGTGTGGGGGGTGTGTGTGGGGGGTCTCATTTACATGATATTCTGTGGCGCCTGAAGAATTTTCAGTGACATAGAATGTGTTGGGAATGGGTTACCTGAATTTTTATACCCTCAAGCCCACACTCCAAACCTAATGTCAGGGCGAATAGAATGCATGAATTGACTGGTACCTTGATGTGGCTTGGGTATGGGAACCCCAGATCCCAGCTTCAGGCACTGTGAATTTCTCTGGTACCAGGTGCTGCCTAAGGGAATCAGCTTTCTTGAGGCAGCCTTCACATGGATTAACACTCAGAACTGTGCCCTAATCTGCAGCCACAATGAAGGGGCCCAGGCTATGAGAAGGGGCTCTTCTCTCTCTCTCTCTTTCTTTTTTTTTTTTTTTTAAAAGATTGGCACCTGAGCTAACAACTGTTGCCAATCTTCTTCTTCTTTTTTTCTCCCCAAATCCCCTCAGTACATAGTCGTATATTTCAGTTGTGGGTCCCTGTAGTTGTGGCATGTGGGACGCCGCCTCAACGTGGCCTGATGAGCGTTGCCATGTCCACACCCAGGATCCGAACCAGTGAAACCCTGGGCCGCCAATGCGGAGCGTGCGAACTTAACCACTTGGCCCCGGGGCTGGCCCCGGGGCTCCTCTTGAGGCCTTTCCTCTGGAACTTCCATTGGCGCTGGATCAGAGCCTAAATTAGGCTATTTTCCTGGGGTCACAAGGACACGTTTGGTCTTCCTCAGGGAGGCCAAGTGGAAGCTCAGAGATTTGTGGAGGCTGCCTCCCTATCTCTCCCAGGAGACTCGGGGTCTGTTCCTGCCTTCTATGGGGGCCAGGAGGTAGAGAAGGAACTGAGTATTATGCAAGTTTAGCAATGCTTCACTGTGGGAGGGGGTTGGGCTGACAAGAGTAGGTAATTTTCCTTTGCAGGGATTCTTGCCCAGCTTGAGGCAACCTTCATTTGAAGCAGGATAATGCTGTTTCTACCCTCCACCGGAGGGGACTCCAGAAGGAATAAAAGTTACCTTTCCTCATTTGTCTTACGGGAAGTTCTGGGCTTCTGGGTTCAGGAGTTATTCATGGCTTTCATGTTTCCTGAACCCAAACAGAAGTTGTGAGGTACCTCTTGTACAGTCCTGTGCAGACCCTCATGTGGGAGGAGACTTTAGCTGGCTGCTCCAAGGAGAGAGGAGATAGGGGTTGACACAAGTGCTGGGGTGAGAGAAGGAGAGTTGCCTAAAGGTAGCAGTGGCTCCAAGACCCTGAGAATCAGGATGTAGAGACGAGTCCCTTAGGTGGACGGCTTCTGTGTGGAAGTCCTCTAGGAGACAGCACAATGCTTTAAGGGATGAAGTGATGATGCTGAGTTGACTAATCATCAAGCCCCATCATCCTGAGAGCTGTCGCAAGACACGGCATTGCTCACACTTAGCACAGAGGCTGTGCAGCCACTGGCCTTTCAATGGGCCTGAAGGGCTTGGGCAATGAAAATCCCAGGGGCAACCAAGACGGACTCAAGATCACAGGCTCTTACCTACGTATTTGATGGTGAATACTTAACTAAATAGGCAAAAAGCTCCCATTAATGACTAAGATTGTATATCTTCCTACCCTTTAAAATGGGGTCTTTGAGCCAGATTTAATTTAATTTAGAAAAATTAAGTACTGCTTATTGTACTTCAATGTTGTGAAACAAATCTATGCTTTTGATGTATATTATCCCACTTAAACTTTACCATGCTTTGAAGTAGGTTTCTTTACCCTCTTTTATAGAAGGGCACGACCTGAAGGACAGAGAAGGTAATATATATTCAGAGTGCTAGCACAGAAGAGGGAGCCAGGGATGGAGAGCCCCCTTATGCTGTGAGGCATTCTTTGGATGTAAATGATGGCAAGTACAATTCAACTGACTTTAAAAACAGGATCTGTTGCCTCAGGCACCTGAAAAAGGTCTGGGAGTAAGGCTGCCCTCAGGCAGGAGGATTCATACTGGGGCTCAGCTGATGTCATCAAGTTTCAGTTTCTATCCATTTCTCTGCTCTAGGTTCTGGACTGGCTACCTTGTAAGTCTGTCTGGCAAGTTCGTAGCTACATCTTCCAAACTAAAAGCGCAGCTAAAAATGGGTGGTTTCTCCCACTAGTCCCTTCAAAAGTCCCACTGTGCCTTATTGTCTCCAGTTGGGTCACATGCCCACCCCTGACCAATCACTGTTGCCAAAAGCATGGACCAATCTTTTTGGCCAAGCCTGAGTTCAATGCCCTCCTTTAAAGTAAGAGCGTTAGTGATACACAACTCCACTTGACATGGACTGAAACTGACAACGGGGTTAGCTCCCCAGAGGGCAAAAGAAGGAGTATTTTTAGAAGGTGAGTGAATGCTGAGTGTCAAAATAAAAACAAAAGCAAAACGGACGTCTACTTCAGCCCTCTCTCTCACCACCCCATTTCTGCCTTCTTGTCCAGAGTCATGCCATGCACTGAAGGTTAGAGTTAGAGGAAATGCCAATTCTGTGGAGGACAGGAAAGGAACTCAAAGTGGAAGGAATCAATCAGAGGCCCCAACATCCATGTGGATAGACCATCCAATGATCTGACCTCTCACTGTCTGCTCCTTCTCATCTTAGAGCCCTTTACCTTCATTCCAGTTCAGTTATGGCCATATCCTAGAACTTATCACCAGCAACACTTGTGTGTTCTGAAAAAATACAGTCTGACATTCCACCCTTTATCCTCTCAGCTTATGCCCTCAGCATGCTGATTCCTCAACCTATTCAGGAACTACAAGCCGCTCTATACTTTCCCCTGCTCACCTGACCACCTTTGTCTTCATTTCCTCCCTCTCCAAGGAAAACTTCATGGGGCATCACTTAATCCTAAACCTAAATATACTGCTCTGCTCTAAACAGCCTACCCCCTTCTTTCATTCGTCCTGTCTAGCAAAATCCGACTCTGCCTGTTTTAGCACTGCCTTCCAATAAGGGCCTGCTTCCTCTTGGATAAAATCACACAAGTGTCTTTGTGCCCCATAAACTTCTGTTCTACATCTGTTGCTCAGCTCCACCACTGCCTCAGAATCCAGTCATTCCTCCTGTGTTACCATGTGCCAGACGCTCTTCCAAGTACTTGGGACACCCAGTGGAGGCAACAAACAGAGGCCCTGTCTCGGGGGAGCTTCTGTGATTGTTTTCTCAGTCAACTCTCTTGCCTAAGTTCTCAAAACAATTCCACTTTCCTACACCTTGTCCACACTCCTCGCTCACTGATCATATGTGCTGGACCACCAGAGGGAAACAGAGAAGTCATCAGATGGGAACTTTTCTGCATAAAAACTTCAAAACAGAACAAAACCAAAACCAAAATGAGATCCTCCATCTCTTCTTTCCTCCTTCCTTCCCACCATACTGAAAGGTTTCCCTCAATGCTTTCCTTAATCCTCCCAACCTGGGATCTGCCCGCCCTTTCCAAGTCACAACACTTTCACATGTGTGGGCTATCTGCCTTAATTATCTACTTTCCCAGAGGACCAAGACTACATTTACCTCATCACAGCTGGAAACACCAAGCAGAGCTCAGAGTCCTCTGGAGGAATACATTGGCACTGGGAGGGATCTACGGGGAGGTCCTGCCCAGCATGCTCTGGGGCGGGGCCACATCCGGGGGCAGGGCCTGAGAGACTCTGAGAGCCTGTTTGGCTTCTTGAGGGCGACGGCACCAGCAACCTGGCCAGACATCTCACCTCAGGCTTCTGGAAGATATGAGTTGAGATTTAACTCAAAGACAGGTTCTGAGGAAGGTTTCTGGATGCCTGAGTGACCTTCCCCACTGCCCAGCCGGAAGGATCCTTTCCTCCATCTGCCATTTCCATTACGGTGGGCAGGCCCTCACAGTCCCTGGGCCCCCAAACTCTCACTCCAGGCCCAGCCTTAGAAGGCGCTCAGAGGCCTGGGGGCAGGGCTGTGCCTGCCCAACACCACCCCCTTTGACGAGGGCACTCTGAGGAACTCCACCAAGGTGAGAATAGTAATAAATAGAGTAACAATATTGACAACTGTTAAGGCTTCACCTTACACTGGCTGCCTGGCCTTGCACAAGTAGCCTGAGACTCAGATCTCATCTATTATGTGCAGATACTGACGTGTACCGATAGGGTTGGTCCTCGGAACTGGAATGAATGAGTAAAGAGTTTTGAACAGTGTTTACCTAACACTAGAAGTTTAATATGTGCTACCCATTATTACCACTCATTTAAAGTGCTAGGCCTCCTCTTTATTATTTTAGAAGTATCGATTTACCACTCATGCATTCTCCCTTCCTTCAGAATGAATTTATTTAGTACCTAACATGTGCCAGATACTATGCCAGGCTCTGGGATACAATGGTAAGCAAAAAGGTAGAGTCTCTGCCTTCATGGATCTTACAGTCTAGAGGGGAGATCAGGCAGAAATTAAATCAGACAAGATTGTGTAAATGTCCCATGTTACATTCTATGAAGGGTTCATGAGCTGGTTGTCGGTGCCAAGGGAGTTTAAAACATGGGGATTGGGCCTAACCAAGGAGAAGAGGGTCTTCCTCACCCATCCCTCAGGAGCTGATAAGGCTTAAGAGGTAAAAGGCGAGTAGGAGACAACTTGGCAAAGCAGGGAGGGAGAAGTGTTCCAGGCAGAGGAATCTGGGTGATGAGAGCAGAGAGAGTGAGGAGCGAGGAATGTGATGCAACAAGAAGAGGGAAAAGCGTGGGAGGCACAGACTAAGCAGAGTTCTCTGGGCCAAATCAACTAGTTAAGTCTTTGGAGCAATGGGGAGCCAGGGGAAATTTTTAAGTTAGGATTTATTTATATGTGTAGGGTATTCAGATTTTCGTTGTATTATTTGAGTTTCCAAAAGATTACTGCGAATTAATACTGTGAATTAATGAATTACAGTGATTTAATGTGAAGAATGCTTTGGATGGGGTAAACAGGATGTGAGAGACCAGTGAGAAGGCCACTGCAGTAATCTACGAGAGAAATGATGTCAGCATGGACCACAATGGTGGTGGCCAAAGTGGAGTAACGTGGACGGATGTGAGTGGCATGACTTCATTAATTCTAATAAGACGGAACATTTTTCCTTTTGTTTCGCTCCAGTGCCCAAGAGGTACAGGTTGGTGCAAGATGTGGGGTCTTTTATAGAGTTGGACAAGTCAGCAGACATGAAACATTTGAAAAGGCTGCTTGAACTGCTGACTAGCCAAAATCAAAGAGGAAGTTGACCTTCAACCCTTTGTTGTATTCCAGCTGCAGAAGTCATTTTCAGTTACTCTCTGACTCAAGTAAACACCGCTCCCTGTCACCTTATTCCTTTGAGGGTTGGTTCACTTCTACCTTTTCACTGGGACATGATTCTCACCGACAGTAGAAAGTTCGGCACCCAGACCTGCAGATGTGAAGACACTTGCTCCTCTCTCGAACTATCAGTACTTCTGGGAAACACGTCCCAGTGCCAAACTGTCCTGGTCCTGAAATGACCCCGTTATTTGGGGAGGTAGTAAAGGAAATGACATGTTTTAAACCCCGAGCGGCACTCTCTTTGGACATCGAAAGGTGTAAATGATAAAATACTTGCTAGACTTAAAGACCAAGGAGTAAACGGGGGGCTGGATGCTGCCCAGACTCTGTGTGTCAGCAAAACATATCTGAGCTCAGCGAAGTAACCCAGGACCAAGTGTTCTCCTCAGTGGAATAATTAGACAACAGAGGTGGGCAATTTAGAAAAGATCACTTCTTCTGTCCCTGCTTTAGAATTTCTATGACAAACAAAACCCAATCCTTAGCAAGATTTAAGAGCATGGGACAAAGACAGCTAGATGTTGAACTGCTGGGAGTGGAGCCCACGTTTTATTTATCTTTGTATCCAAACACAGCCGCGGTGCCTGCCACGAGGCAGATACTCAGTGAATGTTGGGTGGATCAAGGATTCCTCTGTGTTTTCATGGGGTATTTATATGGTATGGGAATTCAGTCATCTTTTGCCCCACTAGGTACAGATGGATGCTTTCTGTTCTCCATGTTTACTCTGAACACCATTTAGCTACAGGGATGTTCTAAAATGAACTAATAAGGAAACCAGCTATAGTACTATTTTATATATACAGGCAGATATACTTTCTGACCACGTGCAGATATGAATGCTCTCCCTGGAAGATGCTGTTGTAACCTAAATTGCTCTAGAATGAGGTTAGAGATGGGGAAGAAAGGGAAAGCAAGGTAAAACTCACAGCTTAATTTCCAGACAGGATTGCCGCTTTAAAAATGAATTTCAGGGGCTTCTTGGCATACTTGGCCCAAGCACTGGAGATTTAACAGTGATTTGTGATTTGGTGTGACCCAGAACATGGCCCAATGGTCCTCTATCCTTTGAAGCAGTCAGTCTGTTCTCTTCATTGCTGTTCTGGACTGTCTCACCATCACTCCCCATCAGGGCCCCATTCCTTCTGCTCTGTCCTAGTGGAACAGTCCCTTGACCTTCATTCTCCCACTACTCTAGTCTCAACTTCTCCTTGTTGCTAGATTACTCTATTATTGCTTCTCAAATTGTGGTTCCCAGACCAGCAGCATTAGCATTGCCAGGGAACTTATTAGAAATGCAGATTCTTGGGCCTCACTCTGGACCTACTCAAGAAGAAACCTTGATGTGGAGCCCAGCAATTTTAACAAGCAAGGTAATCTCCAAGGTGAGAACCACTGCTGTACGTAAAGCTCAGTTCTGAGCATATCACCCTTTTGCCCAATACCCTTTATTGCTTTCCTGCCGACAGCCACATGAGTGTGTGTGTGTGTGTGTGTGTGTGTGTGTGTGTGTGTGTCTGTGCGTGCCCTTCTATCCAAGGCCTTCTGCAGTCAAGCACCAGCTCATGTGTCCCCACGCAGGGAGGTGTGTTCCACAGTCATCCTCATGGGTTACCTGCTCTTCCCTCTGCTCTCCTGCCGCCTCTCTCTGTTAATGTTGGGTCCTCTGCTAGAAATACCCACCTCCTCCCTCTCCTTGTAGAAACCTTACTCATTCTTTAAGGCTCACTTAAAAATTAATATTTATCTAAGGAATCCATACCTGTGCCTTTAAAACCAAATAGTACTGAAGGCTTTCTAAAGAACCACGGCAGGCCCTCCCCCACCTCACAAGCCCAATCCTTCCTATCCCCCCAGTTCCATTCCCCATGGAAACCAGTTGAGCCGTTTCTATCATTGTTGTTCTGGTGTTTACCTCTATTTATATAACTAATACGCAAATACTTGTATTTAAAAGTAATTTTAAAATATTAGTCACTAACTTCTTGCCATGGTAGATAAAATTTGAGTAGGTAAAATTGCAGGTGGATGAAATTTGGTCGACACCCCATTCCCCTCTTCACTCTTCTCAGTCTGTCCTCACTTAAATCTTTATTCATGCAAAGTTCATCTTGGCATGGAAGGCGACCCCTTTCCTGGAACGTGTTCAGAGACTGCTCCTCCCCTGCTCCCACAGAGCTGTGTATCTCTCTTAGTGCACTGTCCCCCTTGCCCTTCCACGTTTGTATGTATGTGTCTCCCATTCCCACCAGCTTGTCAGAGCCAGGAAAGTCTAATCCGTCTTTTACTTTCTCTGAATCCGCCCAGGGCAAAGCACAGGGCCTGGGATATAGTACACACTGAGCAAACGTGGCCAACTTAACCGTAAAGTAAAATATCTGCCTGACCTTTGAAGCTTGCTGGTGTGACAGCAGTACTTGGAATGAGTCTTCCCGTTCCAATGTGGTTTTCCAGCATTATTGTGGGGAATAGTAAACTGGAGTCAGGAGACTTGAGCCACACCACCTTCTTGGTGACTTCTTTTAAGACCTTGGGGAAGGCAGTTAATGGTTTTGCTTCCGTTTTTTCATCTATCAAGTGGCAACAATAATATCTATGGACAGAGTCGTAGGGAGGACCAAATACAACAGCACAGGTTATCAGGTATAAGGCATTGCATTCATTCCTTATGTTTAAAACAAAAAGGCAAACCATTTTCTGGTAGCACATAGGGCTATAATGAACATTAAAACCAACCTTTAAATAGAAAACTTTATTTTTAGATGATCCAGGGGCTCTTTCTTCCAAGATCAGCCTAAGATTTTTTCGGAGGAAACTGTATTCGCATTGTCCAGAAATTTGAAGCAAGAAAATTCAATCATTTAAGACCATTTGCCTATTCTGACTTGTTGATGAGCAATCAGCACTACTGCCACCCTTTTAGCCTCTGAAGGGATTGTAAGCTTTGTCTTGATTTGATGGCTCAAAAATAAAATCTACCAAAGGCACGTTTTCTAAGCCTTGTCTGGCTCTACCCAGTAGAAAAGTGTGAGCTACTGTTCTATCATAACTAATTATATTTTAAGTCTACAACCAAGTCTCAATCACCAAGGTTAATGGGACCACATGCACACATAATTCTCTCTTACATTTAGACAGTGCTTTTAACTTCTTCAAAGCACTTTTCACTGTACTGCATATATAAAACAGATGCATTTTTTTAAATCCACAAATAAGGTAAAAAATAAATCTTAAGATCAATAATTTCAACTTTGTACCTGTCAAAAGCTATTAGAACTTGCAAAATTGTCTAAGAGGACTTTCATTGCCCTACTCTCCTCTCGACCCCTCTCAACTAAGGCCAGAAAAGACAGAAAGATCTGGAGGAATCTCCAGAGGAGAGGAAGCCAGGGAGGGAAGGAAGCCAAGGACCTGGGCCATCCACAGCCTGGATCATTAGCTCCTGCGTAACTGAGAATAACTGACTGTATGTGTGACTATGGCCAGAAAATCCAGAAAGAGATGAAAAGGCAAAGAAAATGACATGTGAGTAGCAGTATTTACAGGGTCTGTCATTGTCATTCTCTCAACAAGCATTATTGAGTGCCTACTGTAATGACAGGTGCTTTCAACAAAGAGGATGGACACAGCAATGCACAACCCAGGCAAGACTGCTATTTTCATAGTGATGACCTTCCTGAATGGTGCAGACAGACAACAAACACAAAGACACACAACTTCACATAAACGAGATAACTTCAGGTGGCACTAAGCTCTGTGGAGTCCATAAACACAGGAATGTGATAGAGCCTTGGGGAGGGGATGCTGTTGTAGATAAGGTTGCCAGGGAAGGCCTCAGGGTATCTGAGCTGCAATCTGCAAGAAGAGCCCACCCTGTGCAGGTCTGCAAACCAGATGATGGAATGAGTGAACTTGCCAAGTACGCTAGAGGGAGAGGGGTCCAGGCCAGTTTCAAGGGGTTCCAGGAAAGTCACTGTTCTGTGGTTATTCACTTTGCGCCCTTTTGGGGATATTTCTAAAACCTCTCCAGGACCCCGGATTTATTGCCTCTACAATGCGGGTTGCTAACACTGATCACCTGGACAGGGGAGCGCTGAGAAATAATGGGTAAACAATTGTGAGGAGCCACATAAATGCTAAATAATGCTCACGGTAATAAGCTTTTATTAAACTCAGCACCTTGATAGGCAGCTCACAATCGGATACCTTGGCAAATGTGTAAACTGACGTGGCTGCTCCCTGTGCACACCAGCACCATCCTTCAAAACAGAAAAGAATAAATGAGCCTATGGTCATGATATTCGAAGTAGTTAGTGATCAAACAACTGTCTGGAGAGAAAGCTGGTGTGTGAAGTGTAAAATGGCAGCAGGAAGATAACGGCACATCACAGGCCAGCTCACGCAGAGGATGACTCATGAATTGACTGGATGCTTGCTGGTGCACACACCATCCGCTCCAGGGTGGTACTCTAACCCCGTCAGGACTAGGTGCTGCCAGCAAAAGCCCCAGCAGACAGGAAGGGGAGTGAGAAGGAGCCAGAAGAGAAGCATCTCTGGCAGCAGCCCTCTCTGGCCCTCTTGGCCTTGGAAAGCCACCCCTGGGGGAGGACTGAGCAGCCAGCACCAAGGGCCCCACCTTGGAAGGGCACCAAGGAAGTGGTGGGGGGGGTGTGAGGGAGGAGGGATGAGCATTGCATTTCTCCCTACGAGAATGAAATATCCCAACGCCAGGAGAGACTTCAGATTCATTATAACTGAGCCTCCCCACACAGAGATATGAGTCCACCCCTTAGAAGCAAATCTTCCTCTCCCAAATTCTCCCCCCAAAATATAACATTAACATCACAAAAAATGAATTCTTTTTTATGGGTCCTACCATCTCTTTGATATAAATACACAAGTGCCTAAACATTCTTTCCCATCTCCCATCCCACATCGGCCATGAGATTGTGACACACACACACACAAACACACACACAAGCACATGCTCACACAAATACCACACACACCCAATTCCTTTGTTAAGCCCTGGCTCAGCTATTGTAAGGTACCTGTGGAGTGTAGGTCACATAGCAGAAAAGTTTAAATTACTGTTGCTTCTTCTCTGAAAAGCAGACAGGAAGAAAAGACAATAAAAAAGAAAACACTTATTTTAAGGCTGATACTAAACACTCTACTCCACGTTGACTGAGGTCACTTTCCCACTGTGGGATGGGGAGAATCGAGATGATCTCTGAGGTGCTATGAACCCACAGTGCAGACTTCACGTTTTGAGGCTTGACTAGAAACGACGGGGACGTGAAAAAGAACATGGCGAGATAATCCTAGCCTTCAGGAATTTATGGTTTAAACTGGGCTGGAGAAAGACCAAGATCCTCAAAAAAATCTAATTGATTTTAACCAAATGGAGGAATTTTAAAATGTTAAATACACTGGGATATCATATTAAAAGTATTCTGGGAGAGCATGCCGCATGGGACATGCTAAGTGCTGAATTTCCTGCTGCTAAGGGAGGCATTCCTATCTGCCAGTGTCTCATGCTGCTCAGACCTGAATCATTCATTTAGGTAGACCATTTGTCCAAGTGCGTCATTTCCCAAAATAGCCAATGGAGGAATCGAGGGAGAACTGTCCTGAGGAGATGTGGTCATCCTCAAGGCCAAATCAGTCTAGACTAAGATGGTTCTTAGCAAGACTGCCCAAAGGGCTTCTAGACTTTGTTTGGTAAGTGTTGTTAATGCCTTGGTAACAATGGACTGTTGATAAGGTGGGAGATAATGCCATAAGGAAGGAAGGTACCTGCTCACATCTTTTGCTTTTAACTTAAGCTAACCCACAAAATCCATTATCAAACCCCAAGGAATACTCCCAATTATTGTCTTGGACCCTTCATTTCGCTCTGCTTTGGTTTTTTTTTTTTTTTTCAACTCTCCATTTCTGTTTTTACCTGGCACTGACTTGCTTGACTCCTCTTCTCCTCTCAGCTTCTGGCTCTGTGCTCCCCCTTTAGACTTGATGAGTAATTTTGGTTTTCCTGCTTTTCACCTTTGGCACGCCTTCAAAAATGGGTTAGATTTATCTTCTGGCTCTTTCTACTTCTGACTGCTTGGAAGTTTGGATCATACTTAGCCAAGTTTTGATCCCAGGAACTTTCCCTGGCTTTGACCTGTCTCAGTGGCATCTGTGCTGGGCTTGACTCCTCCAGGTGAGGGCGTCGGCAAGAGGGAGGATCAAGCAAGGAAACAGGAAGAACATCTGGCTCAGCTTAAACTGTGCAGGGCACTGAGGCCTTGCTGGCCGTCCAGTCTCTGCCTCCTTCTTCCTCTGCTGCTTTCATTCCCTCCCGTCTCTGACTTCCAATTTTTATTAAGTTTCCACCTTCTGACTGGTCAATCCTCTTCCAGCATCCCTTTGTAAGATTGAAGTGGGAGTGGGAGTGATATCCGTTAGCCAAAATAAGTTCGACAGCTGGGAGAAACTGCTGAATCTCTGGTGTCTTTATAGCACTTATCAAATCCCAATTAACCATATTAGTTGGCAAACTGCTCTGGCTTCCCAGGGAGTCAGCTGGTAGGTGAGTCAATAAATATCTGTCAGATGAATGGATGCACACACACTAGTTGTGTAGCATGGCATCAGGTACTTTAAAGAATACCAAGTATAAGACTTCATCCTTGGCTGAAGGAGGACATCTTCTCACGGCCATTCACAAAAGGACTCTTTGGAAATATCACCAAGCGCTAGACCAGCTTCGCTATTTCTTCTAGAAAACAAGAAGAAATCTCTTGTTTCAAGAGATGTTTGTGTCATCTCTTAATGCACAACTGGCTTCATGTGGGCAAAAGGGAACGTGAGCAAAGCGCTGGTTAAAGCATAACAGACACCCTTGGGCTAATGAACTGTCGAAGGTATTAGTGTCGGCGGATTTTCTACACAACTGCTTTGTAAACAGCAACACGCATAAACCATAAACAAGGAGAATGAAGTGAGCACCCACAGACCCACCATTCATGTCAAATCATACAATGTTGATATCACCCCAGAAGCCTCCACTCTCCTGTCTGATAATCTTTCACTTACTTTTCTTTATAATTTCATCACCTTTATAAACTCCCAGAAAACATTTAATTATATCCAGTTTGGGGATCAAAATAGATTAAAAAACAACAATTGCAGGTGCATTCAACATTGGACATGAAAAAGAAAACTGGTTTTTTAATAAGATACTTGACGTGTACACTTTCCGTAGGTGATCAAGACATTTACTCTTTCGTCCACTTTTATGTTTGCTGACTGCCAATCACTCTACTCCTTAATACTTCAAAGGTATTTTTCCCAAAGCTGCCTTTTGTCTTACACTAATGCTTTCCCGGACTCGAGTGAATTTTGAAGGAGACTGAGCTCATCATGATGAAATGGATGTTGACATTCCATAACCATCATTGTAATTATTCCTAATTTGTACTCCCTTGCCCCCTAAAGTCTGTACTTTCAAAATAGTATCTGCAGCTTTAATTATACCTGACAATAAACTACACTCACCACAAAATCTTGTCAATCATGGTGTACGTTACTATCTTCAAATATCCTGTTTTTTTTAAAACTGCATTTATATCAGGTTCCCAAAGAGTTACAGTATTAGCAATGGATGTTTTAACTGTTTCTGTAATTACTGTTTGTAATTACCACAAATCAAAGTTGTACAAACTTTGGATTGGAGGCTGGTTGAATTATCTACCAAACTGGGGTGAATGGTCCTTTAATCAACCGTATACTGAACAAATCTACAGAGTAAAAACTGAGATGGAATTTGAGTGACTTGGTGTCCATCGAGAATCAAATCTGATGCTGTAGTGTTAACAAGGGACTTCAGGTCCAGAATAATTCTGTTAATCACACTTCTTCCAAATTAGTCAGTTAATGTTGTGGGTCCTGATGAGACAGGATTTAGGAAGGCAGAGAGCAGCGGGGAATGCTCCTGGTGATAGGATCCTTAGAGCAAAGGACAGAAGACAAAAGGAGAAGGCTGGATTCGTGAGAAGTGATCTGGACCATAACCGCTATAATTATAAGCTTATAATGTCACCACACTGCTTTCTGTAATGTAATATTTTTGTTGTCTGTTATTTTCCTCGATTCAGGTTTTGTATTTTTCATGATGTAATAGTAAGATCTAGTCTCATTTTTCTGTGTATTTGGATACATTGAGTAGAGTGCTCTGGCTGAGTGAATAGTTTCACATACGGGAGACATGAGAAACCAGAGTGGCAAGGAAAGTTAGGTCAGATTATGAAAATTCTTAAAATGTTTATATTGGACTTAATCCTTCAGAAGTCATTTAGTGTTCTCTTTGCTTTTTTTTGCAATTGAGAGCACCATGAGGAAAGGAGTGTTTTTGATGATTTATTTTATTTTATTTCCTTCTCTTTTCTTGGAGGAAGATTGGCCCTGAGCTAACATCCGTGCCCATCTTCCTCCATTTCATCCGTGGCTCGCCTGCCACAGCATGGCCTGATCAGCAGTGTATAGGTCTGTGCCAGAATGGGAACCTGCGAACCCCAGGCCGCCCAAGGGGAGCACACAAACTTAACCACTACACCACCGGGCTGGCCCCATTTTTGATGATTTCTAAGGGGTAAAAACTAGGCAGGGAGATTAGGTAAGATGATATAGCAAAAATTCAGGCATTAAGAAATAAGGTTAGACTAGGCTGGCGATGGCGGCCATGGATTGGAAAGGAAGGAAGGATGGATGCAGCATCATAAGGGAAAAATTTGCTTCTTTCCCTTTGTCTTTTCAGCCATTTGGGCTTAATGATGTTCAGTGCTCCTGATTTATTTCCCTTCCCATTTATATTTTCCTTCTTCCCTTGATAATCTACTTTTGCTTTCCCATTTTTCCCTCTCTTCTCTCCTTTGCTTGCATTCTTATCACCTTCCCTTATAGGACGATGACTGAATCAGGCAAGTAGACATCAAATGGGAGATCTGAGTAGAAATTAACTATAAGATTTACTAATTAGAGTATGTTGCTGCTTAAAACATTTTTTTAACCTTTCATCTGCAGTTAAAAACAAGAAAAGAAAGGTGAGGAGGCAAAGAAAGGAGTAGAGAGGAAAAGGGAGAGACTCTTTTATCCATTCATTCAAGGAGTGCTGTGTTTCCAGAGAAAGAGAGAGTGCCAAAGAGATACAGAAAACACCACACAATAATTTGTGTTATTGTAGTTGTATCCTCTATTTCCCCTTCTAACTCAGTTGGGTAAAGTAGAGATGCCAGATGGGAGGCTAAAGACTAAGGTGAGATGGGCAGTCTCCCTCCCTCCCTTATTGCCTGCTGCTTCTCATATCAAAAGATGGAGTCTACATCCCTCCCCCTAGGCCTCAGTGACTGGCTCAACCAATAGGATGCTGTGGAGGTGACCTTCTGGGACTTCTGAGGCTAGGCTGTAAGAAGCCTGGTCTTTTGGAATATTTCCTCTTGGGATGCTTTCTTTTGGAACCCAGCCACCACTTTGAGAGATGCCCAAGTCACAGGAAGAGGCCACATGCAGGCCCTCCAGTTGGCAGCCCCGAATAAGATAACAGCCAGCATCCTCAGCAAACACAGAAATGAACCACCTTGACATCCAGCACAATAGAGGCAAAGAGGATTTCAGCCCAAGCTGACATCTGACTGTACTTCCAAGGAGACCCCAAGCAAGAACTGCCCAGCGAACCCCAGCCAATCCACAGAACAATACGAGACAAGAACAAGTTACTGTTTCAAGCTACTCCACTTTGTTGTGGTTTGTTATACAGCAATAGATGACTTTTTTCATCCTTACACGAGACAGAAAGAATATCGAAAGTTTGAAGATTCACAATGCCACCTGGAATGCATGTATATTTTTTACGTATTTCTTTCCTTTTAAAGGTCACTTTCTTATTCACTAACCTTGAAATTGGAATTTGAATTGACCTTGATCAGAAATCCTAAGAAATGCTTAAGCAAATATTTTAAGCACTATCATATTTTGAGTACTAGTTCAGGATAAAGTGGTATTGATGTGACAGGAATAATGGATGTGTAATTAGAAGATGGAGTTTAAGTCCTAGTTCTGTCATTTATTACTGTGTGGCCTACAACAAGTTACTTAACATTTCTGCTTCCTACTTTCCAATGCTATAATGTAATCGAAGGTATTTAGTGATGCATGACAAAACACAGACATTCAGTGAATTTCCATTTCTTTCCTTCCTATGTAAGTCCTGTACTCATAAGTGCAACCATATCAGAGCCTATCATACTGCTTCCTAAAACTAAATATTTTTATTATGTATCAAATATTTCCCTTGATAACTATTTCATAAGCTTCCAGAGTGTTGCCTTTACTAGTGTGATCTGCCTCACTTTTCCTGTGGGACAGTTTACTTAATAGATTTTGGGGACTCATTCTGTTGCTGGATTCTCACAAAGACTCTTTTGTGATAACCTTCTTTGGTTTTCAAGGACATGACCCTGTTTCTCGAGTGTGGTTCCCTACTGTAGCATAAATGTTAACAAGTTAAATGCATATCACATAAGAATTTTAATTGCTCATCATATGTTTATGTATTGAAATGTAGAGTCGAATTGATATAATTGGTAACATTACCCATTTGCTTTGATTTGAGATGTCAAGTGATTGAAAAAATTTTTAATTCAGAATTGAATTACCTTGCTTATTTGAATTTATCATTTTTGCGTAATTAGGATGAACTAATTTAATTTGCAGTTATCCTTAAATGACTTAACTGATGTCTGCTGAGGTTCTCAAGGCCAAAGGATTATGGAGTCATGCTGAACATCACTCTGTCTCTTAGGCTTGGAAGTACAAGTGCACCTTGTGAAGCCCGGAGACAGAAGTTACAAGCTTGATTTTTTCTCCATTAATCTTTTTTTCTTTTTCTGTTTTGTCCCCCTCACCTCACTCTAGGCTGCTGCATGTTTCCCAGAAGGACCACACATTGCATTTGGAGGTGGTCCTCCTTTTCCAACTTTGTTCTGATTTTACGTCATTTTTACTTGGTGTTGAGCTCACATCTCAGTTCTGCAAAGGAAAGCTGGTAACTTATGGTTGGAATCCCCAAGACAGTGCTCTTTATAGAGACTGAGGGTCCTTCAGCAAATACTGCTTTTCAATGATGCATTTTAATAAGCCTTTTACAAATCTGGATACCAGACTACCGGCTAGGGTACCTGGAACCAATAATTTTAAAATAGTGCTTTTCAAACTGCAGGTCCTGACCCACTAGTGGATTATGAAATAATTCTAGAGGGTGTGACAAGCACTTAAAAAACAATGAAACAAAATGGAGTAGATAATATTAGAGTGTATTACACGTAAAAAGATAAGAACAGTTTCATAACATTTTTATATTCTTTTGCTGTGTGTGCGTATATACTGATTTACGATAAAAAATAATTTATAGATTTTCTTTGTGAGTTGCCATCAAAAGAATTTGAAAGTCACTGCCATGGATTTAAAGTTATCTGAAACAGTTTTGTAATATAGCAGTTTGAAATGAAGCCCCAACAACATATGTACCAAATCAAAGTGTAGATAGGTTTTAGTTGCAAATTTTAAAGGGATTGGCAAGTTACTTTTCCTGAGAAGTCTAGCCCTGGGATGCCTGGGTATTTTCCAAAGGGCCAGGAACCAGTTATCCCAATAAACGGTAGGAGCCTAAATGCTCTCTCCCTGGGACGCTCTGAGGTAACGTTCCTCATCTCACTTGTAATGTGGCTGTTGCCCTGCTGCAGTGGCTGTTGGAAGTACTGTGTGTTCCCTAACCAGATCAGAAGGACCCAGTTTTCCCAAGGTCTTGGTCTGCCAGAAAGAAGGCATTGCACTTCTCCCCGATTGGTGGGACCTGCACCCAGCTTGGAGAGCTGGAAAACTCCAGCCCTTAACTCCCCTCTTTGCTAGGGAACCACGTTTTCCTTCCCACTGGGTCCTTGGAAGATGGGAAGCAGCAGTAAGGTTACTTGTGTTTTATCCACACCATGGGAGTCTGTGTTTTTGTGTGAAGGCTGACTCATGTGGAGGAAAGTTCTACGCCTAGAATTATAAAATTAATGCTAATCAGAATAATGCAGCATCCCACTTTTGATCTGCTAATGAGCTTTGGGGAGAGATGGCACATTTTCCTGCAGCTGATGGATGCCCCTTTTAGAGGATCTACAGCATCCTCCCCATGTCTTCACTCAGCTGGGCTAACACACTTCAGAACCAAAAGAATCCTCAGGACAGGATGGGACCCCTTGCTTTTCTGGTTCTTGTCCCTTGAGTTTTCCAAACTTCTCCTCACTTTTCAGTCTACTCTCTCTGCGACTAAAATGGCTGCCTATTGAACTCATCAGTGGAATCCGTCATACTGTGTCACTTAAACTTTTTCCACCTGCTTATGGTTTTCACTTTTTTGTCATAGAAAGCCCTGACCTAAATCTCTACTCTTCTTTTATCATGCTTTCATTTTGACCTTACTACTGCTGAAAATCAACCAAACTCATTCATCACTGTCCCTCCCTCCAATCTCCATTAACATTATCCTGTTATCCAGGTTTTTAACATACACTCAAGAGATTGTCAACAAAAACGGACTAAACCTTTACATGGAACTTCTTTACCCCCACATGGGACATTTTCAAGAACAGGAGCTTTCAGATGAATTAACAATGTGGGTAAATTTGTTACCAACGCTAGAATCTCATGCTAAAATATTTTCTACAGCTCAAAACATGGCATAAGGCAGATTCCTATTTAAGAGAAAGGGCCTTCTTTTAAGTTGCCTTGAAGATTCTGAGACTGTCCTTAAGAGCAGTGCTATGAGAGGATAGGAGGCACAATCTCAGTCACCCCAAGAGTTAATTTAAATGAAGAAAGTGAGATGGTTTCCCAAAGCACTCGAATTGATTTTTCCCTGAGTCTCTCCATAGTTGTAGATTCTGATAATCACAGAATATAGAGAAGGAAGAAACTTGGTGTTCCTTCTAACTGCCTCATTTCACAAACCAAGAAATTGAGGATCAGAGACATGAGGTCATTAAAGTCATCCAGTTTCTTGGTTGCTTACTTCGACTAGGGTGCTTTCAGAAAGGATGCAGAAAAGTACAAGTATTCGAGAGCTACTTAGGGACTGTATTAATCAACACTGTAATAATCAGCTCCGTGCCCTTGGGTGCTGCGACAGCTGGGGGTCCACTGCTGCAGCTGAGAAATAAAGTGTGAGGAAGAAACAAAAACTGAGGGAGTCCATCGCCACTAGACCTGCCTTATAAGAAATGTCAAAAAGAGCTCTCCTGTCTGAAATGAAAAGGCAAAGGATACAAAGCTTTAAACAAGCTGATAAACAGATAAAATCAGAAAACTGCAACTCGGTATCAGAACATGTTAGTAAACAATTATGATGTAAAGGTTAAAGGGAAAGAATGCATTAAAAATAACAATAACCATTCCAATTTGGTAACAAATTCACAATACAGAAAGAAATAATTTTGACAACAAAAACAGCAAGGGAAGAAGAAAAGGACAGAACTTGCCTAGTCAAATGAAGCAAAAATGCTATCAGCAGAAAAAGAACTATCTCATCTGTGAGACCTTTTATACAAACCTCATGGTAACCACAAAACAAAAATTCAGGGCAGAGTCACGAAACTTAAAAAAAGAGGAAACTGAAAAACACATCACCAAAAACCATCAAGCTGAAATTGTAGTGAGAAACACAAGGACACAGAAAGAAAGGAAATATACAGCAACCATAAAACAAAAGATAAAATGGCAATAGTAAGTCCCTATACATCAATAATCATCCTAAATGTAAAGGGATTCAATGCACCAATGAAAAGACAGAGAGGCTGGACAGGTTAAGAAAACGACCCAAAAGTGTGCTGCCTCCAGGAGACCCATCTCAGCTCTAAAGAAAAACATAGGCTCAGAGTGAAGGGGTGGAAGATGATACTCCAACCAAATGACAACCAAAAGAAAGCGAGTGTAGCCATAATTCTATCAGACAAAATAGACTTCAAGCCAAAAAAGACAAGAGACAAAGATGGGCATTATATAATGATAAAGGGGATAATCCATCAAGAAGACATAACATTTATTAATATATATGCACCTAACGTGGAAGCACCAAAGTCTATAAAAGAACTATTAACAGATCTAAAGGGAGAAACTGACAGCAACACCGTAAGAGTAGGGAACTTTAATACCCCACTTACATCAATGGATAGGTCTTCTAGAGAGAAAAATCAACAAAGAAACGTTGACCTTAAATGAAACACTAGACCAGATGAATTCAATAGATACATATATAATATTCAATCCAAAAGCAGCAGGATATACGTTTTCTCTCAAGTACACATGAAACATTCTCAAAGATACACTGTTTGTTGGGAAACAAAACAACTCCCAATAAACTTAAGAACACTGAAAAGATATCAAGCGTCTTTTCCAACCACAATGGTATGAAACTAGAAATCAACCACAAGGAGAAAGCTGGAAAAGTCACAAATATGTGGAGCCTAAACAAAGTGCTATTCATTGACTACTGGAACAACAACAAAATTAAAGGAGAAATGGAAAAATATCCGGAGACAAATGAAAAGGAAAATACAGTGTACCAAAATCTATTGGATACAGCAAAAGCAGTACTAAGAGGGAAGTTCATAGCAACACAGGCCTACTTTGAGAAACAGGAAAAATCTCAAATAAGCAATCTAACAATACATCCAAAAGGATCAGAAAAGAAGAAGATGAAGTGCCCAAAGTCAGGAGAACAAAGGAACTACTAGAAATCAGAGCTGAAATAAATGAAATGGAGACTAAAAGACAATAGAAAAGATCAGCGAAACTAAGAGCTACTTCTTTGAAAATATAAACAAAATTGACAAACCTTTAGGTAGAATAAGAAAAAAAGAGAGAAGCCTGAAATAAAATCAGAAAGAGAAGAAATCACAAGCAATATAACAGAAATACAAAGGATTACAACAGTATTCTTTATCAATGTTATAAACTACATTAACAAAATGAGGAATAAAAATCACATGATCATCTCAATAGATGCAGAGAAAGCATTTGACAACATTCAGCACACATTTATGATAATAACTCTCAATAAAATTATAGAAGGAAAGTACCTCAACATAATAAAGGCCATATATGGCAAGCCAACAGCTAACATTATACTCAATGGTGTAAACTGATAGCTATCCCTCTCAGAGCAGGAACAAGACAAGGATGCCCACGCTCACCCTTCTTAGTCCTAGCCGGAGCAATCAAGTAAGAAAAATAAATAAAACATACTCAAACTGGAAAGGAAGAAGTAAAACTGTCACTACTTGTGGATGACGAGATTTTACATATAGAAAACGCTAAAGAATCCATCAAAACACTAAAAACAAACTAGCAGAAATAAAGAATCAAGAATACAATCCTATTTACAATCACAACAAAAAGAATTAAGTGGGTAGGAATAAATTTAACCAATGAGGTGAAAGACCTATACACTGGAAACTATAAGACATTGTTGAAAGAAATTAAAGAAGACACAAAGAAATAGAAGGATATTCTGTGCTCATGGATTAGAAGAATTAACATAGTGAAAAAGTGCATATTACCTAAAGCAATCTACAGATTCAATGTAATCCCTATCAAAACCCCAATGACATTTTTCACAGAAATAGAAAGAAGAATTCTAAAATTTATAGGAAACAACAAAAGTCCCCAAAGAGCCAAAGCACTCTAGAGAAAAAAGAACAAAGCTGGAGGCATCATATTCCCTAATTTCAAAGTATACTACGAAGCTGTATTAATCAAAACAGCACGATACTGGCAGAAAAGCAGACACAGATCAATGGAACAGAATTGATAGCAAAGAAATAAACCCATACATTTAGGAACAGCCAATTTTCAACAAAGGAGCTAAGAACATACAATGGAGAAGGGAAAGTCTCTTCAATAAACACTGTTGGGAAAACGGACAGCCACACACAAAAGAATGAAAGTAGACCATTACCTTACACCATGCACAAAAATTAACTCAAAATGGATTAAAGACTTGAATGTAAGACCTGAAACCATAAAACTGCAAAGAAGAAAACGTAGGCAGTAAGCTCTTTGCTATCATTCTTAGCAGTATCTTTTTGAATATGTCTCCTCAGGAAAGGGAAACAAAAGAAAAAATAAGCTAATGGGACTACATCAAACTAAAAAGCGTCCGTATGGCAAAGGAAACATCAATAAAATGAAAAGACAACCAGCAATTGGAAGAAGATATCTGCAAATCATTTATCCAATAAGGGGTTGCTATCCAAAATATATAAAGAACTCAACAACAAAAGAACAAACTTAGTCAAGAAATGGGCAGAGGATTTGAACAGACATTTTCCCAAAGATATACAGATGGCCAACAGGCACATGAAAAGGTGTTCAACATCACTAATTATTGGAGAAATACAAATCAAAACCACAATGAGATATCACCTCATGCCCATCAGAATGGCTATGATTAAAAAGACAAGAAATAAGAAGTGTTGGAGAGGGGCCAGTGCCATGGCCGAGTGGTTAAGTTCGTGTGCGCTACTTCAGCGGCCCAGGGTTTTGCCGGTTTGGATCTTGGGCCTGGACACGGCACCACTCATCAAGCCATGCTGAGGTGGCATCCCACACAGCACAGCCAGAACGACATACAACTAGAATACACAACTATGTACTGGGAGGGTTTTGGGAGAACAAGAAGGAAAAAAAGATAGACAATAGATGTTAGCTCAGGTGCCAATCTTTACAAAGAAAACAGAAGTGTTGGAGAGGATGTGGAGAAAAGGGAGCCCTCAGACACTGCTGGTGGGAATGTAAATTGGTGCAGCCACTGTGGAAAACAGTACAGACATTCCTCAAAAACTTAAAAATAGAATGACCAGGCATGACATCAGCATCACGGCGGAGTGAGCTCTTCCCTTAGACTCTCCTCCCTAAGAAACAATGAAAAGGACATTCATAAACCAACAGAGGACAGGCACACAACACAAAAGACATCTGAGAGACCCTTGCAGCCATATGTCTGAAGGTGGAGGTGCTGGACCCCCCCCCCCCCAGGAGGAAGAAGGAGGAAGTAATGGGATCTCCCCTCCCTCCCCAGCAATGACCTAGGGCACAGGACCATGCACAGCTCTGAGAAAAGAGGGGCCTGGGGGGAGACTCTGTGGGAATGCCTTCACTCTCCAAGTTCCCTCACATCCCATAGGAAAGCTCCACAGAGGAGGCTAAGCTATTGTGGGGTTGTCTTCATGAAGCCAGCACGCCAGGAGGACAGACAGTGAGGGCAAAGAGAGGACACCCACGGGATCGCACATGTAAAAGAAGTGCCCCTCCCCCTGCTGGGCTCACAAGCTCAGCCAGTCAGCCAGAGCAAGGGACCCCCTCTAGAGTGCCCGTGCATACATTAGCAAAGCAGCAGCTACAAGCAGGCAATCGCAGATGGGTCCTGTCAGCATAGATTCCAAAGGACAAGCACAGACACCAGGGATCACAGCAGGCTCAGAATACACAGCTCCTGAACCTCCTCCAGTGGTGGCAGGTGGAATCTGCAACCAGATACTATCTAGGTGAAGGCACAAACCTACCCCATCAAATAGTAGCAAGAAATATATTAATAGCCCAGACCAGAAGGAAAATGAAAAGCACCTAGAAATCAATCCTGAAGGCACACAAATTTACAATGTAAACGACAGAGAATTCAAAATAGCTACTAACATTAAAAAACTCAACGAGTTACAAGAAAATTCAGATAGTTCAATTAAATCAGGAATAAAATTAAGAAACAGAGGGAATACTTCACAAAAGAGATTGACCCTATAAAGAGAAACCAATCAGAAATGTGGGAGATGAAAAACACAATGAGATAAAGAAAAATCTGGATACCCTGGATTACAGAGCTGACATTATGGAAGACGGAATTAGCAATCTGGAGGACCAAAATATAGAAAGGCTTCAGATGGAGGAGGAGAGAGAATTAAGACGAAAAAGAAACGAAGAAATTCTCTGAGAAATATCTGATTCAATTAGGAAATGCAACATAAAAACTATGGGTATTATAGAGGGAGAAGGGAGGGAGAAAGGAGCAGAAAGTCTGTTCAGACCTGGGAAAGGAGCTGGAATTACAAGTAAAAGATGCTAACAGAACTTCTGATTACATCAATGTAAAAAGACCTACTCCAAGGCATAGAGTAGGAAAACTGGCAAAAGTCACTGACAGAGAAGAAATATTTTTAAAGGCAGCAAGGCAGAAGAAAATAACTTACAAAGACCATATCAAACTTTCAGGAGATTTCTCAGCAGAATCTTTACAGGCTACGAGAAGGTAGAATGAGATATTCAAAATTCTGAAAGACAAAAACCTTCAGCCAAGAATGCTCTATCCAGGGAAAAATATCCTACAGATATGGTGGAGAAATAAAAACTTTCCCACATAAACGAAAGCTGAGGTAGTTCATCGCCACAAGACACCCCAAACAGGAAATGCTCAAGAAGACCTTCATACCTGAAAAAGAAAAAAAAAGAGTTCACAAAGCCTTGAGCAAGGAGATAAATAGGCAGCCAAAGTCCGAAAATTGCAGCTCTCTACCAGAACAGGTTAGCAAAAACTTAATTACGACATTAAAGAGGAAGGGAAGGAAAACATCAAAAATAACTATAATCTTGTGATTTTAACCACAAAATCACTACACAAAACAGAATATGTTATGACCAACAAATCAGAGGAAGAGGAAAGGGATGGAACTGGCTTAGACCAAGGAAATAAGAGGCTATCGGAAAATGGTATATCTCATCTACGAGATTTTTTATACAAACCTGATGGTAACCACTAAACAAATAATCAGAACAGAGACACAAATGATACAAAAAAAAGAAAACTGAGGGGCTGTCCCAGTGGCATAATGGTTAAGTTCGCATGCTCTGCTTCAGCCACCCAGGGTTTGCAGCTTCAGGTCCCAGGCACAGACCTATGCATCTCTCATCAAGCCCTGCTGTGCTGGCATCCCACATACAAAACACAGAGGAAGATCGCCACAGATGTTAGCTCAGCAACAATCTTCCTCAAGCTAAAAGAGAGGAAGATTGCTTACAGATGTTAGCTCAGGGCCAGTCTTCCTCACACACAAAAAAGAGAACACTGAGAAAACCATCATAGACAACTACCAAACTGAACTGGCAGTCCAAAATACACAAGCCAAGAAACAAGGAAAATACAGAACTGGAAAACAAGTGATAAAATGGCAGCATTAAGCCCTTATATATAAATAATCACTCTAAATGTAAATGGATTGAATTCTCCAATCAAAAGACAGAGTGGTGGGATGGATTGAAAAACAAGACTCATCGATATGCTGCCTCCAGGAAACACTCTTAGCTCTAAAGACAAACACAGGCTCAGAGTGAAGGGACGGAAGATGATACTCTAAGCTCACGGCAAACAAAAGAAAGCAGTTATTGCAATACATATATCAGACACAGTAGACTTCAAGATAAAAAAGGCAATGAGAGACAAAGAGGGGCAGTATATAATGATAAAAGGGACACTCCAACAAGAAGACATAACACTTAGAAATATACGTGTCCCCAACAAAGGAGTACCAAAGTACATAAAGCAACTAGTAACAGACCTAAAAAGAGATATTAACAACAACATAAGAATAGTAGGGGGCCCCAACACTCTACTTACATCGATGGATAGATCATCCAGACAGAACGTTAACAAGGAAATAGTGGAATTAAATGAAAAACTAGACGAGATGGACTTAATACATATATATTTCGATCATTCTATCCAAAAATAGCAGAATACACATTCTTCTCAAGTGCGCATGGAGCAGTCTAAGGACAGACCATATGTTTTGAAACAAGACAGGCCTCAATAAATTTAAGAAGATTGAAATCACATCAAGCATCTTTTCTGACCAAAATGCTATGAGACTAGAAATCAGCTACAGGAAAAAAGCTGGGGAAGTGACAAATATGTGGAGACTACACAACATGCTACTGAACAACCAACAGATAATTGAAGAAATTAAAAGAGAAATCAAAAAATATCTGGAGACATATGAAAATGAAAATGCACCACACCAACTCATATGGGATGCAGAAAAAGTGGTCCTATGAGGGAAATTCATAGCAATACGGGCCCAGCTTAAAAAACAAGAAAGATCTCAAATAAGCAATCTTAAAATACAGTTAGAAAATGAAGAAACAACAAAGCCCAAAGTCAGCCGAAGGAGGGAAATAATAAAAATCAGAGCAGAAAGAAATGAAATTGAAACCAAAAAAAAAAAAAAAAAACAGCAGAAAAGATCAGTGAAACAAAGAACTGGTTCTTTGAGAAGGTATGCAAAATTGACAAACCCTTAGTCTGACTGTCTAAGAAAAAAAGAGAGAAGGCTCAAATAAATAAAATTAGAAATGAAAGAGGAGAAATTACAACAGATACCACAGAAATATAAAGGACTATAAGAGAATACTATGAAAAACTATATAGCAACAAACTGGACAATCTAGAAGAAACAGATAAATTCTAAGACTCATACAACTTCCCAAAACTGAATCAAGAAGAAACAGAGAATCTGAATAGCCCGATCACAAGTAAAGAGATTGAAACGGGTAGCTTAGTGGGAAACTACTTCCCCTGACAAGGTTACCCACTCAAAGCTAACAGCCAACATCACCATTAATAGTAAAACACGGTATATTTTTCCTCAAGACTGACTTGATTTCTACTATTTCTACTTCTCCTTTTCCTTTAATGCATGGATCCTGCTAAACCTTATAAATCCATTACAATATAAAGTGGGGAATGAATAAAGAGCTCACCTGAGGGATGTTCACTCTCTGTGGCTCCTGGGCGAGTACAGAGGACTGTGCTTCAGCTGAGGGGACAGAAAGAAGACAGGGTTCCTGAGGTTTAGCTGTCTTACAGCTCTTAGATTCACCTCCCCAAATCTCAGCACCCCAGTTGGGGATCATCCTCCCCAGAGGCACAGGGCCCTCTGGGCCTTGAAAAGGCACAAGAAGGATCATGGACAGGCAGCAACACCTGTCTTTGTGTGATTCTGAAATGACCATGGAGCTGAAATCTGCAGTTTTTTACTGAGTGAGCATAAACTTTACTCGACTGATTTAACAATAACGCATGCGTCCTTCTGAATAACAGAAAGAAATCAAAACAACCCATTAGTTGAATTAAAGTACGCCAAACGACAAGACACTATTCCTTCATTAAAGTTAACTTAGCAGAAAAATAACTCAGTATGCATCATTTATCTATTTTTCTCAGTAATATTATTTAACCCCTGGTATACACAATCCACGGAAAGCCTAGTAAAAGAGATGGGGTGATTTAAGGCAGGAATTTTCAATTGTTCATTTCAGCTGGGAAGTATTTCTCAAAAGGCCCTTTCGATAGATGCTTTTGGTAAGTTACCTGTGAGAGAGTGAACTGTCACAAACTGCGTTTCCCCGGACAAGTCACTGAAGTTTTCAGGCCCAATGTCTTTAAATCTTTCAAAAGAGTTAGAAGTAGGTGACCTTGGAAAACTCTTCACAGATCATCATTCTTGGATCCTGTGACGTCAGGATAACGTCACTAATGTCACATGTGGTGGTGGACATGTGTGACAGCAGCGCATCTGTAAATAGCGGGGGCCATTTAAGGGGACTGGGGCCAGAACTTCCTCCCTCTGCCTGGTTGTCCCTTACCCCCAGACCTTGCCCTCACGCCTCTCCAACAAAGCAGCCTTTCCTGAGCAGCCTGCCCCTGGGCCACCCCAGCTCACCTGTTCTTCCCAGGGACGGCCCAAATGCCCCACTGTCACACAGTGTGGTGGCTCCTGAAGGTGGCATCATCAAGTCTGGTTCATCCTGGGCAGGAGGATCAAGACCTGCTTCTGATCTTGCAAATCTAGCATCTGCTCCTTTCTGGGCTCTTGTCTCTGCTCTGAAGCTCTGGAGAGAGGTCTAAGGTCAGAGGGACGCTCTCTTCCAGCTAAGACTCCCTCACAGAGGCCCCCTGCTTCCCGCCTCACAAGGGCTGGTTTGTTTCAAGGCAACTGGGACATGGATCTGAGAAATAAATCCATTTTAGGGGCAAAAAGCCTGACTCTTGGAATTCATTATATCATTAGACTTCAAGGACAGAAAGCCTGACAATGCAGAGGGGGCCAGGCGCCTCTGTCTGACCCAAGGGACCTGAAGAGACACTAGAAACCCCAGGATACATGTGACACACGGTGGGATTCCATCCACATCCTTTCCTTTACATCCCTGGGGACGCAGGGACAGGCCATGTTCCTAAGTGCTGTGAAGGCTGTAATGCCAGTCTTGGGCAGGTGTGACATCAGACAAAGCCTGAGACTGAAGCGAAGCACACCTGCCCTCGAATCCAAATTCCCTGGCTGGGAGCTCCTGACTCGAGCACATCGGGCCACCGACCCGAGCCTCGGTTTCTGGTGAAGTGGTTGTCAGGGTACATTAAACTATCCAGTAAAACAACAAAGCGTCCTCTAACTATAACAGCAGTTGTCACTTACTTAAGGCTTCCGACCTGGCACTTGTCTAAAATAGTGATCTATGTTTCCAAACGTCGCCGTGAAACAATCATTATTAGTATTTATAGAGGAGAACCCTGACTCTCGCCCAGGTTCCTTCTGTCGCCCCTGCTTACAGGTGACAGAGCTGGCACTGACCGGGCCTGTAGTGCTCCAGAGCTCGGGCTCCACCGCAGACCCACGGTCACCGTCCGCCTGATAAACGCACTCCTCCCTCCCGCACCCACCGCCGCCGACACGGGCTTCCCTCCGGTCGGGCTGCAGGCGGGCCGGTCACACGATCCTCGGGCACCCCGCACCGCCCCGAACACCTGCGCCCCGGGAGCCCGAGGGCCGGGGTCTCCCCCATCGGCCTTACCCGCTCTGACGGCCCGCCCGGCTTTATACACCGCCGCGGGGGCGACGAGGTCCCAGACACTTCCTGCTCCCATCCCCAAGCACAGGCACACCCTTCCCAGCTAGTCCCTCGCCCTAGGTGCGCACGCTGCCTTTTCCGAGCACACCCCAAAGTTCCCCAACGGTTCTCTGGAGTCCTGAGAAGACGAACGAGGAGGCTACGGCTGCACATGCGCAGAAGGAGCGTGGCGACCCTTCCCAGAGTCCAGGCGGTGAACCTCACCTATTTAAAACTACATTTCCCCTAGGCCTCCGCGTCTACATTTCAAGTCACTCTTGGCCTTTCCGCGAAAGCGGGAGGACGGTGTTCTTAAATCTCTCCTGCCCAGGGTCCTCGGAGCCCGAAGAGGTTAAGGGTTAAGCCTGAACTCTGCTGTCAAATGCAAAGGGTAGTCCGCTATTGGCTCCCGATTAAAATAGCATTTTTTTTCATAAGTCATTTGGAGGTAGTCGGGGAAATTTGAATACGGATTGGCTATGGAAAATATTAAAATATTACTTAGATGGTGTGAAAAAAATTGGGAGTTATGTAGGAAAATTGACTTTGTAAAAAGAAAAAGACATGACGACTGAAGTAGTTAAATTACATAGCTGTAAAATTATAATTTTACAATTTTTCAACCTGGGACCTCCACCCTGTTCCTTTACAGCCGCCGGACCCACCAACCCCTGAGCCCCATCCTGGCGCGCCTGGGGCCCAGTGTGCAGAATCTACTGAGGGTCTGCACAGGTGCTCCAGGGGTGGATGTTTATAGGAAATCTGTTGGGTTTTATACATTAACATTGCTTCTTGCTGAATTCTCTTATTGTTTCATAAATTTTTGTGTTAAATATCTTGGATTTCCATGCACATAACGACAAGTTTGCTTGCTTTTCGCTGACGTTTATAATTCTTTGTCATTCTTTAGCAAATTACAGATAAAACCACAAGAATGCTGGTTAAACTATATTAAATCAATCATAATAGACTTTCACATAAAGATCACGAAGGAGAGAAAGTGGTCACAACATATGTCATTTAACAAACATTTATTGAAAACTGACTGTACAATCGACATCATTCTAGGTGCTTGGATTTCAACATCAAATAAAAGAGAGTAAATTCCCTACCCCCATGGAGTTTATGATCAAGGTTGTTGTGGGGCCTATTAGTCAGGGTCCCCTCAAGAAACAGGTGTCAGTTGTCAAGAAACCATGGGACACTTGAGGAGAGTCTAATAAATAGGGCTCTAAAAATGTGGGCAGGGTTAGTGAAGCATCCTGTAACTAGTGTTGGTAGAGAGTTATTATCACCCCCAGGGCTGTAGTGAGAGTAGGTAACATTATCAGAACTTAGCACAAGAGGCCACCCTTATGAGAGCTGTGGTCTTAGGAAGAGAAACATTGTGAATGCCCATTACATGGCTCAGCACGGAGAGCCAAAGGAATAAATACCCAACACCTCACTTGTTCTCTTCCCTCTGATATCCTATCCTCCGTTAAGCATTTATAAACCCCATTCAATACCTATTCTTAGAATTCCATCCACATATGTCTCTTCTAGACCTTTTTGTCACCAATTTTCCACTCTTATTCTTGTTTAGCCCCCTACTACCTGTCAACTCACTGAGCTACTGGACATAAATCAGTATAAATCGAAACTCAAGCACATGTCAGTTCTTCACAAAGTGAACTAAATATACCTCCTTAAACTCTACCACCCACTGGGAAGATTTTTTCACCACACGTTTCAGAACCACCCCAGTGAGACTGTAATTGTAGCAGCCATAATTTCCAATGATGCCACCACACACTGGAAACCCAGTTTGAAGGAGAGTTGATGGGTATGTGGCCACAGGTCTCCCTTGGGGACTTTTGGGGAATGTTTAATTGTATATTCTTGTGACCAAGTTATGAGGAATTTTGTCAAAGGGACCCAGCCTTCCCTTTAGTCAAAGCCTCCTGTCTATAAAGTAGGATATATCAAGGATTTAGAAAGAGAATCTGAATCCCTGTTGTGGTGATTTGTGTTCGTTTTCGGCCCACAAGATCCAGAATTTCACATGTATATAGATATAGATCTCAAGAAGCATCTCAGTAGAATACCCATCTGTTTCATTTCAATGAACTTCATGATCAAAGAGCCACCACCACCGATGCCTTCATGTCACCACAAAAGATGGCTGCACATGAGAAACACTCTAAGAGTTTTAAAAAACATTTGTCAGTATCCCATTAGAGAAAATACATATTTCATTGGTATGAAATGCAACATGGGCTGCTCCTGAGTCCACAGGGAGTATACTCATATTGATTAATTTGAGCCTATCCAAACATAATTCATCCTTCCTAATCTAATATGGTAAGGATCCACCCCCTTATGTGCTACCTAGTTTCTGCTTTATTGGGCAAGATCTTGAGTTCCTTCTGTGTTTTTGGTTTTCTAATTTCTGGATTTCTTGCAATTTTACTCTGAACATAGCTGGTTTTTTATTCCCACTATGGGCCTGGAGCCAGTAAGCAAGTTCGGACAGGGCCTGAGGATAGTGAGTATCCTCTTTCAGGGGTAACTTATACTAGGCTCACCCCTTAGGATTTGGAGAGAGAGAGAAGTGAGAGAGACACTGTCAGAATTCAGTTACTCTTCACTTCTTTTTCTAAGCTCCTCAAAGCAGTGACTTTTAGTATACCTTAAAGGCCTTAAAATTGCAGAGAGTGTGGCAGGTACAACAAACTTGAACTGTCTAATAAGCCTCAAAGCTGTGCAGAGGCAAGCGTACACCTGCCAGGCAAAGTGCACAGAGTAGAGAATATCTGTTCCGACCAAGCAGGAGTATATGTTTGACCATGTCCCTCTCCTCTGATAATAACTTTGGGCTTCCTGGATGCTCGGTAAATCCACGTAAGTGAAGGAATACAATTTCTTCACCTTAATCTTGACCTCACACTGAGTCCCTCCTAGCAGTAATTGGGGGAGGTGTACTTACCTGGCATTCACCCTCATATGGGTAGTGATCATTTTATAAAATATTGAGGAACATAATGTCCCTCTTGAAGATATTCTAGTATTCACACCTTATCTGAGTGAGTAATTGAGGCAATCCATTGAGAGCCCCAGTATATTGGATCACTTTTCAAACTGTTCAGACACCTCCATCTGGGAACTGTTTCTCTCTATGCCTGTCAATATTAGATTAGCTTTATCTTTTTAGGGTTTCATGCAAAAGGAATCATACAGTGTATTTTTGTGTGGCTTTTTTTTCACTCAGGATAATGATTTTGAGATTCATCCTATAGTTGAATACCAGCAATGAAGGAACAGCCTCACACAGGGAGAAACAACTGCTTATGAAATCAAGGGAGACTCATTGTGCCCAATGAGTTCAGCTATATCTGAATCCAAATACATGTAATCATTCCAATTTCCAGGTTCCTGGACTTTCCCAGTAAATGTCCCAAATCTCATCTAATACACCTCCTCAAATTGGGGATCTAATAGTTCTTGTAATTTTTTGAAGAAATAATGTCCAAAACTTCCCAAAGTTGATGAAACAATGTTAATTTACACATCCAAGTAGCTTACTGGACTCCAAGTAGGATAAATACAAAGATATAGTTTTACCTGGACACATCATAGTCAAACTGTTGGAAGCCACACACAAAGAGAAAATCTTAAAAGAAAGGGAAAAACAACTGAATGTGTACAGGAGAGCATCAACGTAAATAATATCTAACTGCTCATCAGAGAAAATAGACCCTAGAAGGCAGAGAAATGGCATATTCAAAATACTGAAAGAAAAAATGGTAACGAAGAAGTTTTTTTATCCAGCAAGACTATCCACTAAGTATAAAGGTAAAATAAGGGCATTCTTAAATTTAAAAGGACTGGACGAATTTCTTGATATCAGAACTGAATTGTGAGAAATACTAAAGGAAATTCTTTGGGCTGGAAGAAAATGACATCAGACAGTACCTCGAATCAGCTCGAAGAAATTAAGAGAGCCAGAAGTAATAAATTTCTGGGTTTAAAAAAAAACAATCTATAAATATATTTTCTCATTTCTTCTGTTAAATTCTTTAAAAGACACGAGATTGTACAAAGAAATAATTGTAACATTGTAGTATTGGTTTTGTAACATATATAGATATAATATATATAAAAATAATAACACAAGAGGGGAAGTAATAGAGTTACATTGGAGGAAACATTCCATATTTCATAGGAATTAAGTTAATATTCGTTTAAAATAGACCATAGTGAGTTAAAATGCATATTGGAATCCCTAGCACAGATGCTAGGAAAATAGCTCAAAAACAGTAAAAAATATTCAATAGAGGAATTAAAACGATGTACTGAAAGATTTATTTAGCACAAAAGAAGTTAATAAAGGAAGGACAGAGAACAAAGAAGCCTGAAGACATAGAAAACAAATAGCAAAATGGCAAATGTAACTCTGATCCTATCAATAACTGCACTAAATGTGAATGGTCTAAAAAAACCCATTAGAAGACAGAGATTGGGAAAATGGATAATAAAGCAAGATCCAACTCTATGTGATCTACAAAAGACACATCTTAGATTCAAAGACAAACAGAAGTTGAAACCAGAAGGATGGAAAAGACATATCATACAAATAGTTACCAAAAGATTGCTAGAGGGTTGTATTAATACTGGACAGTGTAGATTTTAAAACAAGAAATATTATTAGAAGCAAAGAGGGACATATCCAAATGACAAAATGTCCATACATCAGAAAGATACAAAAATTATCAATGCTTACAAATGTAACAACAGAGCTTCAAGATACGTGAAGTAAAACTTGACAGAAATGAAAGGAGAAAGAGACAATTCAACAACAATACTTGGAAATTTCAACTGCCTCCTGTCCATAATGGATTAAAAAGAGGAAAGACAATCAGCAAGGTTATAAAAGACTTGAACAGCACTATCAACCGAATTAAATTAAGTGACGTGTATAGATCACTGCACTCAATGACTACCAAATACACATTCTTTTCAATAGCACATGGAACATGCTCCAGGATAGACCGTGTACTCAGCCATAAAATAAATTCAACAGATTTAGCAAGAATGAAATAATATAAAATATGTTCTCCAACCACAATGGAATTTGAGCTATCAAGAATGGAATATATCTGGGATATCCACAAACATTTGGAACTTAAATGACACCCAGCTGAATAACACGAGTCAAAGAATAAACTGGGCACAAAATTTGAGAGTACTTTGAAGCGAATGAAAATTTAAAAAATAGAATATCAAAGTCTACGGGATGTGCCTAAAGCAGTACTTAGAGAGAAATGTATAGTATTAAACACCTATAGTGGAAGAGAGGAAAGTCTCAAATCAGTAATTTAAGTTCCTACCCTAAGAAAGGAAAGAAAGGAAAATAAACCAAACTGAAAACAAGCAAAAGAAAGGAAATACAAAAGATTAGAACACATGTCTGTGAAATACAAAACACAAAGATCAATAAAACCAGAAATTGGCTGTTTACCAGATACAGTTGACAATCCCTTAGCTAGCATCCCCAAGGAAGAGAGAAGATAGAATTTCCCAAAATCAGAAATTATAAAGGCCCACCCAAAGAGAAATTAAAGGATCATAAGAGAATATTATGAACAACTTTATGCCACAAATTAGACAATTTATAAGATATTGGCAAATTCTTAGATCCAAATTTCCAAAACTGACTCAAAGAGAAATAGAAAATCTCCATAGATCTGTAACCAACAGGAAAATTAAGTTAGTAATTAAAACCCTTTCAGGGAAGAAAAGCCCAGATTCGGATGACTCAACTGGTGAATTCCATTGACTATTAATGGAGAAAATAATCCCAATCTCCCACCATCTATTTCAGAAAATATCGAAGGAGAGAGCTGGTCTCACATCATTCTATTAGGCCAGAGTTACCTTGATTTCAATGGCAAGTGAAGACATCACATGCAAAGACAAGACCACTATCCCTCATGAATATAAATGAAAAATCCTGAACGATGTGTTAGTGAGTGATGTCACCAAGATGGGGGAGTAGGAGATCTTAGCCTCTGTCCTCCCAGAAAGATCAACAATTAGACTGCTACCTACCCATGGTCAAAAAGAGTTCTGGGAGAGCTCTAAAGCCCCCCTAAGAAACTTTAGCAACATAGCAGAACAAAAAATGTGAGAATAACCACACATAAAGAGAAAGAAGAACAGCTTCATTTTGCCTGCATCACCCCGTCCTTTAAGCTGGCATTACTCAGTGCTAAGAGGGAACTCCTCAGCTAGAAAGAGCTCTCCTTTCAGGGAAAGAGAGAGCAGAGTGAACGACCAGCGTCCCAGCCTTTCAGGGCACACATGAAGTACCCACTTTGGTTTCCCCCCACCCAGAGACTGGCAAAGCAGAGAGATATAGAGATGGCTAGGGACAGGGAAGAAGAGCAGGGTTTACCAATATCGGGCACACAGCAGGAAAGACCACAGTTGTGTGACCTGTTCTATAGATAAGCCCAACGTGGAAGGGCGAGGGGAAGAGTGCACTAAGAGAGATACACAGCTCTGTGGGAGCAGGGGAGGAGCAGTCTCTGAACACGTTCCAGGAAAGGGGTCACCTTCCACGCCAAGATGAGCTTTGCATGAATAAAGATTTAAGTGAGGACAGACTGAGAAGAGTGAAGACGGGAAGGAGGTGTCGACCAAATTTCATCCACCTGCAATTTTCCCTACTCACATTTTATCTACCACGGCAAGAAGTTAGTATCTAATATTTCAAAATTACATTTAAATACAAGTATTCACGTACTAGTTATATAAATGGAGGGAAACACAAGAACAGCTATGATAGAAATGGCTAAAGTGGTTTCCACGGGGAATGGAACTGGGGGGATAGAAAGGACTGGGGTTGTGAGGTTGGGGAGGGCCTGTCACGGTTCTTTATAAAGCCTTCAGTACTATTTGATTTTAAAGGCACAAGTATGGAGACCTTAGATAAATATTAATTTTTAAGTGAGCCTTAAAGAATGAGCAAGGTTTCTACAAGGAGAGGGAGGAGGTGGGTATCCATAGCAGAGGACCCAACATTAACAGAGAGAGGCGGCAGGAGAGCAGAGGGAAGAGCAGGTAACCCATTAGGATGACTGTGGAACACACCTCCCTGCGTGGGGACACATGAGCTGGTGCTTGACTGCAGAAGGCCTTGGATAGAAGGGCGCGTGCGCACAAAACACACACACACACACACACACACACACACACACACACACACACACACACACAGGCACTCATGTGGTTGTTGGCAGGAAGGCCATCAAGGGTATTGGGCAAAGGGGTGATATGCTCAGAACTGAGCTTTAAGTACAGTAGTGGTTCTCACCTTGGAGATTAACTTCCTTAATGGCCTCCCAGCTACATTTTAGAAGCCTTGAATATGGTACTCCATTTTGTCATTGTCATCCACCACAGTCACGCACCACATAACAATATTAACGATGTTTCGGTCACTGATGGACCACGTATATGACAGTGGTCCCATACGGGTAGCACCACATGGCCTAGGTGTGTAGTAGGCTCTACCACCTAGGTTTGTGTAAGTACACTGTGTGATGTTCACACAGCAATGAAATTGCCTAATGATGCATTTATCAAAACATCTCCCTTTCATTAAGTGATGTATGCCTGTACTGATTTTAGTCTTGTGAATGTTGAATAATGAATTACTCATTTCAATTATTTGAGTCAGCCCCACTGGCTGAAGATGGTAAAGGCTGACTGAAGCAAAAAACTAAAATTTGTTATTCAACATTCACAAAACTAAATGAGTAAAGAAGAACTTTAAGTTCTATATCAGGGTTCGCGTAAGGCAAAAACATTGTAAAGGAAAGACGGATTTGAGGACATATATGATTCTGAGTGTAAATGTCTGAGTACAAGCAAAAATTCCAGGGAGCATTTCAGACTTTCGAGGCAGTGGAATTGGTGAAACCAAAGTCAAGCTCTCCAACCAGTAAAGGGGGCCCAGGTAATATCTGGAGTACAGATGGAACAGGCAGAAAATTTCATTAATGTAATTGTATGATATGATGAACGGACAGAGTTGGAAAATAGGATGGCAGGGGAGGGCAGAGGGACCTGGAGGGCCCAGGATGGATGGAGAGATCAGCTGGGCTGGTGGAGGGAAGGGGCCATGGGCACACCCTCTGCATGTCCCCTCCCCCACCCTCTGAAACCCTTTGTGACTCTTCAGTGCTCTGTGATGCAGGCCTGGGATTATAGGCAAGTGCGGACACTCTCAGAGCTCAGTTGCCTCAGGCAGCCTTGCGATTCAGAAAATGGAGTTCAGTCAATGGAATGTTCTCTCATTTCTGAATAGCCATATTGAGTTGTTTTTGAGCATCTGCTCAACATTCTTAGATAGCGACCACAACCTCACCATCGTGTGTGGGTTGTGCTTGCTTCTTCTGTTCCTGTGCTTCCTGGTGGGGATTCCAGCTTTACCAACCTTCTGGAAAACCAAAATCTACCAAAAGGTAAGGATCCCTGGGCAAGCCACCAACAGGGATTTTTTTATTGTTGTTTCCATTTCTAGTCCCCCATTTTTAAATGAGTTGGTCCAGAGAGACTCCTAAGGTGGCAAGTCTGAATAGAGGATAGAACATCATCCTTCTAGGGGAATAGGCCAGGCAGGACTAGGGGTTCAGCTGGGACTGTTTCCCATTTAAAACTCACAGACCATCTGGGTGTGGTGGAGGATTCCTGGATAAAATCCCATCAGTGACTTCACGGCCCTGCATTAGGTTATTTAGAGAGTTTGGGATCTGTGTAGGAGAACACTGTTCCCAACACTGGATCATGAGTCACGTTCCCATGTCGGGCGTCGTTCGACCAAACCGTCCTTTGTATTGGGCAGATCAGGAGAGCAGGGCTGAGCCTCTGAGCAGACACTGGAGTGTGAGCTCTGTCCCAGGATACAGGGTCCTATCTGAGGAAGCACAGATGTGACTGTGGGCCTCAGAGTCTATGCCCTCCTTGAGCAGAGGACTTCTGACTGAGAATATCAAGTGTGGACTCTAGCCAAAAATCCTCCTTCGAGTTTTTCAAAGAAGGAAAAATTGAAAGTATCTTATCACCTTTAGAAATTCAGAAAGGGAAAGAACACAAAGTGCTAGCAATAAAAATAGAGAGTGACATGAATCTTGGATGAATATCTGAGTTTCCTAGAGAGAGGAGCAAGCCAACTAAGTCCTCGCTCCTCATTCTTTGCTTTTTGTTCTCAGCGTCAGGGCAGAGCCAAGAGGAGAAGAAAAGGTGGAACATCAAGTGGTAAGGTTCCACCTATCCCACCTGAGCTCTCCAAGGGTGACCCTTCCTGTCCTCTCCATGAGGTCCCAGGTCCATGGTCTCTGAGGATGTCAGTCGCTAGACAGAGTCCCTCTCAGAAAAGAGAGGCCTCAGAGGAAAGGCTCATGGGAAGGTAGTCAGAACCCGAGACATTTCTCAGACTCCTGCTCTGCCCAGCTCTGGGCATGAAGCAGTGATGGGCCTGGACAATGGGTGTTGCCCAGTGCGTGGCCGTGGGAGACGTCAAGAGTCAGAACTTCTGTCTCCTGACCTTGTGAAACTACGTTGACTTCCTGGATGATCAGACTCCTCTTTGAGGTAACCATTGACCTATGTTCCTCACATGGTGGTTTTGAACATCCCATGGGATAATGTATGTGACAGTGCTTTATAAATGAAGCAACAAACACATGTGAACCTTATTAACATTATCATTGACCGTTTGACCACATCTACTGATTCTTGGGGCTTTCAGAGTTAATATCCCGTTAATATCCCAAGGGTCTCCCATAAAGGGACTCCTGTGTAACACCTATGCTTCTAACTTTATTACATGTTTAATTCACTCTTCTGGTTTCCCAGGTTGGAGAAATTACCAGAGGGAAAGAGAGGAGAAAAGGAGGCTAATTTCTATTCTGAAAAGGTGACTGGTCTTTTCTTTCCTGATCCCTCTTTAACATGTTCTCTGCAACTCCAGGGATTCAGTGCAGCCTGCAGTAGTCGTGGGAGGGGTTTGCCCTAGGAACGGGTATGTGAATGAAGGCCTTGGGGTGAGGGCTGCTGAGTGTATGGTGAAGTCATAGACGTGGGGCATTGTGAAGGGGCAGCAGGCTTCAGGTGGCCCCTCCCCTGACAGGCCAGCAGGTCCTCCTTTCCTTGTTCTGGTCCTGGCTACAGTTTTCTACTTCCTGTCTCCCGCAGGCCCCTAGGCCGGCCTCTCGATACCACCCGCTTTCGTCAACTATTATGCCCAGACCCCTCCTGTGAGGTGTGTAATAGCACAACTGCTGAGATCAATCGGCTCCTGGAGGACCTGGAAGATGATACCGCCTCTGTGTCCTCTCTGGCTTCCACAGCTTCTGGGACTGAGTCATCATTCAGTCTGTCCTCTGCCTTCTCAGAAGTCCCTCCAGGAGACCTAACACCATCCCCTCCACCTGACCCTTCCCCACCGCCCCCCTCCGTTCTCTCACCTAACCCGACGACATCCTTAGCTGGCTTTCTTTCACCCTCACCACCGGGTCACTCTATGCCACCAGAGCCTTCTCCTCCCTTGGAGTCCAAATTCCCAGCAGACCATTGCCCACCCCGACCCCTTGCCCTTCCCCCTCTCCCAGCACATGACACCCAGGCAACGGGTCCTATTCTCCAACCAGAGGCCACTCTGTCTCCGAATACGATCTTCTCTCTTGACCGCACCCTTTCCCAGGATATTAACCCCTTACCAAATTTGTCCCAGATAATCAATCCCACTGATTCACTGGCTTGTCATCACACACCACCAAGCCTGTCTGTCTCACCACCGACAGACCACCCTTTAACTGCGACTCGATCTAAATCGGTTTCCATCTTATTGAAGTCTGTTCCAGAGAACTCATCTCCAGATAGACCTGGTGGGTTGTCCACTTATGTCCCAACAGTCAGAGGCACTGACCATTCAAGCCTGTCAATTTCAGAATTATCCTGGTGGCAAGCTTGTGCCAAAGACTTGTTCTTAGCACCTTCCACCTTGGCACCATGTGCTTTTAATCGAGAGTTTCTTGCTCTCCATTCTTCAGAGTCCTCTCTGGAGAGACACCCTACAGCTAACCTTATAGAGCCTGGTAACCTCTCATTTCTCAGCCCTCATGTCCTGGCACTCCTGGAGAGACAAGTCCAAAAGAGGAGTGATTTCCTGATGTGGAGGGAAAAGGAGAAGGAGAAGGGTTCTTTTCCAAAAGAACTTAGGCCAGACTACCCACTAAATCCTTCGCGGAAAATGCTAGAGTCAAATGCTGATGAGTGTGACTCAGCATTCTCCCTTCCTTTTTGGAGCAGTGCAGGCAAACCAAAGGAGCTGCACATGCATGAGCAGCCCCCATATCCTAAAATCTTGGAGGACCATTTACAGGAAAAATGTACGCAGCTCTTCTGGGGTCTCCCATCTCTGCACAGCGAGTCCTTGCCCTCTGCTATCCGTGACTCAAGTGACTGCACCACAATCTTCCTTTTCAATACCATCTCAAATGCCCCCACGGGCCAAGAATCCCCAGTACCTCTCCATCGCCCACCTCCATCCTTGCCTGAGATCCAGCCCCAACCCTTGCCTCAAACCCTGCCCCAATCCCAGCCCCTACCTCTCACTCAGGTCAAGTCCCAGGCCCACCTTAAATCCCCACTCCCAATCCTACCATCTGGTCCTCTACCCCAGAGAAGGATCTGTGGAGTATGTCACCATAGACCCCAGGATGAATCAGAGTCTCTCACCTCATCTGAAATTCAACAACTGGAATGGAAAGTGTTGCAGAAGCAACAGCAAAGTTTGTGGGGTTCCCCCTCTGTAGTCCGAAGATCTCAGGAAGAATTTTGTTCTTCAGCTCCCAACTTCCCTTACCATCAGGCCTCCCAGGCCCATGCCTCCCTCTCCACCCTTCCCGTAGAGTTTCCTCTCAGTGATGAGCTGAGGAAGAAACTGGAACATCACCTTCGAAAGAGGCTCATCCAACACCGGTGGGGCCTGCCCCACAGGATCTGTGAGTGTCTGTCACTGATGATGCCTCCAAGAGATTTCTCAGAGATAGCTAAGTCAGAGAGCAATCGTGGACTCTCACGGATCTCGGTGAACAAAGATCTAAATGTTGGATTGAGCCAATCCAAAAGCTTCCATGACAGGGGTTCAGAACTGCTTCAGGGAGAGAAGGAGATGGGGAAGGATCAGGGGCATAGCCCAGAGAACGGCCCAAAAGCTCATCTGTTGAGTGACCCAGAGAGCTCTTCAGATAAGGATCCGGCATATGACTCTGAGAAAGACCTAAATAGTCACGTGGCAAGTCTGTCAGGGAAAAATTCAAGGGCCTTGGAGGAAAGTCTAGATCAGAAACAACTTGAAAATGTCCTGAAAGCACATTTGAGCAAGAAGTTTGAGGAAATCAGTGAGGCTCGGCTCCCTGGGACGGTGCGCAGTTCATGGCATGCTAGCAAGCAGACATTGCTGCTTTCTGACAAATCCCGCACCCAAATAACACAGAGGAGTTTGCCACCTTCAGTGGGTGGGGACTCCTCCCTGAATACCTTCCAGGAGCTTTGCTTCATTGATTCCAGTGCCCAACAGATGATGGAAACCCATATTAAAAGCTTTCGTATGACGATGGAGTGGGGCCTTCCCTGCAGGGTCCTGGAATCCATACAGGCGTTTAAATTGGAAGATGCTGCATCCCAGTCCTTGCCCTATTTCTACTGTGCCCCCTCAAATAACCCAACTTTGGAAGTGGACTCCAAATCCGAGGGCTTCGAGCCCCATAGAGGAAGCTCTAAATCTGCTCTTCAAGAAAGAGCGGAAACAACAAATTCAGCCCTGGTCCTGGATCGTCTTTGCCCTGCTACTTCACCTATGGGCAGGCAGGGACAAGGGGTGCCGAGACAATCACCCTCTGGTATCAACCAAGAGATTGCAGAGGTTGTTCAGAGGAGTAAGGGTGCCAGGCAGACTCATCTGCCTGTCACATGCGGCACCACAGGCAAAGCGAGTCAGAAATTTACTCAGCTAGGCAACAGATGCCCCCCAGAGCTGCCTGCAAGGCAAGCTGGTGCCAAACATGAGACAAAGGATGAGAGAGTGAGTCCCAGTGATAGAAGAGCAGGGCGACAGGACAAAAAGATGAAGTCGGAACCCTTTTCCGTGCACAACACGGCCAGGGACATATTCAGGGCCAAGGAGCTCAACGCTCTGCAGTCAAAAACTGGTAATGTGTTGACAACCAGCAAGCCAGGAAGCTCCCAAATGATACGTGAGAATCACAGTAAAATAGAAATTACTGGGACCATTGAAAGCCCTGCACCAAAAAGACAAGTTCCCCAAGACCCGAAGTCATCGGATCTTAAGGAACATCTGTTGGGGGAATTAAAGTCGAAACTAGAGAAGAGGAATCAGAGCCAGGTCCAAGGCCAACACACTGACAGGTCCCCCGCCTCAGAGAGCTTGACTTACAAGGCCTCACTGACTCATGCCCACGGTGTCTCCACTGGGGACATGGGAGCTTCCCAGGTGCTGCATGTCCATCTGGAGGACAGTGGGATCAGCAGGCAGCAGCGGCAGGAGCCTTGGGTCCCTAAGAAAGACCTAAAGAGGTACGAGGATAAGAAATTCCCACCAGCTACAATGAGAGTGAGCCCTCCGGGCCCCAACAAAGAGGAGCTTGGTGGAGGGGATGCAGGGTTGGGGACATCCCAACCTACCAGAAAGAGTTTCCCTACTCAGATCACAGCATCAGAGGGGACGCTTGGGAGCAAGTCTTCCCACACCTCATCACAGAAGGCACAGCCTCCTCCTGAAAGTCTGTTCAGAAAAAAGATGAACCACATTTTTCAATGGCTTCGTCCTGGGACAAAAGGCAAAAACCAAGAACATCCCCAGGAAAAGGGCAGCCCCATATCATCTGCACAGAGCAGAGGCCTGGTTAAAGGGAGAGCTGCCGTTACTGGGACCACCACGGCTCAGAAGACCAGGACGGTCCCTGGGAAGTTCCCAGTGGAGAAACTGGGGCAGCGTTGTGCAGCAGAGGTCACCCGCCCTCAAGAGCCCCTTCCTTCCCTGAGGAAGTTTGTGAAAACTCGGCAGAAGGCCGAAGAGCAGGCCCAGGCAGAGCCCGTCCAGGGGCATCCTTCCAACTACAGGGCTCCCTCCTGTAAAGTGCCAAACACTAAGTCCTGCCACCACGTAGAAGTTGTCTTTGCTGGCCAGAATTATCCTACGTGTTCTAGACGGATCAGAGACCAGAACAGACACCCTCAGAAAGTCATGGCATTTAAAGATCAGCTCTTGGATCAGAAGCGTCCCTTATCTGTGCCCCGCAGGGAGCATGTGGCCCATCCAAGCTCCAGCTGCAGGCGTCAAGCCGGCCCAGGGGCCTCCAGCTGTTCTCACCACTGCTAAAGGCACTATGTTTAGGGATCCGTCTCTATGTCAACAGAAAACGCTTTTCCAGCGTTTCGAGAGCGGAAAATTTCCCACCGCAAAATAATTCCTTCTTGTGGAGAATATTAATTCTCCCCCCAATAAATGATTCTCTAATAACAGTGATGTCTATTCTGTGTCCTGTGTTGGGGGCACGGGTTTCAGGTAACTCAGGGCTTGTGCTTAGGGAAAAGGAGGAGTGAGTTCAGCTCTTACTGATTGCTTCCTCTGGCTTCTAAAAGGTCACCAGTGCTCTGGAGCTCTTGTTGACAAAGAGATATCACGTGCCCCCAAAAGCCCATTTCCTCCCTGATGCAGTTTGAGGAGGTGGGCTCTGCCTCCTGCCTCTTCGCTTAGCCTTAACGAAAGTGTAGAGCAGCCCACACCTCCCGCTCACTGAATGTTTTACATCCTTCAGAGAGTAGGGAAGACAGGTGTTCTCTATCCGAAGAGGGTCAAGAATAGGTATGCAATTCATAAAACAACAATGAAGAAAAAACAGTGGCTTCATCATGATTTAGAGGTCAGTGACCAGAGGGCCCCACAGGTGGGTGAACCCTGAATGGGATTTGGGGGGTGGGGGAGGGTATTGCTGCAGTGGATCCTGGGCTGGTGGGGGAGGGGCTAGGAACAGCACAGACACCCCTTAAGAATCTGTCATGTGAGTCATATTAATGTGTTAGGGAAGAATACTTTAAACTTTACACTGAGGTTTCCCTACTGGAAAGGCACCTGGGGGAAGTGGTTCCCCTCTGTAGGTATTTCTTCAGACTGCCAAATGATGTTTTGTTGCAGAGCAGAAGCATCACTCAGCTGCCAGTAGTAACAATGTTGACCAGGTAGCCACCTACCTCCCAGGATAAAATAAAGCTGAGAGTAAGGAAAAGATGACTTGGAGTAAGCGAGGAGGGAAGAAAAAATGAAGAGGGGGAAAGAAGGACCTTGCCGGTAGAACAAAGCTTTATGCCTCATCATCCATATGGTGACCCTGTCCTGTTCCCCCCACCCCCCTCCTCAATCTGATCCAGGCATCACCACCTTGAGGCTGATCCAGGCACTGCACAGCACACTGATGCCTTATTCCAAAAAGGCACTGGGCTGTTCTTTGAATACTAAACAATATCTGCAGGGAGGTCATCAGGCATGGCATCCCCCTCTTTGGGGAAGGTGATCTTGCTGCCTTCCTTCCATCTATGCTTAATAGGAATATACCAGATCTTGCCCTTAGTGTGTACAGTTCACCTATCAGGATGGAAGTGCCGCCTCTGATATTCACGGCCTTGGTGGAGCCATGGTTGGTCTCCCCCAGAACACCTGCAGCTCAGGAACCAGAGGTGAGTCCCAGACTATGCACCAGGTTACAGATATACGGGGGTCTCACCATGGACTGCACACATACCCACCCTTACAATAGGGGTTTGGAGGAAAGGCAACTCCACTTAGACAGACTGGGACTCAAAAATTGGCTGAGTGTCAACTGGGGCAAAATTCTGAAAGCATTATGATGGTGAGCGTTAAATACATTAAGTTGTAGATGTCTAAGTAAAATAAAGATGGTTACAAGGGTGGAAAAATAAAATACCAATTTAGTTTTCTAAAAACATGATTTTAAAAATGGAAGGGAGGAGAAAAAGGGAAAAATAGAATAAAATGATTGTTCTATAAGTAATAAGAGGGGGTCAAGATATAGGTGACAAACGAAATAAGACTCCGAGTAAGGGAAAGGAATTTGAGGACATTAGAAAAGATACAAGTATAATGGTAACTATTGTAACAAAACCGAACACGCACGCACGCACGCACGCACGCACACACACACTACACAAATGGGGTGAGTATCCCAGAGGGCACTGGAGGTAGTTTTCCCAGAAAGACTTGTGAATGCTAGGTGTTAAAACAAAAACCAAAAACAAAACCGGTGTCCACTACAGCCTCTCTCACTCCACACTTGTATCTTCTTGTCCAGAGTTATGCCATTGAACCCACAATGTCTGAAACTTGAGGTCAAAGAAAGAATGCAGATTCTGTGGAGGTCCTGGGAGGGGGCTGGGGCCCAGGGCAGGACACTTGAAGAGGTGAGGAGGCCACGGAGGGCTCTACCATCGATGTGGATAGACCAGCCAAAGACCAGCCTCTCAGTTTCTACATCATCTCATCTTAGGGTCCTTTACGTCCATTCCAGTGTAGTTACTGCCACACTCCAGAGCTTATCACCAGGAACACTTCAGCCATCCAGATTATTACAGTCGGACATTCCACCCTTTGGCCTCGTCTCTCATTCTTCTGATTCATATGCCCCTTGTTAACTTTTCCGCTCCAGGCCGTTCATTTTCCCACTTACTCCTTGTCTGTCCGTCAAGCTCTTGTTTACATTTCCTCCCTCTCCCGGGTAGACTTGGTGGTCTGTCAGGTAACCAACATTTAAAAAGCTCCGCTACTAATGGGCCCCATCCAATCCCTTTTAATCCTTCCTGTCTGGCAAAATCCCATCTCTCTGCCTTTCCCAGAAATGCCTTCCTATAACTAATTGATCACTATTGGATTAAATCTCACAATGGAGTCTACCGATGCCACAGTAAATTCGGCCCCAGCACTAGCTGGAAATCACTCACTCATTCCACAAAGAATTATCCCATGCTTACTAACATGAGAACAAAACAAATGGAGCTTAGGCCGCTGTTTCCTTAGTCCATTCTCTCTCCAGGGACACTCAAATTTATTTCAAATCTCCTTCACTTTCCTCAAATTTAGGCTGTCTCCATTTGCTCAGTAGATGTGCTGGACCACTGATCACAGAGGAACTAGAAGTCATGATACAGGAACTTTCCGTCAATAAAGCTTCACAAAAACCTTTTCCTGTTCCTCCTTTCCTTCTTTCCTGTTATATGAAAAGAGGTTTCCTTCCTAACCTCAATGATTACACTTCCTGAAATGTCCCTATTGAGAGAGCTAAACCCTCGTCTTGACGGACTGAGCCCCCTTGCCAGGTATCCTCTCGTCCCCTCCCTCTCTTTAGGAGGCACCCAGCTTCTTTCATTATTTTAAGCTTTCTATTACAGAAATGTTTAAACATGCACAAGAGCAGTGGAACTTCCCATGTACCCCTCACCCCACTTTCACAGTCATCATCTGGCACGTGTGATACGGCCCGTCTCCTACACTATGGTTAAGGGGCAAAAGCCCATGGGAACATCCTGCCATCCGTCTCTCAGACGTATGCTTTGTGCCCATGTCACAGCTCTCACGTTTCTTTGACATTTACTACCTGTGGAGCTCACTGACCCAAAACAGATGGACAGAGCCATGGGGAGGAAACGCACTGAGCTTTAGATGCTCTGGCCATCAGTTCTGCTCAGCCCTGTAGTCAAGCCTGAGAAGTCACTGAGTTAACTCCTCCCTCCACCCCACGCAGAAAGGAATCTTCCCAAGCAAATGCAGTGCACGGTGTTGCGGTCCCTCAGTCACACAGTGACTGCAGCACGTAGAGAGCACAGAAGGAGAAAACTGCACATGTGATAAGGACTTCACATCACCATGCAAGTGTTTTCAAAGATTTAGAAGAAAGTTTTTTTCCTGTAATACATTTAAAACGAGCTACTGTATGATGAGTTAAACACAGGAGATCAAACACTTTTTTATCTCCTCTCCCTCCCCAAAAGTAAAATATTACATGAAAAGATGCTCCACATCATTAGTCACCAGGGAAATGCAAATCAAAACCACTGTGAGATAGCACTGCACACACAGGATGGCTAGAATCAAAAAGTTAGATAATAGCAAGTGTTAGAAGGCCGAGAAACTGAAACCCTTCTATGCTGCTGGTGGGTATGAAAAATGGTGCAGCTGTTTTGGAAAACCGTCTGGCAGTTCCTCAAAAGTTAAACACAGAATTACCATATTACCTAGAAATTCCACTTCTAGCTATACACTCAAGAGAAATGAAAACATATGTCCACACAAAAACTTGTACAGAAATGTCCACAGCAGTATTATTCATAACGGTCAAAAGACGGAAACAACCTAAACGTCCATCAACTGATGAATGGGTAAATAAATTACGGTATATCCACACAAGGTAATATTTTTTGGCAATAAAAAGTACTGATACATGCTACAATATGCACAAACCCTGACAACATTACGCAAAAGTGAAAGAGGCCAGTCACAAATAACCTCATATGATTCCATTCATACGAAATGTCCAGAACAGGGAAATCTAGAGTGAGAGGAAGTAGACTAGTGGTTGCTTAGGGCTGGGGGCATGAGAGGACAGGGGCATGACAGCTAAAGGTTATGAAGTTTCTTTTTGAAGTCATGAAAATGTTTTAAAATTGACTGTGGTGATGGTTACCCACCTGTGAATGTACTAAAAATCATGAAATTATGCACTTTAAATGGGTAAGTTGTATAGTAGGTGAACTATATTTCAATAAAGCTGCTAAAACAAGTAAAGGATTTAAAAAGAATAAGGCCCTTGAGGATGACAAGAAGGGGAGAAGATATGACAAAAGATGTCAACACGTTTTTTGAAGACGGAAATCCGGTGCGGGAGTTACAGTAACTGACTAGCAGAGCAGAGGCAAGTGCCAGCAAACCAACTCACACCACAAAACCCCAGAAGACGGACGACCCAGTGGCACCAGATAAGGAGGAAATTAAGGGTTTCATGCTGTACACATGTTGAATATTTTGTTCTTTCCTTTGGTTTTTGTTTTATATTATGTATAATTAAAAAAACCAAAAAATTTGGGGGGGGGATGCTCTTTTCCAGTATTTTGTGAAACCCTGTTGAAATGTTAGCACACTTTAAATGTGCAAAGAGGATCCAGGGTTCCTTGCCTGGGACAGAACCTGCGACAACTGTTTTAAAGTCACCATTGCACACTTCTGGGGTCTGGGTACGCTAGCGATGGCAGCTGCGGGAATCAAAGCCAGAAATCTCAAAGGTTAGGCAAAATTTGGGACAACAGCCAACGGTCCATTTTTAAAATGTATGTATTTAAAGATAAACTTGTGGAAAAGTTGCATGGATGGTAAACAACCATATACCCTTTTATCCAGGTGTACCCATTAGTATTTTGACCCATTTTCGATATCTCTCCACTTTGTCTCTGTCTCCGCTCCCTCCCTCCCCTTTCTCTCTATATCAGCACACACACACACACACACACACACACACACACACGCACACATGAATGTCCATGAATGTGCCATGTCCGCACCCAGGATCCAAACCAGCGAAACGCTGGGCCACCAAAGCGGAGTGTGCAAACTTAACCACTCGACCATGGGGCCGGCCCCACCTGAAACTATTGTTGGTTTTAGCTTATCTTGCTCAGACTTTAAAGGATGATTTTACAATCATGAGTCCTGGGGACCTTAGGGGCAGTCAGGACCAGACTTGCCATAAAGAAAACAATGCCAGAGAAGCAAAGATACATAGAGGGATTTGTCTGAACAGAGACCTCCTGCAGTCGAGGGAGGGTACATGAGAGGGGTGGGCTTGAAGCGTACCTTCCTTTTGGGTAGAGACGATGGTGAAGCTGTGGATGAGGGAGAAGACAGGGAGAGAAAGGAGCTGTCATTACTGGTAAACCCTCTCACATGGGAGGGAAAGGATTGGGTGTCTGCAGCCAAGATAGATTCATCAGACTCAGCGAGGGAATGCGGGCACGCAAAGGGAGGACACGACACAGGGCTTCATTCCAGCAGTTTAGCACTGAACAATGAAGCTGTAAAAGTTATAACTATTAAATGACTAGCTAGCATGGGGGGAGATGAAATAAATATATATACACCATCAACAAACATGACATTATTGTTTGAAAAGGTACAGAGATGTCAATGGGAATTTTGGGGAAAAGATAGAAAGTAGATGGGGAAAAAATCATAAAACCTTTCATGGAAGAAGTAACCATAGGTGTGATTCAAAAAAAAATCTAAAGGTACTGTCAAATATGATTACAACTGTGCTCACTAGAAGTTATGCTAAAGAGAAGCCTAGTCCCTAAATCAAGATGAGTTTGACCCTGCAGGTCATGGTCCAGCACAATTGCTCTGTAAAATAATGGAAAAGTTTAAAATTTTGCTGGGAGGAGGGGATTTGGCAGAGAAAAAGAGGGAGCAGCAGGGCGAGACACCGTATGGGTGGAGGGGGCCAGATTTGAGAACCTTTAGAGGCTGACTAGCCTAAGAGGGATTTGGGGAAAAGAAGGACTACCAAACATTTTCAAGTTGTTTGCCCTGGGTCCACGGATGTGCCACGCCCTTGTGGCCCTCTTTCTCAGGCTTTCTGTTGGTTGATACAGGCTACTCTGTTCTCTCATGCTTTTTGGTGATAGTGGATTCTTTTGAGGAGATAATGGGAGGCGCGGCTGCTGCTGAGTGTATTTCTGGTTTCATACAGGTAAAAACACATCATGGATGAGGGGAAGTTTTAGTTGAAGGCCGAGCAGATCTTGGGGATGCAAATCCCTGGGCACAGGACCGACTTTCAAAGATGACGTGGGGGTCCAAAAGGAGATCACCAAGCAATAAAAGGCTCTTAGGTAATAGCTGGGTAACAGAATAAATAGAAAATTTCACCAAGGTGAAATATATGCTATGGTGAATATGTGGAGTTGGAAGGTAAGTTGGAAGTATCTAAAGGGCCTCAGAGGGGTGGACTGATTTGCCGGCCTGGATGGTGGGGGAAGGGCTGTGGGTTCATCACTTCTGTGTTTTCCCCTCCCCGACCTTCAAGAACCTTTGGTGTCTATGCTAAAGCTCTGTGATGTGGGCCTGGAACCCTAGTCTACAATGTGCACTCTTAATCCCCAGGTGCCTGAGGTGGCAGTGCACTTCTGGTGATGCAGATCACCCTCTTTGTCTGAGGAATGTTAATGCACCATGGCTGAGCTCCAGCTTGAGTTCCTAGGTATTCCCATCCCTCCCTTCCTGTGTGGGGTGGGGCTCCTTCTTCTGTCACTGTGCTACCTAATGAGGAGTCCAGGTTTCCCAATATTTCGGAAAGAGAGAGACATCAATCAGGTAAGTAAATCAGGTCCCTCAGAAATATCAAATCTTTCTTTTCAAATAGATGCATTCAATGCTATCAATTTCCCCCTAAGTACTGCTTTTGCTATACCTTATAAACTTTAATAAGTTCTATTTTAAATTTCATTTAGTTTAAAATACTTTGAGACTTCTTCCTTGACCAATGTGTTTAGTAGCGTGTTGTTTAATCTCCAAACATTTTAGGATTTCCAGCTATCCTTCTGTAATCGATTCCTAGTTTAATTCCATTATGGTCTGAAAACATACTTTGTACAATCTCTATTTATTTTTGTTAAAGTGTGTTTTGTGGCCAAGAACTTGGTCTATCTTGGTGAATGTTCCATGAGAGTTTGAGAAGAATGTGTATTATCGGATGAAGTACTCTAGAAAATGTCAATTAGATCACGTCGACTGATGGTGCTGTTCAGGTCAACTGCATCTATACTGATTTTCTGCCTGCTGAATCTGTCCATTCCTGAGAGAGAGGGTGAAATCTCCAAACATAACAATGGATTCAACTATTTCTCTTTGCAGTTCTACCAGTTTTTGCCTCATATTTTGACACTATGTTGTTAGATGTATACATGTTGGACTGTGTGTCTTGCTGGAGCACGGACCCTTTATGGTTATGTAATACCCCTCTTTATCCCTGAGAGTTTTCCTTGTTCTGAAGTCTGCTTTGTCTGAAATTAATATAGTTACTCCTGTTTTCTTTTGGTTAGTGTTAGCATGGTACATTTTTCTCTGTCTTTATTTTTAATCTATCTGTATCTTTATTTTTAAAGTGGGCATTTTGTATACAACATTTAATTGGGTCTTGTTTTTTTAATCCACTGACGGTCTCAGTTTTTTAATTGGTGAATTTACACCATTTATATTTAGTGATTTTTTAAAAATACGGTAGGACTCATATCTACAATGTCTATAACTGTTTACTATTCATTATATCTATTCTATTTTCTTCTCTTTTTCTGCGTTTTCTGGTTTTAGACAAGCATTTTATATGATTCCATTTTCTCTCATCTCTTACTATATCAATTGTTCTTTAAAAAAAATTTCAGTGGTTGCTGTAGAGTTTGTAATATACGTTTGTAACTAATGTAAGTCCTCTGTGACATTGCTTTCATTCCTTTCACTTATCCATATGCTATAATCACCCAATACATTGTCACTATTATTATTAGCTCAGTTGAGAATAAGAAAAATAAAAGTTTCATTTTACCCTAATTTATTCCTTCTATTCCTCTTTTTAATGAAGATCCAAGTTATCATTTTCCTTCTCCCTGAGGAACTTTCAAAAAATATTCATTGCAGAGCAGCTCTGCTGCTGATGAATTCCCTCACTTTTTGTTTGTCTGAGAAAGGTTTTATTTCTCCTTCACGTTTGAATGATAATCTCACTAGATACAAAATTCTAGGTGGGTGGTATTTCTTCTTCTTTCAACACTTTAAATATTTCACTCCACTCTCTTCTTGCTTGCATGGTTTATGATGAGAATCCCGCAATTCTCATCCTTGTTCCTCTAGATGTAGGGTGTTTATTTTCCTCTGGATTCTTTCAAGATTTATCTTTTGGTTTCCTACAGTTTGAAGACGATATGTCCAAGTATAGACTTTTTTAGTATTTATCTTGTTGGGGTCTTTCCTGAGTTTCTACAATCTATGGTTAACCTGTCATTAATTTTGGAAAATCCTTGGCCATTAGTACTTCAAATATTTTTCTACTCTGTTCTTTCTCCTTTCTCCTTCTGGTATGCCAATTACACATGCTACATATTTTGAAACTGTCTCACACTTCTTGGATATTCTGGGCTTTAAAATTTTTTTTCTTTTTCTCTGTGCATTTCAGTTTGCAAAGTTTCTATTGACATATATTCAAACTCACATATTCCTTCCTTGGCCGTATGCAATCTACAGATGAGCCAATCACAGGCCTTCTCCATTTCTTGTACAGTGTTTTTGGTTTCTAACATTCCCTTTTGATTCTTTCTTAGAATTTCCCTCTGTCTGTTGACATTCCTCATCTGTTCTTGTGTGCCATCTATTTTTTCCATCAGAGCCCTTAACATACTAATCATGGTTATTTTGGATTCTATGTGTGATAATTCCAAAACCTGTGTCAATGTGAATGTGGATCTGATGCTTGCTTTGTCTGTTTAGACGTTTTTTTCTTGCCTTTTAGCATGCCTTGCAATTTTTGGTTGAAAGCCAGACATGCTGTATTAGGAAATAGGAACTAGTGTGAAGTTCTATGCTCATCTGGCTAGGTGTTGGGCTGTGTTTAAATATTTACCGTAGCTGTGCATGTCAGAGGCTTCAATTTCCTGTAGTGTCCTTGTTTTTGTGTTTCTTGTGTCTTTACGTTCCCCTAAGTCTCCTCCTTAAACAGAGCCTATGCCTTGCAACTCTTTCAGCTATGATCCCATCACTCTACTGCAGCCCTGGGGATGCGGTGGGAAGGTGTTAAGGGAGGGGATATAATTAGATCTTTTAGTGGGCCTGTGTCCCTGGGTTGTGACGTTCACAAGTGTTTCTAAGCTTCTTTTTTTTCTTTTCTTTGAACTCTTTAGATGAGACAGGAAGGCTACAGGGGGCTGCAGTTGGGTAATTGCCCTTCACCCACGTGGGATAAGGCTTGGTAGTCTTTTCCCCTGCTGAGGAGGCTTCTATTACGGAGCACACTCAGGGGATATTTCAAAATCCTTTCAAAATGGTAACCTTTCTCCCCCACCCTCCCGTGCCACCAACATCAGAGTTTCTTCATGGTTCTTCACTGTGAGAACTTGGTAGGGTTCCCGGAAGTAAAACTCACGAGTAGGTGGGGCCTCCCCTTAAATGGTCCTCCAGGAGTTTCTCACTTTCATGCTAGCCCACACGCAGCCTCAGCAATTTGTCAGTGTCTTTTACGTGTTTCTACCAGTTTATGGCTCTAGTGGCTTCTGCTCCAGGTAAGCTGATCTTAACTGTGATTCTCTGCATTCACCCTCTCTGAAGATCTTGGGTAGTAGTTTGCCCTGCAACCTCAATTCTCTCGTGACTTCAAGAAAAGCCATTGATTTTCAGTTTGCTCAGCTTCTGCTTCTCCTAAAGACCGTAGTAAAGACTCCCAAGCTCTTTAAGTGTTGGAGCTGGAACCAAAAGTCACTCCTCAAAGAATAATTCTTTATTTTCCTGTTCCCTTTCTCACATTTTTAAATGAGTTTGGCTGGGTCAGAGAGACACCTAAAATGGGAAGTCTGAGGAGAGGACAGACCATTGCTCTCTTAGGGGAAGAGAACAGGCAGAACTAGGGCTTCAGGGAGGACTAAGGATTCCATTTAAAGCTCACAGACTATCTGGGTGTGCTGGTAGGTTCCCAAATAAAAAATCCCAAACAGTGATTCTGCAGTCCTTGATTCAGTTATTTAGCGTTTCAGATCTGTGTAGGAGAACACCGTTCCCAGCACTTGATCATGAGTCATCTTGCCATGTCAGGTGCCACTTGCCAAGCCTTCCTTCGTGTTGGGCAGATCAGGAGAACAGAGCTGAGTCTCTGAGCAGATGCTGGAGCAAGAGCTCTGTCCCAGGATACAGGGGCCTATCTGAGGAAGCACAGATGTGACTGTGGGCCTCAGAGTCTATGCCCTCCTTGAGCAGAGGACTTCTGACTGAGAATATCAAGTGTGGACCTCATAGCCAAAAATCCTCCTTCGAGGTTTTCAAAGAAGGAAAAACTGAAAGTATTTTATCACCTTTAAAAATTAATAAAAGGAAGGAACGCAAAATTATAGGAATTAAAATAGAGAGTCGTATTATTCTTGGATAACAAATATCTGACTTTCCTAAACAGAGAAGTGAGACCAATGAGTCCCAGCCCCTCATTCTTTTCTTTTTGTTCTCAGTGTCAGGGCAGAGCCAAGAGGAGAAGAAAAGGTGGAACACCAAGTGGTAAGGTTCTACCTATCCCACCTGAGCTCTCCAAGGGTGACCCTTCCTGTCCTTTCCATGAGGTCCCAGGTCCATGGTCTCTGAGGATGTCAGTCGCTAGATACAGTCCCTCTCAGAAAACAGAGCCCTCAGAGGAGAGGCTCCTGGGAAAGCAGTCAGAACCTGAAACATTTCTCAGATTCCTGCTCTGCCCACATCTGGGCATGAAGCAGTGATGGACCTGGGCAATGGGCGTGGCCCAAGAAGTGGCCATATGAGATGTCAAGAGTCAGAACTTCTGTCTCCTGACCTTGTGAAAGGACTTTGACTTCCTGGATGATCAGATTCTTCCTTGAAGTAACCAGTGACCTATGTTCCTCACATGGTGTTTTTGAGCCTCACATGGGATGACATACATAGAGGAATGAAAGCCCTTTGGGAATGATAAAGCAACATACATACGTGAGCTTTATTATTATCATTAACCGTGCGATCTTGAATCCTCATTCTTGGAGCTCTCCAAGTCCAATCTACCAAGGGTACCATCAGGGACATTCTACTCTGCCTCCTAAAAGACCTCTTTGCTTCTGTCTTCATCACTTTCCTGGATTCCCAGGTTGGAGAGCTTGCCAGAGCGAAGCAGAGGAGGCAAGGAAGGTGCTTTCTCTGCTGCAAAGGTGACTAAACACAATCCTTCTTTCCTGTATCCCGCTTCTTAGCAGGGTCTAAGAATTTCTAGGGCCTCAGTGAAACGTGAGATTGATAAGGGAGGGAAAATCCTCAGATTTTGAAATCCAGATTGTGAAAGTCTTGGGGAGAAGGAAACAACATAGATTGTGAGCTCAAGGAAGTGGGGGGATGTGAAAGGACAGTATGCAATGGGTGCCGCTACCTCTGTCAGACCTGCCAGGGCCCCATATATTTGTTCTGGTCCTGGCTGCGGCTATGTATCTCCTGTCTCCTTCAGTCCCCGGGGCCAGCATCGCGATACCATCTGCTTTCGTCAACTGCTATGTCCAGACCCCTCCTGTGAGGTGTGTAATAGCACACCCGTGGAGGTCAATCGGCTGCTGTTCCTGGAGGACCTGGAAGATGATACTGCCTCTGTGTCCTCTCTGGCTTCCACAGCTTCTGGGACTGAGTCATCATTCACTCTGTCCTCTGCCTTCTCAGAAGTCCCTCCAGGAGACCTAACACCATCCCCTCCACCTGACCCTTCCCCACCGCCCCCCTCCGTTCTCTCACCTAACCCGACGACACCCTTAGCTGACTTTCTTTCACCCTCACCACCGGGTCACTCTATGCCACCAGAGCCTTCTCCTCCCTTGGAGTCCAAATTCCCAGCAGACCATTGCCCACCCCGACCCCTTGCCCTTCCCCCTCTCCCACCACATGACACCCAGGCAACGGGTCCTATTCTCCAACCAGAGGCCACTCTGTCTCTGAATACGATCTTCTCTCTTGACCGCACCCTTTCCCAAGATATTAACCCCTTACCAAATTTGTCCCAGATAATCAATCCCAATGATTCACTAGCTTGTCATCACGCACCACCAAGCCTGTCTGTCTCACCACCGACAGACCACCCTTTAACCGTGACTCGATCTAGTTTCCATCTTATTGAAGTCTGTTCCAGAGAACTCATCTCCAGATAGCCCTGGTGGGTTGTCCACTTATGTCCCAACAGTCAGAGGCACTGACCATTCAAGTCTGTCCATTTCAGAATTCTCTTGTTGTCAGGCTCCTGCCAAGAACATGTTCCTCCCCACATTATCACACTCTGATTTTCAACGAGAGCCAGTTTCCCTCCGTCTACCAGAGACCTGTCTCTGGGGAGACTCTGCTACCAATCGCATGGAGGCCAGCAGCCATTCTTTCCTTGGCCTTAACGGCCAGGCATTCTTGGCAAGACAAATAAAAAAGAGAATGGATTTCCAGATTTTAGAGAAGAAAGAAAAGGAGCAAGGACTATTTTCAAAACAAATGTGCTCAGAAAACCAACGGATGTCTTCAGGGAATTCATTGCAGCCACTTGATGTACAAGACACCACAGCCCCCAAAACTGGCTGGGACATCACAGGCAAACCACAGCAGCTGAGCATTTGTCAACAGCTACTGTATGTCAAGACTTTGGGAGAAAACTTGCAGCAGAAATATACCCAGCTCTTTTGGGGTCTTCCCTCTCTGCACAGTGAGTCCCTGGTGGCCACTCTCCTGGTTTCTAGTAGTAGTGCCCCACTAGGGTCTCATTTTGTCTTATTCAATGGAATCTGTAAGGCTTCTGCAGTCAAGATGTGGGATCAAGAATCTCCACCACTTCCCCATTCTCACCCTCCTCCCCTCCCCGATGTACATCCGCAACCCTTCTCTCAGACCAACCCCCAATCCCAGCCCCCACCTTTCACTCAGGTCTGGCCCCATGCCCACCTTCAATCCCCACTCTCAATCCTACCATCTTCTTCTCCATCCCAGATTAGGGACCATGGAGTGTCTTTCCATAGATCCCAGATTCAGTCAGACTCTCATAGCTCAACTGAAAATCAACACCTGAAATGGCACATGTTGCAGAAGCAACAAGAAGGTCTGTGGGGTTTAGTCCCTGCATTCCAAAAATCTCAAGAAGCCACTTGTCCTCGAGCTCTCACCGCTCCTTTGGTCAGCCAGTCCTCCCATGCCTATGTACCAGTCTCTGCCCTTCCTGGCCATGTTCATATCACCAGTGAACCCCAGGATAAAATCGAGCTCCACATTCCAAGGAGGCTATTCTCACACCGCTGCCTCCATGCCAGTAGAAATCTAGAGTCTCTGTGTAAATGCACAGAAACATCTCGGCAAAAAGGCAGACATGCTCACTCACAGCTCCGTCAGCTTCAGGGCCAGAGTAGCAAGGATCTAGCAGAGACTGAATTGAGTTTCCCAGGAAGCTTCCATGAGACGATCTCAACAAAGTTTCAACTGAGGCAGGACGTGAAGAGGAATCTTGGATATATCCTAGAGAAGAGACCAGAAGATAGTCCTCAAAGGGTCTCAGAATGCTACCTACTAAAGAGTCTGAGGGCTGCCTCAGAGACAAAAAGTAGCTGTGTCTGTCACTCCAGGAATTACTCAGGGAATGAACTCTTAAATGGCTCAAGGAAGGACACAGACCGGAATGAAGTGAAAACCATTCTTAGATTACATCTAAGCCAGAAGTTTTGGCAGATCACTGCGGGGAGGGTCCCCCTCGGGGTGTGGCATTCATGGCTGGCTGGGCACAACCCATCTCCTCCTTCTGGGAGTTCCCAGAACAATATGGAAAACAGACATTTGAAAAACATAACAGTAGGTGGGGTCCACCCCCAGATGACCACTCCAGAGCTTTCTTTTCTGGATCCCAACACCCAACAGGTGCTAGAAGCCCATATTATAAGGTTTCGCGTGAGTCAGAGGTGGGGCCTACGCCTCAAAGTTCTTGAATCCATAAAATCCTATAAGTTGAGAGAAGCCAAAATACGGCCTCTTCCCCAACTTGACTTTCTCTCCTCAGCCAGCTATATTTCTGGGGTGGATTCCAAAGCTGAGGTTTCCAAGCTCCTTGAGGGAAGCTCTAAAAGTTTTCAGGGAAATAAGGTGAAAACAACGAATTCACTCCCCATCCTGGATCTTCCACTCCCTGCTACCTCATCTGTGGGCAACGAAGGACAGGGGGCCCTAAAACCATCCCACTCTGATATCGACCAGGAGCTTGCCAAGGACATCCAGGCAATCGAGCATGGCAGACAGACTTCAGAGATCCTCACACACAGCTTTACAGACAAAGTGAGTCAGAGGAAGACTGCACCAGACAATAACAGATGCAGCCGAGAGGTGCCCACAAGGCAAGCTGGGGCTGGACAGGTGCCAAGGGATGAGAATGTGAGCTCCAGTGATAGAGAGGACGTGATTCAGGGCCAAAAGATGGTGGAGAAGAATTGAAAACATTTTTCCACGTCCACCATGAACTTCAGGGAGATATTCAAGGCTGAGGAGCTGTGCGTTCTTACATCACAATCTTGTGACATCTTGACAACCAACAAGTTGGGAAGCTCCCAAATGGTAAATATCAATGTGAGCAAAGTAGAAACTACCCTGACCAGTGACTGTCCCTCACCAAAAATACCAGTTCCCCAAGATTCCAAACCATCAGACATTAAAAAACAGCTCCTTACCGAGCGGAAGTTTCAATTGAAGGGCAAGGAACATAGCCAGCCTAAAGGCTCTCCCGCTGACATATCCCTTACTTCAGATAGCTTGCCTTCCGACTCCTCACTGACTCAGCCCCAGAGCGTCTCCAGTGGGGACATGGGAGCTTCCCAGGTGCTGCAAGTCCACTTGGAGGACAATGGGGATTGGCGGGAACCCTGGGCCTCTAAGCTTGTCTCATGGAAATGCCAGGATAGGAATTTCCCACCAGCTGCAAAGACAGTGAGACCTCTGGACTCCAGAGCAGGAGAATGTGAAAGCGAGGATTCAGGAGTTGGGACGTCTAAAGCCAGAAAGAAGAGCCACTCTACTGAGGACAGAGAATTAGAGGGCACTTCCCCGTATCTGTCACAGAATGAACAGTTTCCTCCTGAAAGTTACTTCAGAAAAAAAATGAGGCAGTTTTTTCAGTGGATTAATTCCAAGAAAAAAATCACAGGGCAGGAAAGTCCCCAGCAAAAGGCCAAGTTCACGTCAACCTTTGCACCGCTCCGAGACCCAGCTCTAAGTGCAGCTCTCGTGAGCTGTGGGCCTCCTGAAGCTCATGAGCTCATGGCAGCCATCGGGAAGATCCTAGAGGAGAAACTGGCATGTAGGTACGAGCCTGAGGCTGCAGAGTTAAGTCAGCAGCAGGGGGAACTGCAGGCCCAGGTAGAGCCTGACGAGGGACATCCCTCCAACTACGGGGCTCTCTCTGACCCACAGCCAGGGGAATGGGCAAGGACCACGTCCTGCAGCCAAGATGCTGTCCCTCCTGACAAGAGTTTTCGTACAAGGGTTAGACACAAAAGACACAGGATCAGACAGCCCTGGAAAGTTGTGGCCTTCAAGGACCAGCATTTATGCCAGAGTCAACCCCCTTCCCCACCCTACAGCGAGTCTGTGCCCCATCCAAGACCCACCTGCATGCATGATGTATGCCACGTCCCTCCGGCCACCCTCACCTCTAATGAAAGCACTGTGTTCAGAGATCTGACTCTTCTATTCAAACAGGAAATGCTTCTCCAACACTTCCAGGGAGGAAAAAGTGTCCGCAAAGAAATCATTCAGTCCTTGTTGAGAAAGCATTGCAGTTTTCACGAGAACACATCCTCTGATGAGAACCATGGTTAGCACAACCAAGGATACTGATCGTCCTCAATAAATGCTTCTGCTAAGACAGAGTAGTGTTCTCTGTGTGGTGCTTTGGGGGAGGGGGTTTGGGGTTGCCAGCGCTTATGCTCAGGGAAAGGAAGGAGGGAAGTCAGCTCTGACTGATTTCCTCTTTTGGTTTCTGCAAGATGACCAGTCCCTTGTAGGGGGCCTGACAGTGGCTTTCTCAGTTTTATCTTGGGTCCTGTATTTGACCTTACTCAGACGTCCTGTACTTAAAACACTTTACTTTTTCATAAAAAGTACAAAAAGTTTACTCTAAAAACTTCCGGGCCTTTTCAAAATGAGAGAAACCTTCAAGTCCAGATCTTGGCTCAACTTGTCTTTCCATCTGCTCCCTCACTATCCTGAACTATATACAGCTGCAGGGTGGGACGCGTTCCTCTGGAAGGATACAGCCAGAATTTCCTCTCGTTGCCTCAGAAAGTTTTGGAATTGGAAGTGTGGGGGCGTTTAGGCCCTGAGGTGAGTGGCATGGGGAAATGTTGCTCTTGGATCTCTTGGTGAGGAATGAATGTCACCTGCTCCTAAGAGCCTTTCTCTCCCTCAGGAAGTCTGGGTGGTGGGCCATGTCCCCACGCCTCAGCTGACCCTAACGAAAATGGGGAGCAGTCCACCCTTCCCCTTCCTCTACCCTTCCTGGAGCAGAAGGGAGGAGAGAACTCGCAGCTCTGAAAAGGACCAGAGATAGGAATATTTTCCTGAAAACGGTGACTTACCTTCATTTAGAAAAAGTTACTGATTCCTGAGTATCTCACAGGTGAGCAGTCAGTGCAGGTGTGTGTATGGATGGGTTTTGCGATTGTGGACACTGGAGTGGCCAGGGCAGGGTCCAGGAACTGGGTGGGTCCCGCCGAAGAATCTGTTATAGGTGGGGTGTTAATCTGTCTGGAAGGCACATTCTGAGCTCAACAATGAGGTCTCCCTGCATGTGAGGACACCTCAAGGAATGGGAAGAGCCGCTCCCGAGGGAAACTTCCTCAGGATGCCCAGCTTGGTAGAATTATTGCAAGACCAAGAGATCACCTGGCTATCACTTGTAGGAATGGTCATCGCGCAGCCACCCAGAATTTGGGGCAAAAGGAGACAACAAGTAGGGAAAAAGGAATGGTGGAGTGAGTGGAAAAGGAAGGAAAAAATGAGCAGGGGAAGAATGACCTTATCATCACTCCTCATGATCCCTGAGGGTCACTTCGAGCTCAAAGTGTCCCTTCCAGACAGATTAACACCCCACATCCTGGCCATCCACTCCACCCAGCACTACCTTACCTAGGCCTCACCTCCTGGAGACTAATCAGGGCTGGGGGGAGCACAATGATACCGCTGCAGCTAAGACAACTTGGGATAGTCTTCGAGATTGAAGACAGTATCTCCAGGAATGTTGTCAAGGAGGTTGTCCTCTCATTTGGTGCCTGCCTTCCCAGCCATGCTGCATCTTACACCAAGGTTACAGTAATTTAGGGGTGTGTTAGTTACTATATAACAAATACCCCAAAAGTTAGTGGCTTAAAAAACCGAGTATTTATTAATTCATAGTTTCTGTTGGTGAGGAATCTAGGCAAGGCCTACCTGGGTTCTCTGCTCCAAGGTCTCTCACAAGGCTGCAATTAAGGTGTCAGCTGGGGCTGGGGTCTCATCTGAAGGCTTGACTGGGGAAATACACACTTCTTTGCTCACTTCTATAGTTGCTGGCTGGATGCAGTTCCTCAAGGCCTGTTGGACTGAGAGCCTCAATTCCTGGATGGCTGTTGGCTGGAGCTGGCTGGAGGCAACCTTCAGTTCCTTGTCATGTAGGCCTCTCCAACATGGCAGCTTGCTTCATCAAAGCCAGGAGAGAGTCTGCTAGCAAGACAGAAGGCACAATCTGGTAAACTAATGAGGGAAATGATATCCCATCACCTTTCCCTTATTCTATTAGTCAGAAGCATATCACGCGGTCCAGCTTACACTCAAGGGGAGCAGTTTATGCAAGGGTGTGACTAGGAAAAGAAGGGATCTTTGGAACCTTCTTACAACTCTTCCTAACACAAGGGTTTTCTTCTTGGACAGCCCACTGAGTTCACCGAAGCAAAAGTGACCAAAGGGACCAAGTGGATCCTTGTGCTCATCCATATCCACGTCATCAAAGTTAAAGCTGTTTAATGGCTACGCGGAGTAACGTCTGGTAAGAAAAACATCAAAGAGATTGAAGCACCCAAAGAAGGAGGGAAAGGTGGCATGGAGGTAAAGGCGGTGTGGGGTCATCATGAATGGTAAAGTGAAAGGAGCCCTTAGAACCACCTGCCTCACCACTGCCAGTATTCAGACTTAGAGGGGAGGAAAAATTAGGTGCAAGACGGCTCATCCTCGCTCCGCCAGCGTATCTCCACTCTGCTCTAGCTCCCCGACTATAGGCCTAAAGAAGCAACCTTCAGTTCCCATAGAGATAGCCAGGCTTATAGAGGAAGCAAACCCTACAGCTTGCAAGGTTTAACTTCTGCTCTTATTGATATATTTAATATAGCACATCCATCATTTCAAATTTGCTTCTCACAGCTTGAACACCAGAGAGAATGAATCACACAATCGATGGCAAAGCCAGTACTAGGGAATTCAGCATGTAGCTCCCATTCTGGGATGTTTTCCATGAACCCCTTGCCAAAGAGCTTCTAACCAAGGGAGAGGTGGTGGCTCAAAAGGGCTGACTTACTGGCTGGGGTCACAAAACCAGTCATACCTGGTGCCCAGATATTTGCTTCTATTCAGAGAAACACTGGAGGAGGCAACGAGACAGAATTTGCACACTCAGCACATCTAGGCAGTGAACTGTCCAAATGAGGTGACAGTACCACCCAGGAGTGATCCCACACTCTTGTTCTGCTTCTAGTACTGTTTTCCTTTTTCCCAGATTCCAGTTCCTATGGGAAAGCAGGACTCTTGCCAAAAGAAGGAAAATGTACTAGCTGAACAGTGACTGGAGAGATGAGGATGAATTTCTCTAGAACCAGATTTCATGGGCTTGCTGCTTACCCAGAGATCAGTGCTGTGCAGCTTGGGGGGTGTGGGGGGTGTGTGTGGGGGGTCTCATTTACATGATATTCTGTGGCGCCTGAAGAATTTTCAGTGACATAGAATGTGTTGGGAATGGGTTACCTGAATTTTTATACCCTCAAGCCCACACTCCAAACCTAATGTCAGGGCGAATAGAATGCATGAATTGACTGGTACCTTGATGTGGCTTGGGTATGGGAACCCCAGATCCCAGCTTCAGGCACTGTGAATTTCTCTGGTACCAGGTGCTGCCTAAGGGAATCAGCTTTCTTGAGGCAGCCTTCACATGGATTAACACTCAGAACTGTGCCCTAATCTGCAGCCACAATGAAGGGGCCCAGGCTATGAGAAGGGGCTCTTCTCTCTCTCTCTCTTTCTTTTTTTTTTTTTTTTAAAAGATTGGCACCTGAGCTAACAACTGTTGCCAATCTTCTTCTTCTTTTTTTCTCCCCAAATCCCCTCAGTACATAGTCGTATATTTCAGTTGTGGGTCCCTGTAGTTGTGGCATGTGGGACGCCGCCTCAACGTGGCCTGATGAGCGTTGCCATGTCCACACCCAGGATCCGAACCAGTGAAACCCTGGGCCGCCAATGCGGAGCGTGCGAACTTAACCACTTGGCCCCGGGGCTGGCCCCGGGGCTCCTCTTGAGGCCTTTCCTCTGGAACTTCCATTGGCGCTGGATCAGAGCCTAAATTAGGCTATTTTCCTGGGGTCACAAGGACACGTTTGGTCTTCCTCAGGGAGGCCAAGTGGAAGCTCAGAGATTTGTGGAGGCTGCCTCCCTATCTCTCCCAGGAGACTCGGGGTCTGTTCCTGCCTTCTATGGGGGCCAGGAGGTAGAGAAGGAACTGAGTATTATGCAAGTTTAGCAATGCTTCACTGTGGGAGGGGGTTGGGCTGACAAGAGTAGGTAATTTTCCTTTGCAGGGATTCTTGCCCAGCTTGAGGCAACCTTCATTTGAAGCAGGATAATGCTGTTTCTACCCTCCACCGGAGGGGACTCCAGAAGGAATAAAAGTTACCTTTCCTCATTTGTCTTACGGGAAGTTCTGGGCTTCTGGGTTCAGGAGTTATTCATGGCTTTCATGTTTCCTGAACCCAAACAGAAGTTGTGAGGTACCTCTTGTACAGTCCTGTGCAGACCCTCATGTGGGAGGAGACTTTAGCTGGCTGCTCCAAGGAGAGAGGAGATAGGGGTTGACACAAGTGCTGGGGTGAGAGAAGGAGAGTTGCCTAAAGGTAGCAGTGGCTCCAAGACCCTGAGAATCAGGATGTAGAGACGAGTCCCTTAGGTGGACGGCTTCTGTGTGGAAGTCCTCTAGGAGACAGCACAATGCTTTAAGGGATGAAGTGATGATGCTGAGTTGACTAATCATCAAGCCCCATCATCCTGAGAGCTGTCGCAAGACACGGCATTGCTCACACTTAGCACAGAGGCTGTGCAGCCACTGGCCTTTCAATGGGCCTGAAGGGCTTGGGCAATGAAAATCCCAGGGGCAACCAAGACGGACTCAAGATCACAGGCTCTTACCTACGTATTTGATGGTGAATACTTAACTAAATAGGCAAAAAGCTCCCATTAATGACTAAGATTGTATATCTTCCTACCCTTTAAAATGGGGTCTTTGAGCCAGATTTAATTTAATTTAGAAAAATTAAGTACTGCTTATTGTACTTCAATGTTGTGAAACAAATCTATGCTTTTGATGTATATTATCCCACTTAAACTTTACCATGCTTTGAAGTAGGTTTCTTTACCCTCTTTTATAGAAGGGCACGACCTGAAGGACAGAGAAGGTAATATATATTCAGAGTGCTAGCACAGAAGAGGGAGCCAGGGATGGAGAGCCCCCTTATGCTGTGAGGCATTCTTTGGATGTAAATGATGGCAAGTACAATTCAACTGACTTTAAAAACAGGATCTGTTGCCTCAGGCACCTGAAAAAGGTCTGGGAGTAAGGCTGCCCTCAGGCAGGAGGATTCATACTGGGGCTCAGCTGATGTCATCAAGTTTCAGTTTCTATCCATTTCTCTGCTCTAGGTTCTGGACTGGCTACCTTGTAAGTCTGTCTGGCAAGTTCGTAGCTACATCTTCCAAACTAAAAGCGCAGCTAAAAATGGGTGGTTTCTCCCACTAGTCCCTTCAAAAGTCCCACTGTGCCTTATTGTCTCCAGTTGGGTCACATGCCCACCCCTGACCAATCACTGTTGCCAAAAGCATGGACCAATCTTTTTGGCCAAGCCTGAGTTCAATGCCCTCCTTTAAAGTAAGAGCGTTAGTGATACACAACTCCACTTGACATGGACTGAAACTGACAACGGGGTTAGCTCCCCAGAGGGCAAAAGAAGGAGTATTTTTAGAAGGTGAGTGAATGCTGAGTGTCAAAATAAAAACAAAAGCAAAACGGACGTCTACTTCAGCCCTCTCTCTCACCACCCCATTTCTGCCTTCTTGTCCAGAGTCATGCCATGCACTGAAGGTTAGAGTTAGAGGAAATGCCAATTCTGTGGAGGACAGGAAAGGAACTCAAAGTGGAAGGAATCAATCAGAGGCCCCAACATCCATGTGGATAGACCATCCAATGATCTGACCTCTCACTGTCTGCTCCTTCTCATCTTAGAGCCCTTTACCTTCATTCCAGTTCAGTTATGGCCATATCCTAGAACTTATCACCAGCAACACTTGTGTGTTCTGAAAAAATACAGTCTGACATTCCACCCTTTATCCTCTCAGCTTATGCCCTCAGCATGCTGATTCCTCAACCTATTCAGGAACTACAAGCCGCTCTATACTTTCCCCTGCTCACCTGACCACCTTTGTCTTCATTTCCTCCCTCTCCAAGGAAAACTTCATGGGGCATCACTTAATCCTAAACCTAAATATACTGCTCTGCTCTAAACAGCCTACCCCCTTCTTTCATTCGTCCTGTCTAGCAAAATCCGACTCTGCCTGTTTTAGCACTGCCTTCCAATAAGGGCCTGCTTCCTCTTGGATAAAATCACACAAGTGTCTTTGTGCCCCATAAACTTCTGTTCTACATCTGTTGCTCAGCTCCACCACTGCCTCAGAATCCAGTCATTCCTCCTGTGTTACCATGTGCCAGACGCTCTTCCAAGTACTTGGGACACCCAGTGGAGGCAACAAACAGAGGCCCTGTCTCGGGGGAGCTTCTGTGATTGTTTTCTCAGTCAACTCTCTTGCCTAAGTTCTCAAAACAATTCCACTTTCCTACACCTTGTCCACACTCCTCGCTCACTGATCATATGTGCTGGACCACCAGAGGGAAACAGAGAAGTCATCAGATGGGAACTTTTCTGCATAAAAACTTCAAAACAGAACAAAACCAAAACCAAAATGAGATCCTCCATCTCTTCTTTCCTCCTTCCTTCCCACCATACTGAAAGGTTTCCCTCAATGCTTTCCTTAATCCTCCCAACCTGGGATCTGCCCGCCCTTTCCAAGTCACAACACTTTCACATGTGTGGGCTATCTGCCTTAATTATCTACTTTCCCAGAGGACCAAGACTACATTTACCTCATCACAGCTGGAAACACCAAGCAGAGCTCAGAGTCCTCTGGAGGAATACATTGGCACTGGGAGGGATCTACGGGGAGGTCCTGCCCAGCATGCTCTGGGGCGGGGCCACATCCGGGGGCAGGGCCTGAGAGACTCTGAGAGCCTGTTTGGCTTCTTGAGGGCGACGGCACCAGCAACCTGGCCAGACATCTCACCTCAGGCTTCTGGAAGATATGAGTTGAGATTTAACTCAAAGACAGGTTCTGAGGAAGGTTTCTGGATGCCTGAGTGACCTTCCCCACTGCCCAGCCGGAAGGATCCTTTCCTCCATCTGCCATTTCCATTACGGTGGGCAGGCCCTCACAGTCCCTGGGCCCCCAAACTCTCACTCCAGGCCCAGCCTTAGAAGGCGCTCAGAGGCCTGGGGGCAGGGCTGTGCCTGCCCAACACCACCCCCTTTGACGAGGGCACTCTGAGGAACTCCACCAAGGTGAGAATAGTAATAAATAGAGTAACAATATTGACAACTGTTAAGGCTTCACCTTACACTGGCTGCCTGGCCTTGCACAAGTAGCCTGAGACTCAGATCTCATCTATTATGTGCAGATACTGACGTGTACCGATAGGGTTGGTCCTCGGAACTGGAATGAATGAGTAAAGAGTTTTGAACAGTGTTTACCTAACACTAGAAGTTTAATATGTGCTACCCATTATTACCACTCATTTAAAGTGCTAGGCCTCCTCTTTATTATTTTAGAAGTATCGATTTACCACTCATGCATTCTCCCTTCCTTCAGAATGAATTTATTTAGTACCTAACATGTGCCAGATACTATGCCAGGCTCTGGGATACAATGGTAAGCAAAAAGGTAGAGTCTCTGCCTTCATGGATCTTACAGTCTAGAGGGGAGATCAGGCAGAAATTAAATCAGACAAGATTGTGTAAATGTCCCATGTTACATTCTATGAAGGGTTCATGAGCTGGTTGTCGGTGCCAAGGGAGTTTAAAACATGGGGATTGGGCCTAACCAAGGAGAAGAGGGTCTTCCTCACCCATCCCTCAGGAGCTGATAAGGCTTAAGAGGTAAAAGGCGAGTAGGAGACAACTTGGCAAAGCAGGGAGGGAGAAGTGTTCCAGGCAGAGGAATCTGGGTGATGAGAGCAGAGAGAGTGAGGAGCGAGGAATGTGATGCAACAAGAAGAGGGAAAAGCGTGGGAGGCACAGACTAAGCAGAGTTCTCTGGGCCAAATCAACTAGTTAAGTCTTTGGAGCAATGGGGAGCCAGGGGAAATTTTTAAGTTAGGATTTATTTATATGTGTAGGGTATTCAGATTTTCGTTGTATTATTTGAGTTTCCAAAAGATTACTGCGAATTAATACTGTGAATTAATGAATTACAGTGATTTAATGTGAAGAATGCTTTGGATGGGGTAAACAGGATGTGAGAGACCAGTGAGAAGGCCACTGCAGTAATCTACGAGAGAAATGATGTCAGCATGGACCACAATGGTGGTGGCCAAAGTGGAGTAACGTGGACGGATGTGAGTGGCATGACTTCATTAATTCTAATAAGACGGAACATTTTTCCTTTTGTTTCGCTCCAGTGCCCAAGAGGTACAGGTTGGTGCAAGATGTGGGGTCTTTTATAGAGTTGGACAAGTCAGCAGACATGAAACATTTGAAAAGGCTGCTTGAACTGCTGACTAGCCAAAATCAAAGAGGAAGTTGACCTTCAACCCTTTGTTGTATTCCAGCTGCAGAAGTCATTTTCAGTTACTCTCTGACTCAAGTAAACACCGCTCCCTGTCACCTTATTCCTTTGAGGGTTGGTTCACTTCTACCTTTTCACTGGGACATGATTCTCACCGACAGTAGAAAGTTCGGCACCCAGACCTGCAGATGTGAAGACACTTGCTCCTCTCTCGAACTATCAGTACTTCTGGGAAACACGTCCCAGTGCCAAACTGTCCTGGTCCTGAAATGACCCCGTTATTTGGGGAGGTAGTAAAGGAAATGACATGTTTTAAACCCCGAGCGGCACTCTCTTTGGACATCGAAAGGTGTAAATGATAAAATACTTGCTAGACTTAAAGACCAAGGAGTAAACGGGGGGCTGGATGCTGCCCAGACTCTGTGTGTCAGCAAAACATATCTGAGCTCAGCGAAGTAACCCAGGACCAAGTGTTCTCCTCAGTGGAATAATTAGACAACAGAGGTGGGCAATTTAGAAAAGATCACTTCTTCTGTCCCTGCTTTAGAATTTCTATGACAAACAAAACCCAATCCTTAGCAAGATTTAAGAGCATGGGACAAAGACAGCTAGATGTTGAACTGCTGGGAGTGGAGCCCACGTTTTATTTATCTTTGTATCCAAACACAGCCGCGGTGCCTGCCACGAGGCAGATACTCAGTGAATGTTGGGTGGATCAAGGATTCCTCTGTGTTTTCATGGGGTATTTATATGGTATGGGAATTCAGTCATCTTTTGCCCCACTAGGTACAGATGGATGCTTTCTGTTCTCCATGTTTACTCTGAACACCATTTAGCTACAGGGATGTTCTAAAATGAACTAATAAGGAAACCAGCTATAGTACTATTTTATATATACAGGCAGATATACTTTCTGACCACGTGCAGATATGAATGCTCTCCCTGGAAGATGCTGTTGTAACCTAAATTGCTCTAGAATGAGGTTAGAGATGGGGAAGAAAGGGAAAGCAAGGTAAAACTCACAGCTTAATTTCCAGACAGGATTGCCGCTTTAAAAATGAATTTCAGGGGCTTCTTGGCATACTTGGCCCAAGCACTGGAGATTTAACAGTGATTTGTGATTTGGTGTGACCCAGAACATGGCCCAATGGTCCTCTATCCTTTGAAGCAGTCAGTCTGTTCTCTTCATTGCTGTTCTGGACTGTCTCACCATCATTCCCCATCAGGGCCCCATTCCTTCTGCTCTGTCCTAGTGGAACAGTCCCTTGACCTTCATTCTCCCACTACTCTAGTCTCAACTTCTCCTTGTTGCTAGATTACTCTATTATTGCTTCTCAAATTGTGGTTCCCAGACCAGCAGCATTAGCATTGCCAGGGAACTTATTAGAAATGCAGATTCTCGGGCCTCACTCTGGACCTACTCAAGAAGAAACCTTGATGTGGAGCCCAGCAATTTTAACAAGCAAGGTAATCTCCAAGGTGAGAACCACTGCTGTACGTAAAGCTCAGTTCTGAGCATATCACCCTTTTGCCCAATACCCTTTATTGCTTTCCTGCCGACAGCCACATGAGTGTGTGTGTGTGTGTGTGTGTGTGTGTGTGTGTGTGTGTGTCTGTGCGTGCCCTTCTATCCAAGGCCTTCTGCAGTCAAGCACCAGCTCATGTGTCCCCACGCAGGGAGGTGTGTTCCACAGTCATCCTCATGGGTTACCTGCTCTTCCCTCTGCTCTCCTGCCGCCTCTCTCTGTTAATGTTGGGTCCTCTGCTAGAAATACCCACCTCCTCCCTCTCCTTGTAGAAACCTTACTCATTCTTTAAGGCTCACTTAAAAATTAATATTTATCTAAGGAATCCATACCTGTGCCTTTAAAACCAAATAGTACTGAAGGCTTTCTAAAGAACCACGGCAGGCCCTCCCCCACCTCACAAGCCCAATCCTTCCTATCCCCCCAGTTCCATTCCCCATGGAAACCAGTTGAGCCGTTTCTATCATTGTTGTTCTGGTGTTTACCTCTATTTATATAACTAATACGCAAATACTTGTATTTAAAAGTAATTTTAAAATATTAGTCACTAACTTCTTGCCATGGTAGATAAAATTTGAGTAGGTAAAATTGCAGGTGGATGAAATTTGGTCGACACCCCATTCCCCTCTTCACTCTTCTCAGTCTGTCCTCACTTAAATCTTTATTCATGCAAAGTTCATCTTGGCATGGAAGGCGACCCCTTTCCTGGAACGTGTTCAGAGACTGCTCCTCCCCTGCTCCCACAGAGCTGTGTATCTCTCTTAGTGCACTGTCCCCCTTGCCCTTCCACGTTTGTATGTATGTGTCTCCCATTCCCACCAGCTTGTCAGAGCCAGGAAAGTCTAATCCGTCTTTTACTTTCTCTGAATCCGCCCAGGGCAAAGCACAGGGCCTGGGATATAGTACACACTGAGCAAACGTGGCCAACTTAACCGTAAAGTAAAATATCTGCCTGACCTTTGAAGCTTGCTGGTGTGACAGCAGTACTTGGAATGAGTCTTCCCGTTCCAATGTGGTTTTCCAGCATTATTGTGGGGAATAGTAAACTGGAGTCAGGAGACTTGAGCCACACCACCTTCTTGGTGACTTCTTTTAAGACCTTGGGGAAGGCAGTTAATGGTTTTGCTTCCGTTTTTTCATCTATCAAGTGGCAACAATAATATCTATGGACAGAGTCGTAGGGAGGACCAAATACAACAGCACAGGTTATCAGGTATAAGGCATTGCATTCATTCCTTATGTTTAAAACAAAAAGGCAAACCATTTTCTGGTAGCACATAGGGCTATAATGAACATTAAAACCAACCTTTAAATAGAAAACTTTATTTTTAGATGATCCAGGGGCTCTTTCTTCCAAGATCAGCCTAAGATTTTTTCGGAGGAAACTGTATTCGCATTGTCCAGAAATTTGAAGCAAGAAAATTCAATCATTTAAGACCATTTGCCTATTCTGACTTGTTGATGAGCAATCAGCACTACTGCCACCCTTTTAGCCTCTGAAGGGATTGTAAGCTTTGTCTTGATTTGATGGCTCAAAAATAAAATCTACCAAAGGCACGTTTTCTAAGCCTTGTCTGGCTCTACCCAGTAGAAAAGTGTGAGCTACTGTTCTATCATAACTAATTATATTTTAAGTCTACAACCAAGTCTCAATCACCAAGGTTAATGGGACCACATGCACACATAATTCTCTCTTACATTTAGACAGTGCTTTTAACTTCTTCAAAGCACTTTTCACTGTACTGCATATATAAAACAGATGCATTTTTTTAAATCCACAAATAAGGTAAAAAATAAATCTTAAGATCAATAATTTCAACTTTGTACCTGTCAAAAGCTATTAGAACTTGCAAAATTGTCTAAGAGGACTTTCATTGCCCTACTCTCCTCTCGACCCCTCTCAACTAAGGCCAGAAAAGACAGAAAGATCTGGAGGAATCTCCAGAGGAGAGGAAGCCAGGGAGGGAAGGAAGCCAAGGACCTGGGCCATCCACAGCCTGGATCATTAGCTCCTGCGTAACTGAGAATAACTGACTGTATGTGTGACTATGGCCAGAAAATCCAGAAAGAGATGAAAAGGCAAAGAAAATGACATGTGAGTAGCAGTATTTACAGGGTCTGTCATTGTCATTCTCTCAACAAGCATTATTGAGTGCCTACTGTAATGACAGGTGCTTTCAACAAAGAGGATGGACACAGCAATGCACAACCCAGGCAAGACTGCTATTTTCATAGTGATGACCTTCCTGAATGGTGCAGACAGACAACAAACACAAAGACACACAACTTCACATAAACGAGATAACTTCAGGTGGCACTAAGCTCTGTGGAGTCCATAAACACAGGAATGTGATAGAGCCTTGGGGAGGGGATGCTGTTGTAGATAAGGTTGCCAGGGAAGGCCTCAGGGTATCTGAGCTGCAATCTGCAAGAAGAGCCCACCCTGTGCAGGTCTGCAAACCAGATGATGGAATGAGTGAACTTGCCAAGTACGCTAGAGGGAGAGGGGTCCAGGCCAGTTTCAAGGGGTTCCAGGAAAGTCACTGTTCTGTGGTTATTCACTTTGCGCCCTTTTGGGGATATTTCTAAAACCTCTCCAGGACCCCGGATTTATTGCCTCTACAATGCGGGTTGCTAACACTGATCACCTGGACAGGGGAGCGCTGAGAAATAATGGGTAAACAATTGTGAGGAGCCACATAAATGCTAAATAATGCTCACGGTAATAAGCTTTTATTAAACTCAGCACCTTGATAGGCAGCTCACAATCGGATACCTTGGCAAATGTGTAAACTGACGTGGCTGCTCCCTGTGCACACCAGCACCATCCTTCAAAACAGAAAAGAATAAATGAGCCTATGGTCATGATATTCGAAGTAGTTAGTGATCAAACAACTGTCTGGAGAGAAAGCTGGTGTGTGAAGTGTAAAATGGCAGCAGGAAGATAACGGCACATCACAGGCCAGCTCACGCAGAGGATGACTCATGAATTGACTGGATGCTTGCTGGTGCACACACCATCCGCTCCAGGGTGGTACTCTAACCCCGTCAGGACTAGGTGCTGCCAGCAAAAGCCCCAGCAGACAGGAAGGGGAGTGAGAAGGAGCCAGAAGAGAAGCATCTCTGGCAGCAGCCCTCTCTGGCCCTCTTGGCCTTGGAAAGCCACCCCTGGGGGAGGACTGAGCAGCCAGCACCAAGGGCCCCACCTTGGAAGGGCACCAAGGAAGTGGTGGGGGGGGTGTGAGGGAGGAGGGATGAGCATTGCATTTCTCCCTACGAGAATGAAATATCCCAACGCCAGGAGAGACTTCAGATTCATTATAACTGAGCCTCCCCACACAGAGATATGAGTCCACCCCTTAGAAGCAAATCTTCCTCTCCCAAATTCTCCCCCCAAAATATAACATTAACATCACAAAAAATGAATTCTTTTTTATGGGTCCTACCATCTCTTTGATATAAATACACAAGTGCCTAAACATTCTTTCCCATCTCCCATCCCACATCGGCCATGAGATTGTGACACACACACACACAAACACACACACAAGCACATGCTCACACAAATACCACACACACCCAATTCCTTTGTTAAGCCCTGGCTCAGCTATTGTAAGGTACCTGTGGAGTGTAGGTCACATAGCAGAAAAGTTTAAATTACTGTTGCTTCTTCTCTGAAAAGCAGACAGGAAGAAAAGACAATAAAAAAGAAAACACTTATTTTAAGGCTGATACTAAACACTCTACTCCACGTTGACTGAGGTCACTTTCCCACTGTGGGATGGGGAGAATCGAGATGATCTCTGAGGTGCTATGAACCCACAGTGCAGACTTCACGTTTTGAGGCTTGACTAGAAACGACGGGGACGTGAAAAAGAACATGGCGAGATAATCCTAGCCTTCAGGAATTTATGGTTTAAACTGGGCTGGAGAAAGACCAAGATCCTCAAAAAAATCTAATTGATTTTAACCAAATGGAGGAATTTTAAAATGTTAAATACACTGGGATATCATATTAAAAGTATTCTGGGAGAGCATGCCGCATGGGACATGCTAAGTGCTGAATTTCCTGCTGCTAAGGGAGGCATTCCTATCTGCCAGTGTCTCATGCTGCTCAGACCTGAATCATTCATTTAGGTAGACCATTTGTCCAAGTGCGTCATTTCCCAAAATAGCCAATGGAGGAATCGAGGGAGAACTGTCCTGAGGAGATGTGGTCATCCTCAAGGCCAAATCAGTCTAGACTAAGATGGTTCTTAGCAAGACTGCCCAAAGGGCTTCTAGACTTTGTTTGGTAAGTGTTGTTAATGCCTTGGTAACAATGGACTGTTGATAAGGTGGGAGATAATGCCATAAGGAAGGAAGGTACCTGCTCACATCTTTTGCTTTTAACTTAAGCTAACCCACAAAATCCATTATCAAACCCCAAGGAATACTCCCAATTATTGTCTTGGACCCTTCATTTCGCTCTGCTTTGGTTTTTTTTTTTTTTTTCAACTCTCCATTTCTGTTTTTACCTGGCACTGACTTGCTTGACTCCTCTTCTCCTCTCAGCTTCTGGCTCTGTGCTCCCCCTTTAGACTTGATGAGTAATTTTGGTTTTCCTGCTTTTCACCTTTGGCACGCCTTCAAAAATGGGTTAGATTTATCTTCTGGCTCTTTCTACTTCTGACTGCTTGGAAGTTTGGATCATACTTAGCCAAGTTTTGATCCCAGGAACTTTCCCTGGCTTTGACCTGTCTCAGTGGCATCTGTGCTGGGCTTGACTCCTCCAGGTGAGGGCGTCGGCAAGAGGGAGGATCAAGCAAGGAAACAGGAAGAACATCTGGCTCAGCTTAAACTGTGCAGGGCACTGAGGCCTTGCTGGCCGTCCAGTCTCTGCCTCCTTCTTCCTCTGCTGCTTTCATTCCCTCCCGTCTCTGACTTCCAATTTTTATTAAGTTTCCACCTTCTGACTGGTCAATCCTCTTCCAGCATCCCTTTGTAAGATTGAAGTGGGAGTGGGAGTGATATCCGTTAGCCAAAATAAGTTCGACAGCTGGGAGAAACTGCTGAATCTCTGGTGTCTTTATAGCACTTATCAAATCCCAATTAACCATATTAGTTGGCAAACTGCTCTGGCTTCCCAGGGAGTCAGCTGGTAGGTGAGTCAATAAATATCTGTCAGATGAATGGATGCACACACACTAGTTGTGTAGCATGGCATCAGGTACTTTAAAGAATACCAAGTATAAGACTTCATCCTTGGCTGAAGGAGGACATCTTCTCACGGCCATTCACAAAAGGACTCTTTGGAAATATCACCAAGCGCTAGACCAGCTTCGCTATTTCTTCTAGAAAACAAGAAGAAATCTCTTGTTTCAAGAGATGTTTGTGTCATCTCTTAATGCACAACTGGCTTCATGTGGGCAAAAGGGAACGTGAGCAAAGCGCTGGTTAAAGCATAACAGACACCCTTGGGCTAATGAACTGTCGAAGGTATTAGTGTCGGCGGATTTTCTACACAACTGCTTTGTAAACAGCAACACGCATAAACCATAAACAAGGAGAATGAAGTGAGCACCCACAGACCCACCATTCATGTCAAATCATACAATGTTGATATCACCCCAGAAGCCTCCACTCTCCTGTCTGATAATCTTTCACTTACTTTTCTTTATAATTTCATCACCTTTATAAACTCCCAGAAAACATTTAATTATATCCAGTTTGGGGATCAAAATAGATTAAAAAACAACAATTGCAGGTGCATTCAACATTGGACATGAAAAAGAAAACTGGTTTTTTAATAAGATACTTGACGTGTACACTTTCCGTAGGTGATCAAGACATTTACTCTTTCGTCCACTTTTATGTTTGCTGACTGCCAATCACTCTACTCCTTAATACTTCAAAGGTATTTTTCCCAAAGCTGCCTTTTGTCTTACACTAATGCTTTCCCGGACTCGAGTGAATTTTGAAGGAGACTGAGCTCATCATGATGAAATGGATGTTGACATTCCATAACCATCATTGTAATTATTCCTAATTTGTACTCCCTTGCCCCCTAAAGTCTGTACTTTCAAAATAGTATCTGCAGCTTTAATTATACCTGACAATAAACTACACTCACCACAAAATCTTGTCAATCATGGTGTACGTTACTATCTTCAAATATCCTGTTTTTTTTAAAACTGCATTTATATCAGGTTCCCAAAGAGTTACAGTATTAGCAATGGATGTTTTAACTGTTTCTGTAATTACTGTTTGTAATTACCACAAATCAAAGTTGTACAAACTTTGGATTGGAGGCTGGTTGAATTATCTACCAAACTGGGGTGAATGGTCCTTTAATCAACCGTATACTGAACAAATCTACAGAGTAAAAACTGAGATGGAATTTGAGTGACTTGGTGTCCATCGAGAATCAAATCTGATGCTGTAGTGTTAACAAGGGACTTCAGGTCCAGAATAATTCTGTTAATCACACTTCTTCCAAATTAGTCAGTTAATGTTGTGGGTCCTGATGAGACAGGATTTAGGAAGGCAGAGAGCAGCGGGGAATGCTCCTGGTGATAGGATCCTTAGAGCAAAGGACAGAAGACAAAAGGAGAAGGCTGGATTCGTGAGAAGTGATCTGGACCATAACCGCTATAATTATAAGCTTATAATGTCACCACACTGCTTTCTGTAATGTAATATTTTTGTTGTCTGTTATTTTCCTCGATTCAGGTTTTGTATTTTTCATGATGTAATAGTAAGATCTAGTCTCATTTTTCTGTGTATTTGGATACATTGAGTAGAGTGCTCTGGCTGAGTGAATAGTTTCACATACGGGAGACATGAGAAACCAGAGTGGCAAGGAAAGTTAGGTCAGATTATGAAAATTCTTAAAATGTTTATATTGGACTTAATCCTTCAGAAGTCATTTAGTGTTCTCTTTGCTTTTTTTTGCAATTGAGAGCACCATGAGGAAAGGAGTGTTTTTGATGATTTATTTTATTTTATTTCCTTCTCTTTTCTTGGAGGAAGATTGGCCCTGAGCTAACATCCGTGCCCATCTTCCTCCATTTCATCCGTGGCTCGCCTGCCACAGCATGGCCTGATCAGCAGTGTATAGGTCTGTGCCAGAATGGGAACCTGCGAACCCCAGGCCGCCCAAGGGGAGCACACAAACTTAACCACTACACCACCGGGCTGGCCCCATTTTTGATGATTTCTAAGGGGTAAAAACTAGGCAGGGAGATTAGGTAAGATGATATAGCAAAAATTCAGGCATTAAGAAATAAGGTTAGACTAGGCTGGCGATGGCGGCCATGGATTGGAAAGGAAGGAAGGATGGATGCAGCATCATAAGGGAAAAATTTGCTTCTTTCCCTTTGTCTTTTCAGCCATTTGGGCTTAATGATGTTCAGTGCTCCTGATTTATTTCCCTTCCCATTTATATTTTCCTTCTTCCCTTGATAATCTACTTTTGCTTTCCCATTTTTCCCTCTCTTCTCTCCTTTGCTTGCATTCTTATCACCTTCCCTTATAGGACGATGACTGAATCAGGCAAGTAGACATCAAATGGGAGATCTGAGTAGAAATTAACTATAAGATTTACTAATTAGAGTATGTTGCTGCTGAAAACATTTTTTTAACCTTTCATCTGCAGTTAAAAACAAGAAAAGAAAGGTGAGGAGGCAAAGAAAGGAGTAGAGAGGAAAAGGGAGAGACTCTTTTATCCATTCATTCAAGGAGTGCTGTGTTTCCAGAGAAAGAGAGAGTGCCAAAGAGATACAGAAAACACCACACAATAATTTGTGTTATTGTAGTTGTATCCTCTATTTCCCCTTCTAACTCAGTTGGGTAAAGTAGAGATGCCAGATGGGAGGCTAAAGACTAAGGTGAGATGGGCAGTCTCCCTCCCTCCCTTATTGCCTGCTGCTTCTCATATCAAAAGATGGAGTCTACATCCCTCCCCCTAGGCCTCAGTGACTGGCTCAACCAATAGGATGCTGTGGAGGTGACCTTCTGGGACTTCTGAGGCTAGGCTGTAAGAAGCCTGGTCTTTTGGAATATTTCCTCTTGGGATGCTTTCTTTTGGAACCCAGCCACCACTTTGAGAGATGCCCAAGTCACAGGAAGAGGCCACATGCAGGCCCTCCAGTTGGCAGCCCCGAATAAGATAACAGCCAGCATCCTCAGCAAACACAGAAATGAACCACCTTGACATCCAGCACAATAGAGGCAAAGAGGATTTCAGCCCAAGCTGACATCTGACTGTACTTCCAAGGAGACCCCAAGCAAGAACTGCCCAGCGAACCCCAGCCAATCCACAGAACAATACGAGACAAGAACAAGTTACTGTTTCAAGCTACTCCACTTTGTTGTGGTTTGTTATACAGCAATAGATGACTTTTTTCATCCTTACACGAGACAGAAAGAATATCGAAAGTTTGAAGATTCACAATGCCACCTGGAATGCATGTATATTTTTTACGTATTTCTTTCCTTTTAAAGGTCACTTTCTTATTCACTAACCTTGAAATTGGAATTTGAATTGACCTTGATCAGAAATCCTAAGAAATGCTTAAGCAAATATTTTAAGCACTATCATATTTTGAGTACTAGTTCAGGATAAAGTGGTATTGATGTGACAGGAATAATGGATGTGTAATTAGAAGATGGAGTTTAAGTCCTAGTTCTGTCATTTATTACTGTGTGGCCTACAACAAGTTACTTAACATTTCTGCTTCCTACTTTCCAATGCTATAATGTAATCGAAGGTATTTAGTGATGCATGACAAAACACAGACATTCAGTGAATTTCCATTTCTTTCCTTCCTATGTAAGTCCTGTACTCATAAGTGCAACCATATCAGAGCCTATCATACTGCTTCCTAAAACTAAATATTTTTATTATGTATCAAATATTTCCCTTGATAACTATTTCATAAGCTTCCAGAGTGTTGCCTTTACTAGTGTGATCTGCCTCACTTTTCCTGTGGGACAGTTTACTTAATAGATTTTGGGGACTCATTCTGTTGCTGGATTCTCACAAAGACTCTTTTGTGATAACCTTCTTTGGTTTTCAAGGACATGACCCTGTTTCTCGAGTGTGGTTCCCTACTGTAGCATAAATGTTAACAAGTTAAATGCATATCACATAAGAATTTTAATTGCTCATCATATGTTTATGTATTGAAATGTAGAGTCGAATTGATATAATTGGTAACATTACCCATTTGCTTTGATTTGAGATGTCAAGTGATTGAAAAAATTTTTAATTCAGAATTGAATTACCTTGCTTATTTGAATTTATCATTTTTGCGTAATTAGGATGAACTAATTTAATTTGCAGTTATCCTTAAATGACTTAACTGATGTCTGCTGAGGTTCTCAAGGCCAAAGGATTATGGAGTCATGCTGAACATCACTCTGTCTCTTAGGCTTGGAAGTACAAGTGCACCTTGTGAAGCCCGGAGACAGAAGTTACAAGCTTGATTTTTTCTCCATTAATCTTTTTTTCTTTTTCTGTTTTGTCCCCCTCACCTCACTCTAGGCTGCTGCATGTTTCCCAGAAGGACCACACATTGCATTTGGAGGTGGTCCTCCTTTTCCAACTTTGTTCTGATTTTACGTCATTTTTACTTGGTGTTGAGCTCACATCTCAGTTCTGCAAAGGAAAGCTGGTAACTTATGGTTGGAATCCCCAAGACAGTGCTCTTTATAGAGACTGAGGGTCCTTCAGCAAATACTGCTTTTCAATGATGCATTTTAATAAGCCTTTTACAAATCTGGATACCAGACTACCGGCTAGGGTACCTGGAACCAATAATTTTAAAATAGTGCTTTTCAAACTGCAGGTCCTGACCCACTAGTGGATTATGAAATAATTCTAGAGGGTGTGACAAGCACTTAAAAAACAATGAAACAAAATGGAGTAGATAATATTAGAGTGTATTACACGTAAAAAGATAAGAACAGTTTCATAACATTTTTATATTCTTTTGCTGTGTGTGCGTATATACTGATTTACGATAAAAAATAATTTATAGATTTTCTTTGTGAGTTGCCATCAAAAGAATTTGAAAGTCACTGCCATGGATTTAAAGTTATCTGAAACAGTTTTGTAATATAGCAGTTTGAAATGAAGCCCCAACAACATATGTACCAAATCAAAGTGTAGATAGGTTTTAGTTGCAAATTTTAAAGGGATTGGCAAGTTACTTTTCCTGAGAAGTCTAGCCCTGGGATGCCTGGGTATTTTCCAAAGGGCCAGGAACCAGTTATCCCAATAAACGGTAGGAGCCTAAATGCTCTCTCCCTGGGACGCTCTGAGGTAACGTTCCTCATCTCACTTGTAATGTGGCTGTTGCCCTGCTGCAGTGGCTGTTGGAAGTACTGTGTGTTCCCTAACCAGATCAGAAGGACCCAGTTTTCCCAAGGTCTTGGTCTGCCAGAAAGAAGGCATTGCACTTCTCCCCGATTGGTGGGACCTGCACCCAGCTTGGAGAGCTGGAAAACTCCAGCCCTTAACTCCCCTCTTTGCTAGGGAACCACGTTTTCCTTCCCACTGGGTCCTTGGAAGATGGGAAGCAGCAGTAAGGTTACTTGTGTTTTATCCACACCATGGGAGTCTGTGTTTTTGTGTGAAGGCTGACTCATGTGGAGGAAAGTTCTACGCCTAGAATTATAAAATTAATGCTAATCAGAATAATGCAGCATCCCACTTTTGATCTGCTAATGAGCTTTGGGGAGAGATGGCACATTTTCCTGCAGCTGATGGATGCCCCTTTTAGAGGATCTACAGCATCCTCCCCATGTCTTCACTCAGCTGGGCTAACACACTTCAGAACCAAAAGAATCCTCAGGACAGGATGGGACCCCTTGCTTTTCTGGTTCTTGTCCCTTGAGTTTTCCAAACTTCTCCTCACTTTTCAGTCTACTCTCTCTGCGACTAAAATGGCTGCCTATTGAACTCATCAGTGGAATCCGTCATACTGTGTCACTTAAACTTTTTCCACCTGCTTATGGTTTTCACTTTTTTGTCATAGAAAGCCCTGACCTAAATCTCTACTCTTCTTTTATCATGCTTTCATTTTGACCTTACTACTGCTGAAAATCAACCAAACTCATTCATCACTGTCCCTCCCTCCAATCTCCATTAACATTATCCTGTTATCCAGGTTTTTAACATACACTCAAGAGATTGTCAACAAAAACGGACTAAACCTTTACATGGAACTTCTTTACCCCCACATGGGACATTTTCAAGAACAGGAGCTTTCAGATGAATTAACAATGTGGGTAAATTTGTTACCAACGCTAGAATCTCATGCTAAAATATTTTCTACAGCTCAAAACATGGCATAAGGCAGATTCCTATTTAAGAGAAAGGGCCTTCTTTTAAGTTGCCTTGAAGATTCTGAGACTGTCCTTAAGAGCAGTGCTATGAGAGGATAGGAGGCACAATCTCAGTCACCCCAAGAGTTAATTTAAATGAAGAAAGTGAGATGGTTTCCCAAAGCACTCGAATTGATTTTTCCCTGAGTCTCTCCATAGTTGTAGATTCTGATAATCACAGAATATAGAGAAGGAAGAAACTTGGTGTTCCTTCTAACTGCCTCATTTCACAAACCAAGAAATTGAGGATCAGAGACATGAGGTCATTAAAGTCATCCAGTTTCTTGGTTGCTTACTTCGACTAGGGTGCTTTCAGAAAGGATGCAGAAAAGTACAAGTATTCGAGAGCTACTTAGGGACTGTATTAATCAACACTGTAATAATCAGCTCCGTGCCCTTGGGTGCTGCGACAGCTGGGGGTCCACTGCTGCAGCTGAGAAATAAAGTGTGAGGAAGAAACAAAAACTGAGGGAGTCCATCGCCACTAGACCTGCCTTATAAGAAATGTCAAAAAGAGCTCTCCTGTCTGAAATGAAAAGGCAAAGGATACAAAGCTTTAAACAAGTTGATAAACAGATAAAATCAGAAAACTGCAACTCGGTATCAGAACATGTTAGTAAACAATTATGATGTAAAGGTTAAAGGGAAAGAATGCATTAAAAATAACAATAACCATTCCAATTTGGTAACAAATTCACAATACAGAAAGAAATAATTTTGACAACAAAAACAGCAAGGGAAGAAGAAAAGGACAGAACTTGCCTAGTCAAATGAAGCAAAAATGCTATCAGCAGAAAAAGAACTATCTCATCTGTGAGACCTTTTATACAAACCTCATGGTAACCACAAAACAAAAATTCAGGGCAGAGTCACGAAACTTAAAAAAAGAGGAAACTGAAAAACACATCACCAAAAACCATCAAGCTGAAATTGTAGTGAGAAACACAAGGACACAGAAAGAAAGGAAATATACAGCAACCATAAAACAAAAGATAAAATGGCAATAGTAAGTCCCTATACATCAATAATCATCCTAAATGTAAAGGGATTCAATGCACCAATGAAAAGACAGAGAGGCTGGACAGGTTAAGAAAACGACCCAAAAGTGTGCTGCCTCCAGGAGACCCATCTCAGCTCTAAAGAAAAACATAGGCTCAGAGTGAAGGGGTGGAAGATGATACTCCAACCAAATGACAACCAAAAGAAAGCGAGTGTAGCCATAATTCTATCAGACAAAATAGACTTCAAGCCAAAAAAGACAAGAGACAAAGATGGGCATTATATAATGATAAAGGGGATAATCCATCAAGAAGACATAACATTTATTAATATATATGCACCTAACGTGGAAGCACCAAAGTCTATAAAAGAACTATTAACAGATCTAAAGGGAGAAACTGACAGCAACACCGTAAGAGTAGGGAACTTTAATACCCCACTTACATCAATGGATAGGTCTTCTAGAGAGAAAAATCAACAAAGAAACGTTGACCTTAAATGAAACACTAGACCAGATGAATTCAATAGATACATATATAATATTCAATCCAAAAGCAGCAGGATATACGTTTTCTCTCAAGTACACATGAAACATTCTCAAAGATACACTGTTTGTTGGGAAACAAAACAACTCCCAATAAACTTAAGAACACTGAAAAGATATCAAGCGTCTTTTCCAACCACAATGGTATGAAACTAGAAATCAACCACAAGGAGAAAGCTGGAAAAGTCACAAATATGTGGAGCCTAAACAAAGTGCTATTCATTGACTACTGGAACAACAACAAAATTAAAGGAGAAATGGAAAAATATCCGGAGACAAATGAAAAGGAAAATACAGTGTACCAAAATCTATTGGATACAGCAAAAGCAGTACTAAGAGGGAAGTTCATAGCAACACAGGCCTACTTTGAGAAACAGGAAAAATCTCAAATAAGCAATCTAACAATACATCCAAAAGGATCAGAAAAGAAGAAGATGAAGTGCCCAAAGTCAGGAGAACAAAGGAACTACTAGAAATCAGAGCTGAAATAAATGAAATGGAGAATAAAAGACAATAGAAAAGATCAGCGAAACTAAGAGCTACTTCTTTGAAAATATAAACAAAATTGACAAACCTTTAGGTAGAATAAGAAAAAAAGAGAGAAGCCTGAAATAAAATCAGAAAGAGAAGAAATCACAAGCAATATAACAGAAATACAAAGGATTACAACAGTATTCTTTATCAATGTTATAAACTACATTAACAAAATGAGGAATAAAAATCACATGATCATCTCAATAGATGCAGAGAAAGCATTTGACAACATTCAGCACACATTTATGATAATAACTCTCAATAAAATTATAGAAGGAAAGTACCTCAACATAATAAAGGCCATATATGACAAGCCAACAGCTAACATTATACTCAATGGTGTAAACTGATAGCTATCCCTCTCAGAGCAGGAACAAGACAAGGATGCCCACGCTCACCCTTCTTAGTCCTAGCCGGAGCAATCAAGTAAGAAAAATAAATAAAACATACTCAAACTGGAAAGGAAGAAGTAAAACTGTCACTACTTGTGGATGACGAGATTTTACATATAGAAAACGCTAAAGAATCCATCAAAACACTAAAAACAAACTAGCAGAAATAAAGAATCAAGAATACAATCCTATTTACAATCACAACAAAAAGAATTAAGTGGGTAGGAATAAATTTAACCAATGAGGTGAAAGACCTATACACTGGAAACTATAAGACATTGTTGAAAGAAATTAAAGAAGACACAAAGAAATAGAAGGATATTCTGTGCTCATGGATTAGAAGAATTAACATAGTGAAAAAGTGCATATTACCTAAAGCAATCTACAGATTCAATGTAATCCCTATCAAAACCCCAATGACATTTTTCACAGAAATAGAAAGAAGAATTCTAAAATTTATAGGAAACAACAAAAGTCCCCAAAGAGCCAAAGCACTCTAGAGAAAAAAGAACAAAGCTGGAGGCATCATATTCCCTAATTTCAAAGTATACTACGAAGCTGTATTAATCAAAACAGCACGATACTGGCAGAAAAGCAGACACAGATCAATGGAACAGAATTGATAGCAAAGAAATAAACCCATACATTTAGGAACAGCCAATTTTCAACAAAGGAGCTAAGAACATACAATGGAGAAGGGAAAGTCTCTTCAATAAACACTGTTGGGAAAACGGACAGCCACACACAAAAGAATGAAAGTAGACCATTACCTTACACCATGCACAAAAATTAACTCAAAATGGATTAAAGACTTGAATGTAAGACCTGAAACCATAAAACTGCAAAGAAGAAAACGTAGGCAGTAAGCTCTTTGCTATCATTCTTAGCAGTATCTTTTTGAATATGTCTCCTCAGGAAAGGGAAACAAAAGAAAAAATAAGCTAATGGGACTACATCAAACTAAAAAGCGTCCGTATGGCAAAGGAAACATCAATAAAATGAAAAGACAACCAGCAATTGGAAGAAGATATCTGCAAATCATTTATCCAATAAGGGGTTGCTATCCAAAATATATAAAGAACTCAACAACAAAAGAACAAACTTAGTCAAGAAATGGGCAGAGGATTTGAACAGACATTTTCCCAAAGATATACAGATGGCCAACAGGCACATGAAAAGGTGTTCAACATCACTAATTATTGGAGAAATACAAATCAAAACCACAATGAGATATCACCTCATGCCCATCAGAATGGCTATGATTAAAAAGACAAGAAATAAGAAGTGTTGGAGAGGGGCCAGTGCCATGGCCGAGTGGTTAAGTTCGTGTGCGCTACTTCAGCGGCCCAGGGTTTTGCCGGTTTGGATCTTGGGCCTGGACACGGCACCACTCATCAAGCCATGCTGAGGTGGCATCCCACACAGCACAGCCAGAACGACATACAACTAGAATACACAACTATGTACTGGGAGGGTTTTGGGAGAACAAGAAGGAAAAAAAGATAGACAATAGATGTTAGCTCAGGTGCCAATCTTTACAAAGAAAACAGAAGTGTTGGAGAGGATGTGGAGAAAAGGGAGCCCTCAGACACTGCTGGTGGGAATGTAAATTGGTGCAGCCACTGTGGAAAACAGTACAGACATTCCTCAAAAACTTAAAAATAGAATGACCAGGCATGACATCAGCATCACGGCGGAGTGAGCTCTTCCCTTAGACTCTCCTCCCTAAGAAACAATGAAAAGGACATTCATAAACCAACAGAGGACAGGCACACAACACAAAAGACATCTGAGAGACCCTTGCAGCCATATGTCTGAAGGTGGAGGTGCTGGACCCCCCCCCCCCAGGAGGAAGAAGGAGGAAGTAATGGGATCTCCCCTCCCTCCCCAGCAATGACCTAGGGCACAGGACCATGCACAGCTCTGAGAAAAGAGGGGCCTGGGGGGAGACTCTGTGGGAATGCCTTCACTCTCCAAGTTCCCTCACATCCCATAGGAAAGCTCCACAGAGGAGGCTAAGCTATTGTGGGGTTGTCTTCATGAAGCCAGCACGCCAGGAGGACAGACAGTGAGGGCAAAGAGAGGACACCCACGGGATCGCACATGTAAAAGAAGTGCCCCTCCCCCTGCTGGGCTCACAAGCTCAGCCAGTCAGCCAGAGCAAGGGACCCCCTCTAGAGTGCCCGTGCATACATTAGCAAAGCAGCAGCTACAAGCAGGCAATCGCAGATGGGTCCTGTCAGCATAGATTCCAAAGGACAAGCACAGACACCAGGGATCACAGCAGGCTCAGAATACACAGCTCCTGAACCTCCTCCAGTGGTGGCAGGTGGAATCTGCAACCAGATACTATCTAGGTGAAGGCACAAACCTACCCCATCAAATAGTAGCAAGAAATATATTAATAGCCCAGACCAGAAGGAAAATGAAAAGCACCTAGAAATCAATCCTGAAGGCACACAAATTTACAATGTAAACGACAGAGAATTCAAAATAGCTACTAACATTAAAAAACTCAACGAGTTACAAGAAAATTCAGATAGTTCAATTAAATCAGGAATAAAATTAAGAAACAGAGGGAATACTTCACAAAAGAGATTGACCCTATAAAGAGAAACCAATCAGAAATGTGGGAGATGAAAAACACAATGAGATAAAGAAAAATCTGGATACCCTGGATTACAGAGCTGACATTATGGAAGACGGAATTAGCAATCTGGAGGACCAAAATATAGAAAGGCTTCAGATGGAGGAGGAGAGAGAATTAAGACGAAAAAGAAACGAAGAAATTCTCTGAGAAATATCTGATTCAATTAGGAAATGCAACATAAAAACTATGGGTATTATAGAGGGAGAAGGGAGGGAGAAAGGAGCAGAAAGTCTGTTCAGACCTGGGAAAGGAGCTGGAATTACAAGTAAAAGATGCTAACAGAACTTCTGATTACATCAATGTAAAAAGACCTACTCCAAGGCATAGAGTAGGAAAACTGGCAAAAGTCACTGACAGAGAAGAAATATTTTTAAAGGCAGCAAGGCAGAAGAAAATAACTTACAAAGACCATATCAAACTTTCAGGAGATTTCTCAGCAGAATCTTTACAGGCTACGAGAAGGTAGAATGAGATATTCAAAATTCTGAAAGACAAAAACCTTCAGCCAAGAATGCTCTATCCAGGGAAAAATATCCTACAGATATGGTGGAGAAATAAAAACTTTCCCACATAAACGAAAGCTGAGGTAGTTCATCGCCACAAGACACCCCAAACAGGAAATGCTCAAGAAGACCTTCATACCTGAAAAAGAAAAAAAAAGAGTTCACAAAGCCTTGAGCAAGGAGATAAATAGGCAGCCAAAGTCCGAAAATTGCAGCTCTCTACCAGAACAGGTTAGCAAAAACTTAATTACGACATTAAAGAGGAAGGGAAGGAAAACATCAAAAATAACTATAATCTTGTGATTTTAACCACAAAATCACTACACAAAACAGAATATGTTATGACCAACAAATCAGAGGAAGAGGAAAGGGATGGAACTGGCTTAGACCAAGGAAATAAGAGGCTATCGGAAAATGGTATATCTCATCTACGAGATTTTTTATACAAACCTGATGGTAACCACTAAACAAATAATCAGAACAGAGACACAAATGATACAAAAAAAAGAAAACTGAGGGGCTGTCCCAGTGGCATAATGGTTAAGTTCGCATGCTCTGCTTCAGCCACCCAGGGTTTGCAGCTTCAGGTCCCAGGCACAGACCTATGCATCTCTCATCAAGCCCTGCTGTGCTGGCATCCCACATACAAAACACAGAGGAAGATCGCCACAGATGTTAGCTCAGCAACAATCTTCCTCAAGCTAAAAGAGAGGAAGATTGCTTACAGATGTTAGCTCAGGGCCAGTCTTCCTCACACACAAAAAAGAGAACACTGAGAAAACCATCATAGACAACTACCAAACTGAACTGGCAGTCCAAAATACACAAGCCAAGAAACAAGGAAAATACAGAACTGGAAAACAAGTGATAAAATGGCAGCATTAAGCCCTTATATATAAATAATCACTCTAAATGTAAATGGATTGAATTCTCCAATCAAAAGACAGAGTGGTGGGATGGATTGAAAAACAAGACTCATCGATATGCTGCCTCCAGGAAACACTCTTAGCTCTAAAGACAAACACAGGCTCAGAGTGAAGGGACGGAAGATGATACTCTAAGCTCACGGCAAACAAAAGAAAGCAGTTATTGCAATACTTATATCAGACACAGTAGACTTCAAGATAAAAAAGGCAATGAGAGACAAAGAGGGGCAGTATATAATGATAAAAGGGACACTCCAACAAGAAGACATAACACTTAGAAATATACGTGTCCCCAACAAAGGAGTACCAAAGTACATAAAGCAACTAGTAACAGACCTAAAAAGAGATATTAACAACAACATAAGAATAGTAGGGGGCCCCAACACTCTACTTACATCGATGGATAGATCATCCAGACAGAACGTTAACAAGGAAATAGTGGAATTAAATGAAAAACTAGACGAGATGGACTTAATACATATATATTTCGATCATTCTATCCAAAAATAGCAGAATACACATTCTTCTCAAGTGCGCATGGAGCAGTCTAAGGACAGACCATATGTTTTGAAACAAGACAGGCCTCAATAAATTTAAGAAGATTGAAATCACATCAAGCATCTTTTCTGACCAAAATGCTATGAGACTAGAAATCAGCTACAGGAAAAAAGCTGGGGAAGTGACAAATATGTGGAGACTACACAACATGCTACTGAACAACCAACAGATCATTGAAGAAATTAAAAGAGAAATCAAAAAATATCTGGAGACATATGAAAATGAAAATGCACCACACCAACTCATATGGGATGCAGAAAAAGTGGTCCTATGAGGGAAATTCATAGCAATACGGGCCCAGCTTAAAAAACAAGAAAGATCTCAAATAAGCAATCTTAAAATACAGTTAGAAAATGAAGAAACAACAAAGCCCAAAGTCAGCCGAAGGAGGGAAATAATAAAAATCAGAGCAGAAAGAAATGAAATTGAAACCAAAAAAAAAAAAAAAAACAGCAGAAAAGATCAGTGAAACAAAGAACTGGTTCTTTGAGAAGGTATGCAAAATTGACAAACCCTTAGTCTGACTGTCTAAGAAAAAAAGAGAGAAGGCTCAAATAAATAAAATTAGAAATGAAAGAGGAGAAATTACAACAGATACCACAGAAATATAAAGGACTATAAGAGAATACTATGAAAAACTATATAGCAACAAACTGGACAATCTAGAAGAAACAGATAAATTCTAAGACTCATACAACTTCCCAAAACTGAATCAAGAAGAAACAGAGAATCTGAATAGCCCGATCACAAGTAAAGAGATTGAAACGGGTAGCTTAGTGGGAAACTACTTCCCCTGACAAGGTTACCCACTCAAAGCTAACAGCCAACATCACCATTAATAGTAAAACACGGTATATTTTTCCTCAAGACTGACTTGATTTCTACTATTTCTACTTCTCCTTTTCCTTTAATGCATGGATCCTGCTAAACCTTATAAATCCATTACAATATAAAGTGGGGAATGAATAAAGAGCTCACCTGAGGGATGTTCACTCTCTGTGGCTCCTGGGCGAGTACAGAGGACTGTGCTTCAGTTGAGGGGACAGAAAGAAGACAGGGTTCCTGAGGTTTAGCTGTCTTACAGCTCTTAGATTCACCTCCCCAAATCTCAGCACCCCAGTTGGGGATCATCCTCCCCAGAGGCACAGGGCCCTCTGGGCCTTGAAAAGGCACAAGAAGGATCATGGACAGGCAGCAACACCTGTCTTTGTGTGATTCTGAAATGACCATGGAGCTGAAATCTGCAGTTTTTTACTGAGTGAGCATAAACTTTACTCGACTGATTTAACAATAACGCATGCGTCCTTCTGAATAACAGAAAGAAATCAAAACAACCCATTAGTTGAATTAAAGTACGCCAAACGACAAGACACTATTCCTTCATTAAAGTTAACTTAGCAGAAAAATAACTCAGTATGCATCATTTATCTATTTTTCTCAGTAATATTATTTAACCCCTGGTATACACAATCCACGGAAAGCCTAGTAAAAGAGATGGGGTGATTTAAGGCAGGAATTTTCAATTGTTCATTTCAGCTGGGAAGTATTTCTCAAAAGGCCCTTTCGATAGATGCTTTTGGTAAGTTACCTGTGAGAGAGTGAACTGTCACAAACTGCGTTTCCCCGGACAAGTCACTGAAGTTTTCAGGCCCAATGTCTTTAAATCTTTCAAAAGAGTTAGAAGTAGGTGACCTTGGAAAACTCTTCACAGATCATCATTCTTGGATCCTGTGACGTCAGGATAACGTCACTAATGTCACATGTGGTGGTGGACATGTGTGACAGCAGCGCATCTGTAAATAGCGGGGGCCATTTAAGGGGACTGGGGCCAGAACTTCCTCCCTCTGCCTGGTTGTCCCTTACCCCCAGACCTTGCCCTCACGCCTCTCCAACAAAGCAGCCTTTCCTGAGCAGCCTGCCCCTGGGCCACCCCAGCTCACCTGTTCTTCCCAGGGACGGCCCAAATGCCCCACTGTCACACAGTGTGGTGGCTCCTGAAGGTGGCATCATCAAGTCTGGTTCATCCTGGGCAGGAGGATCAAGACCTGCTTCTGATCTTGCAAATCTAGCATCTGCTCCTTTCTGGGTTCTTGTCTCTGCTCTGAAGCTCTGGAGAGAGGTCTAAGGTCAGAGGGACGCTCTCTTCCAGCTAAGACTCCCTCACAGAGGCCCCCTGCTTCCCGCCTCACAAGGGCTGGTTTGTTTCCAGGCAACTGGGATATGGATCTGAGAAATAAATCCATTTTAGGGGCAAAAAGCCTGACTCTTGGAATTCATTATAACATTAGACTTCAAGGACAGAAAGCCTGACAATGCAGAGGGGGCCAGGCGCCTCTGTCTGACCCAAGGGACCTGAAGAGACACTAGAAATCCCAGGATACATGTGACACACGGTGGGATTCCATCCACATCCTTTCCTTTACATCCCTGGGGACGCAGGGACAGGCCATGTTCCTAAGTGCTGTGAAGGCTGTAATGCCAGTCTTGGGCAGGTGTGACATCAGACAAAACCTGAGACTGAAGCGAAGCACACCTGCCCTCGAATCCAAATTCCCTGGCTGGGAGCTCCTGACTCGAGCACATCGGGCCACCGACCCGAGCCTCGGTTTCTGGTGAAGTGGTTGTCAGGGTACATTAAACTATCCAGTAAACAACAAAGCGTCCTCTAACTATAACAGCAGTTGTCACTTACTTAAGGTTTCCTACCTGGCACTTGTCTAAAATAGTGATCTATATTTCCAAACGTCGCCGTGAAACAATCATTATTAATATTTATAGAGGAGAACCCTGACTCTCGCCCAGGTTCCTTCTGTCGCCCCTGCTTACAGGTGACAGAGCTGGCACTGACCGGGCCTGTAGTGCTCCAGAGCTCGGGCTCCACCGCAGACCCGCGGTCACCGTCCGCCTGATAAACGCACTCCTCCCTCCCGCACCCACCGCCGCCGACACGGGCTTCTCTCCGCTCGGGCTGCAGGCGGGCCGGTCACACGATCCTCGGGCACCCCGGACCGCCCCGAACACCTGCGCCCCGGGAGCCCGAGGGCCGGGGTCTCCCCCATCGGCCTTACCTGCTCTGACGGCCCGCCCGGGTTTATACACCGCCGCGGGGGGCGACGAGGTCCCAGACACTTCCTGCTCCCATCCCCAAGCACAGGCACACCCTTCCCAGCTAGTCCCTCGCCCTAGGTGCGCACGCTGCCTTTTCCGAGCACACCCCAAAGTTCCCCAACGGTTCTCTGGAGTCCTGAGAAGACGAACGAGGAGGCTACGGCTGCACATGCGCAGAAGGAGCGTGGCGACCCTTCCCAGAGTCCAGGCGGTGAACCTCACCTATTTAAAACTACATTTCCCCTAGGCCTCCGCGTCTACATTTCAAGTCTCTCTTGGCCTTTCCGCGAAAGCGGGAGGACGGTGTTCTTAAATCTCTCCTGCCCAGGGTCCTGGGAGCCCGAAGAGGTTAAGGGTTAAGCCTGAGCTCTGCTGTCAAATGCAAAGGGTAGTCCGCTATTGGCTCCCGATTAAAATAGCATTTTTTTTCATAAGTCATTTGGAAGTAGTCGGGGAAATTTGAATACGGATTGGCTATGGAAAATATTAAAATATTACTTAGATGGTGTGAAAAAAATTGGGAGCTATGTAGGAAAATTGACTTTGTAAAAAGAAAAAGACATGACGACTGAAGTAGTTAAATTACATAGCTGTAAAATTATAATTTTACAATTTTTCAACCTGGGACCTCCACTCTGTTCCTTTACAGCCGCCGGACCCACCAACCCCTGAGCCCCATCCTGGCGCGCCTGGGCCTGTGACAATTAAGTCGAGGAGTTTTATAAATGTGAGCCTTTCATTTGCAGAGATTGTTCCTCCTTAGAGCATGCTTTCCATAAAGAGCATGATGACCTCATTCTCTAAAGGGATTTGCTGGGCCTGAGAGGGTCACTGGGCACAGGGGGCTCTATTTTTGCCTCCTCTCATCTGCCGGTTCTTACCTCGGAGAAGGGGGCTGCAGGCTGTCCGAGATAGTCAGGATAGATGGAGCCCGAACGTAAGGGCCTCTCCAGGGAATTCAAAAAGCCAAATGGGAAAAATATATTAAAAAACAATTTTTAAAAAAGAGAAAAGTCATAAGCCTTTGAAGTGTTTAAAAATAAAGGAGCAATGCACAAATGAACTGTTGTCTAGAAGAGAATTTGGCTTTCTTCAGTTGTGTTTCCTTAGCATGAGGCGACTCCATACATGGGCAGGGGGAGAAGAAAAAAAATAAAAGGAAAAAAGAGATAGAGGGACACTTCTAAGGAGATGAGTCAAAGAGGAAAAATGCTCCCTTCATGTGCTGGTGGCACTTAAGAAGTTTAGAGCGATGGTCAGTTTCCACATGAGGAGTTTGAGACTAATAAGCTCTGAATTTTTAGGACATGATGATGCATTTGAATAAGCCAGGATTTTCGCTTATTCAAAATCTGAATTTTTGCCAAATTACAAGGTACTAAAGTCTGAGACCTGGAAGGGCTTCAAGGTAGTAACTCCAGCTCTTTGACAAACTTGTTGAGGACACTGAAACCAACCCCCGCAAGAGGTTAAATCATTTCCCAAGGTCACACAGCTGGCAAGTAGCAGCTTGACCCAGGTTTTCTGATCTGAAATCCGCTGAATTTGTCACTCTAAGTTAGCAGTTAGTAAAGCCAGGCCTCAGAAAGGGGGCAGAATGTGGAGTCCAATGACCTTGGCCTGGAATCCTAGCTCTTCACCTCATCAGCTATGTAGTTTTAGAAAAACATTTAGCCAGCTTTTCTCAGATAAATAACAGCACTGTGGAGGAGCAAATGTGTCAGCACACAGTAGGTGCGCCATCAATGGGACGTCATCTCAACCTCCAAACCCAGGTCTCTTGGGGCCCAGAGTATCAGCCCCTTTAATGGCACGCCTGTGAGATGGGTCTAACCCACTGTAACATACGCCCCAAACCCCAAAGTCCCAGGCAATTGCGATCATGTGAAGTTTGTTCAGCATGACTCATAATAAGAAAAATGCGTATTTAACAATAATACTCTCTAACTTTTCCTACTGATTAGCATGGAAAGTTCAAAAAGCTTGGTAATAAACTGTGTTGGCAGGTGTTTGGGAAAATGGGCACACTCACAGTTTGGAGTGTAAGTTGGTATCACGTCTGGGAGGATACTCAGTGCGATCTAAATGCACATGCTCTTTAACCCAGCAGTTTCACTTTTACAGATATATTCACACACACCCAAAATGCATATGATTGCAGTGTTATCTGCTATAGCAAAGCGTGAACGAGAACTGAACATACATTTTTTAAAAACGGGATAAAATAATTATGGTATGTCTTAGGGGCCGGCTGGTGGTGCAGCAGTTAAGTTTGTATGCTCTGCTTCGGCGGCCCGGGGTTCACCTCTTGGGATCCCGGGTGCAGACATGGCACTGCTTGGCAAGCCAGGCTGGGGTAGGCATCCCACATATAAAGTAGAGGAAGATGGACATGGATGTTAGCTCAGGGCCAGTCTTCCTCAGCAAAAAAAGAGGAGGATTGGCTGCAGATATTAGCTCAGGGCTAATCTTCCTCAAAAAAGAAAAAAAGATTATGGTACGTCTGTATAGCAGAATATTATGCAGCCATTGAGAAGAATGAACAGCTCTACACATACTGCTACGGAACCATTTCTAAGATGTATTGTTAAGCAAAAAAGAAAGATATAGACTGATAAATATAATACGATATTGCTTGTGATATAAAGGATACAGATGCATATATGCTTATATATGTACAGGCTACCTGCAGAAGGATCCATAAGAAATTGAGGGAAGGGAAATTGGGGAACTGGGAGAGAGGGGTGAGAATGAGATTACCACACAGCATAGCCTCTGGAACCTTTTGAGAGTTGCTCCATGTACTTGTATTACCTTTTTAAACAAAACAAACACATTACGAAGAGAAAGCCCAGCCAAGCCAAATACCCGTGGTCTCAGTGCTGGCGCAAACAGCCGTCCCGCTTGTCTACGCTGATCTGCTTGGCTCATCTTCTCTGGCGCGCTGGTCTCTTGGATCTTCACCTTGGCTGTCTCTTGACTCCCGATGCCCACCACCAGCCTCCTTTGTCCTGACAACCCATTACAGACAGGCTCCTCTGGCTTCCGTCACCGGTGCTGTGTCTCAGGCATGATGCCATGAACACTCTGGCTCTGTGGGCAGCCTGCTGGAGCCTGCCAGCTCCTGGCCAGACCAGTGAGGTCACCAGGCAGCACGCACTTCCTGCCTGCAGACTCTGCCCGGGTCCGAGGAGGGAATGTCTATGGGGTTGTCCATCGTATATAGATGTACAAGTGGGGCTGCCTATGGCAGCTTTCTACCTTTGATTGGCCCAGGAGATCTTGGCTCCTTCATCCTCTTGTTTCTTCATTGGTTGATTTGTTGGTTCTTTCATTCATTCATTCATTCAGTACTTCTGAACCAGAGAAACAGAAGCTACAGACCAATGGGATTAATATTAGGGGCTGTGCCTGGGTATTTCATATCTCTCTACTTTCCTTTTCCCCAACCTTATGGATAATTTAGATTTTATTATATCCTGAGAGCATGAGATTTAATAATTAAACCAACTGAATATGTTGCATAAACAGTGGCAGCCTCTGGGAGTTACAATGAAATGACCTCCCTTTCACCCTCCCTGAAAGGATCTACAAGTTACAGTAAGACCTTTATTTAATGACATTTGCAGATGAGCCTTATTTCTCTTGGCTGAATTTTTTTTTCAATCAGTAAAATCCTTATTATTGAGGACTTTCAGTGTTCCAGTTCTCCCAGAGGGCATCTTGGGAAGAACAATGGACGCCTGTAGGCAATCGGCCACTTTCTGTCTTCAGCCACTGGGGATCTGTGGTGAGGTTAGAAGTGCTGCCAGGAACCCCATCAATATTGAAAACGCTTCTGGCTTGATTAAGCTTTGGAAATACCTCCATTGATCCTGTTCAAATGTTTATTGAATACCTCTCTCAGACAGGGAATACTAATTGACCTCGGAAAAGGCACCCTTGCCTGAGGCCTAGGAGGGGAAGGCTTGGGTGAACACTGGGTGGGAAGAGGAAGTTCCTCGTGGGGTGAATGAAGAATGGGCTGGCTCAGCACCAACTGGAGGAGGATCCAGGAGAAAAAGCCATTAGGTCCCAGAACACGGGTAGGGTTTATGGCTCCTGTATCAGCGGGGTGATCTGACCTGAATGGTCAACCATGCGGTTAAGGAAGCCCACAGCGTGGCAGCAGGAATGGTCCTCGGGAAGGTAAGTCTTGCATTAGGTGGAGGCACCATCTTGAACAACTGCACGGGAAAAAGCAGTACTGTTTCTTGAGCTGAGCTATAGAAAGTGTTTTTTCATGAGACAGTTTAATAGCTTTGAGTACAGACTCTGGAGACAGACTAACTACCAGGTTTGGATCCAGGCTCTACTTCTAAGCTTGCTTAACCCCTCTGGGCCTCCCTGTCCTCATCTGTAAAATGGGGATACGATAGCACCCACTGCATAGGGTTGTTTGAGGACTAAATGAGTAAAGCACTAAGATAGCGCCAGAAGTACTCAAAAATGCAAACAGTTATTTTAACTGTGATAAGTTTTGCCTGTCTGAAAATGACCGTGTCTTCCAAGGAGTGGAACTGTAATTTGCCTCGTTTTGAACTTTGTACTGTCAAATAAAAATGGCAAGTAACAGGATATATTGGAATATATGAGGAAGCCATTTTGGTGTAAACCTAATTCGGCCTGACCTTGTCTTTCCAAAAGGGCCTGACCGAGGCCGTTGAGCATGCATTGTATATCTGCTTTAGAGATTCCCTATGGCAAGAGCAAAAGGCCCTTGAGATAAAGGTGCAACTTCCCTCCCCCTCCCAACATTGGCATCTCCTTAAGGATTAAGCATCTTTCCTTAGGCTAGAAACTGATTGCTGCGCTCACCTGTGACCGCCCAGCTTGAGACAATAGGCTTGCCTCCTGCTACACCCACCAAGATAGCAGACCCACTACCTGCTGTGTCCATCAAGCGCTGTGCAGCCAGGGCAATCTTGTGACTATTGTGGGAGGGACATTTCAATCCTATGTGAAACACCCTCTTTGAGGGTATATAACCGCCCTATGTACCCCCACTTCTTTGGAGTGCTCTTTTCCTTTGTGGAAAGACTCTCCCGGGTTATAATCCTAAGATTTAAGCTCAGAATAAACTCACCCAAATTTTCATTTATAGATTGGTTATGGATTATTTTCGTAGACAGTACTTCTATGGGTAATAAAATTTTTTGTGTTGCAAAATACATTTTTTTCCTTTTTGTGGCTTTGCTCTGTTGCCCTTTCATGTCATTTTTTGATCTCAGAGAATTGATGCAAATGAAGGCGGCCACATGGTGTGTGGTACACAGGGTGTGTTACTGAATGTACGTGTGCTCCTTAAATTCGGGGAGGAGCCCATCGTTACTGGCTTAAAATGTCACAAAGAGGTTGCAGCTGAAAATCCCCAAGCTCTTGAAAGATTTATCTCAGATTTTTGCCCCTCTCTTATCACAAGAATCATTAATAATGTTGACTAAATCATTATCTTTCCAAAAGTCTGCCTAAATTGTCTTTTCCCTGAACTTGTGTGTTCATCGTATTAATTGTTTGGAAATAACTTCCTGGTGAAATACAAGTTCTTCAGGTTTATTTGAAATGGTTTGCATTTGTGCTCAAGTTGACACGGCCTGAGGAGAAAGTCAAAGACCTTGTCAACAACAGACTTTCGAGTTTGTCCTCAAAATAATGACAATTAGGAACACACCCGTCAAATTCCGTCATTGGCAGAACTTAAGTATGCAACAAGTTGTCATCGGCCTGGTCCTTTTTCTGTCCTCATAGTACTTCCTGGCTTCTGAGTTGAGCTCAAATAACTTTTGAATACATTTTATTTTTGCAACCCAATAGTAGTTCTGACCATATGGAGCTATTCAGATTTTTGTAAAAATCCGCTGCCAAATGATTTTCTGTCCATTCAGTTCAAGCTGCAAATCAAAGCTAACCATTGAAATGAAGAGGACCGTGCAGAGAAGAGCATTTTCCCAGTGCCTGACGGAACTATTCCTTAACGGATCAATCTCTTTAAAGCCAAGAATAATTTTTCACTGAGCACACTCACGGCCATTCGTTTTTCATAATATATTTTGTGAAACGGAGGGAATCATTTCCGTTCTTTTACCCAGCCTCTTGCAATGGGAGAAAACTCCCCTTTTGCCTGAATGGCGGCCACCGCTCTCTGAATAGCACTGCGCCAGTTCCTCCGCGGCACCTCTAGGTGGCAGTGCAGCCCAACACAACGTTCTTGGCCCTCGGCTTCCTCCCCTCCCCCTCTTCTGGGTTGGCAGCACAGGTTGGATTGGCATGCAGGGAAAATAATCATTAAAAATCATTAAAAATAAATGCAATCAAAAGAAGTAGGTTATTATAGTGGCACACTGGACCTGCTTTCGTTAGAAGTCTGTCAGCCTCCCATTAGAAATGTTTGGGAGGAGTTTGCCACTCAGCTGTGAAAATTTGCTAGAGGTTACAAGTGACACTCTCCAGGTCTCAACCTTGCAGCTTATTTATTCCTCGAAAGTTTGATTTTAGATGGTCGAGTGGCTTTGGAGTAGCATACAAGACGTAGAGACAGATTTGTTTTGCTTAAGGCAATTCATAACTCTTTTTGGAACACTGAAATGAACTGTGACCCGGTGACATATTGTGGTTTCATTGGCCACATGAGAGTGCATGTCCTTAGTAGGATTTCAAGACAAAATTCTGAAAAATGCTGTTGTGTGAAGAGGGAAAATGTAATTAGAAAGTGCTGCTTAGGTTAGCAACCACCCCCAACCCCACTATTATCTGAGGCCAATCCCTTCCTCTGCCCCTTCTGACGCCATGGTTTCCTCCACTTTAAAATGAGGAGTCAGGGCCAGCCTGGTGGCGCAGCAGTTAAGTTTGCACGTTCCACTTCTCGGCGGCCCAGGGTGTGCTGGTTCGGATCCTGGGTGCCGACATGGCACTGCTTGGCAAAAGCCATGCTGTGGAAGGCATCCCATATATAAAGTAGAGGAAGATAGGCGTGGATGTTAGCTCAGGGCCAGTCTTCCTCAGCAAAAAAAGAGGAGGATTGGCAGCAGTTAGCTCAGGGCTAATCTTCCTCAAAAAAAAAAAAATAACTAAAATGAGGAGTCACTTTCTATGAATACCATCATCTTGTGTGAGTCAGGATGTTCTGGGTTATGCTGTGGTAGCAAGCAACGCCCAAATCTGAGTTATTTACAGCCACCAAACTGTATTTCTCACTCACACAGCGTGTCTAACTTGGGTGGCAGGGGCCCTGCTCTGCCCTATCACTGAAGCTCCACCATCCGCATCTCTACCAACTGCACCAACTGAACTAGTGTTCTTGGGCCTTCTCTTACACGCTCTGTTCTGGAACACGTACCCATCACTTCTGCCCCTAGTTCACAGCTCACAACTAATTATATGGCTGCACTTAATGGCAATGGAGTGGGGAAATACTGGGTGAGCATCACAGCCTCCATCCTAAGTCACTCTTAGCTCTGCATTTTATGATTCCTTTGGGAGTGCTATCTTATTTAGTTTTTAATGTTCTCAAGCATCAACACCAAATGCATGTTAATTCCTCAAAAACTAAATTTAACCGAATATCTTGAACTCTCAGGCCCCCAGCAAGGTGCAGGCTATGTAATTTTTTCTGAGGAGGCTTGTTCTCCTTTTCCAGGCAAAATTAATTGCTTCTTCTCTGTGCTTTGGTGGCACTTTGTTCATGCTGATGGTTTTGCATTTGTCACGGCCCGATTTGTTGCTACTCTCTCCTCTGATAGAATATAGACTCCTGATGGCAGGTATTTATTTTCATCCATCTTCATATTGCTGATGCTTGAAAGAAAGAATGGATGGAAAAAGTTATTCTATGAAAAATAATGATAAAAATAATATTTTTGAGCTGTATGTGTACAAAATGCTAAGTAAGTTTTTAGTATTTATATATAATATATATAGAAGACTTGTCTCTCTCAATTTCTACAATAATTCTATAAGGTAGATGGGAAACTGCATTTTCCAGCAGTCAAATTACTTTCCCAAGTTTATGAGGTAGAAAATGCTCGAGCTGAGATTGGAATCCAGAGCTCTTTGACTGCAGAGTTGTACTTCTGAGCCATTATGCTATGGTGCCTTGTATCCCGATTTGTATGCTTTGATAACAAAAACATAAGATGATTGAAAGAGAAGTTCCCCATGCACCATAGTGTGACGTGGAGCCAAGCCCCCATGAATGCCGGGAGACCTGGAGTCTATCTCCCCTGTCAGTTCCACGGCTTATTGGTTGTCTGACTTTGGGCAAAGCTCTTCATTTGCCTCACCCCACTTTCTGTATCTGTAAATTAAAAGCTAAGTTGGAATCATTAATTTTCAACTTTACTGTACATACTAGAGGTCTTGTTAAAATGGAGATTTTGATTCAATAGGTACAGGAGGCCTGAGATTCTGCAATTCTAACAAGCTTCCTGGGGATGGTGTTGTTGCAGGTCCATGAAGCACATTTCAAATAGCCAGGAGCTAGATAATTGCTAAGGCTTCCTATCCTCTGATTCTTTGAATCTTTAGAAACTCTTGATTGAAATAATTGGCACAAAAATATGAAGCAGTTGACCTGATTATCTTAATGGGCAGGTGCTTGGTCGTTTATCCCAATATTCATTCTCCCTTCTTCCAGCAATAAATCCAGTTTCCGTGGAGATTCTCCCCAGGCCTCAGTCTCTGCGCTTCACGTGAGCTTGGGGGGCATCAGTGTTTAAAATTTTCCGGCCACAACACTTGGTTCAGGGAATGTCTTGAGACAGACTGAAAGCCAGTAAAATATAATCAAATGTGTCCCTGGGAACTCAGGGACAAGGGCAGAGATGTTTTCCTGCTGGCTTTGAATTGGGAGGACAAGAGCTGCCACGGCGTCCCACCTTCCTGCGTGAGCACAGAGAAAACGGCTCTAGGATATGGAGGGAGAGAAGCCACGTCCGGGGAAGTCTTTTGAGCTTTACTTGCAAAAGTCACTGGGCAGGCTCAAGCATACTTGGTCACATACATTTGTTAACGTGCGTGTGGGGTGTGTGTGTGTGTGTGTGAGAGAGAGAGAGAGAGAGAGAGAGAGGTTATTTATTTATTTTCCGACAGAAGCAGTAATCTTAAATAGTCTCTTGAGACGGGGCAGCTATTATGAATGTCACAGATGAACTCCTCGTAGGATGGCCGACTTCAATTTGACCTGAGGCAAAAGCTATTTAAATTTTATTAGGAAAGCAGGCCAACCACCCTATTAGACCTTGGGGTGATTAAAAGAAAATCATCCTATAAAAACGTTCCATTATGTACGTCTGTTAGCTGACCATGACTTCTTGATGAATTTAAAATATCTGATAGGCAGATAGCATAACAGGAACAATTTATCTGAATCAAACTAAACACACTGCTTTTATGGAATATCCTGGAATCTGTGTTTTTCCTATATATGAGCAATTCCCTTTTTTCTCCCATCCCCCCAAACATGGTTGCTCCAGCGTATTCTGAAATCCATGTTCCGGTGATTGTTTCCTTCGTGCTTCGGTGGCCCCAGCGCATTTATCCATGTAATAGCGTGGTCTTCCGCTCCGCTGCTTATAGAGCCCTCACGCCTCAATGAATCTGCTTGCTGGGGTGCAGACAAAATGCTGCTTAGTATATTTTATGTCTCTAAATGAATATTTATAGCAAACAAAGGAGGCAGACATTTTAAAAAAGATATTTTGAGGCAAATGGCTAATTAAGTTTTTATCACATATAATAACTTACATTCTGTGTACTTCTCGTTTGCCTTGCAGGACAGTGTGTTGGGTCATATCTGACTGAACAGTGGATATTGACATGTTGGTTTATTAAGAAACCAAAACACAGTCTAAAATATGATCTCAAGCTCCCATCTTGGGTTAATTATTCTGCAATAGTTATTTACATGTAGAAAGATATGTGTATAAGGATATTCTGAATAGGAAAGTTTTGATTGGGGAAAATTAGACAAAAAATTTAATCCAAAGGATGGCCATATTATGGTACAGACTCATAGAGGAATCTAATACAGTTGCTAAGAAAAGAATGAGATGGATCTGTAGTTGCTGACCAGAAAGGATTTCTAAAAATAAAGATTATTTCATAATAAGTATATGTAGTATAAACCTGTTTTCATTAAAATATTAATAGTAAAAGTAACACATGTTGTATTCTCATAAAACTATGGAGGAAACTGTACCAAATTGTTTTCACAAGAGAAGTAAGGTAATGGGTTACTATCTCTTTCTAAATACAGTTCCATATTATTTTATTGTGGAATTTATTTTATAATGAGAAAAACAAAGTAAATGTCTTCTTTCAAAAAGTGTCTCAATTTAGTGTATATAGAAATAATTCTGGCCTACCATTGGGAATCTGGTCACCAAAAAAGTGAGCTGTGAGGTAAAATGAAGCAATTTCTATTGATGTTTATGGAAGGAATAGATTCCCCACAATGATAGAAATCCTTGAACTTCTCGCTTGGCAGGGAACTTAGAGACAGCGAATCCAACATATCATTTCGAAGATGGGGAAAAGCAAAGATTGGTGGGGTCAGTGTCTTTCCTGAGCTCAGGCAGCCAGTGCCTGATGAGACGGCCATGCACGTGAGGTCCCAAGACTCCCAACACTCTCTCCACGAGAATCTTCTTTCCAGTTTGAGGGTTAACAACACCCATTTTGAAATATGTCTGCCATTGCATTTGAAAGCTAAGTAATACTTTAGCTCATTAACTTAAGAATCCTAAAACACCTGTGTCTTCATTGCTTCTATTTTATTACTGTGCTGTACGATTCTGGTTTTGAGTGTGGCGAATGAATTTATCATGATTCTTCCTCGCAGCCCTCTGAGGCTGTGAGCCCTTATTATGGTTCCTTCATTTTCCAGATGAAGGAACACGGCACCCAGCGGGTAAGTGATGTGCCGTGGGTCACATGCTGGGTCGGTGGCAAAGTTGTTAACAGTCAAGCCTGGGTGGGAGGGTTTCACCTCAGATTCATTCTATCCTCCTGCATTAAAAACAAGTTCTGAAAATCCAGAACACTTATTGTTGACTTAAAGATTCTGGTATTTTGGGATTCCAAAGATTTGATTTTTTTAATAGGATAAAAAAGAAAAAGGTATAAAGATGGAAAAATAAATATATAACACAGATATTAGCAGGGTAATTAATTCCTCAACCTTAGGCCTAGATTTGCATATCTGTGAAGAATATAGTACTTATAAAATGCCTGTGTTTAAACCATCTGTTTCCATTTTATGGGAAAGATACAGCAATACTCTTTTTGTCTGCTTTGTTTTTATCAAATTGTTCACAGGGCCTGTAGCAAGGTTTTAGATTTGCTTATCTCAGAGGTGTATGATGTAGCAATGAATTTGTTTTTATTGGATCATTCTGTGCATAGGAATATTTCAGTTACGTTTTTCAAAATGTGAATTATATCCTCCATTAATTCGATGGGCACGAGTGAGGTCAGGTGTGTCACATCATCCAGACTCTCCTGAGACACTCACACCCTTGCCGAACCTATTGGGACTCACCTCGATTTATCAAGTGCCCTTGTGAGAAGTCACAATCAGTTTTTTTCCCCCCCACTTTAGGTCTTTGGTGGGACTTTGTTTATACATGCAAGCAATTTTAGTCACGTGCTTCCTTATGAAACACACACACTCATACTTAAAACTATTTTTCATTGGTGGAATGAACTGAAGCTCTCATGCCCTCTGCCAGGGCAGAAACTTAGTGATCAGAGAGATGGAGTGAACTTTGCACCAGTCAGCATCTTAGTTGTCTCCAGGAGTTAGTAGGGTTTTCTGTCAAATAAAAACTGACCCAGGAAAGCAGCAAGTGCCCCTTCAGGAGAACATGGACAGGGGGGTTTATGTGGGTGTTGGGTTGTGGTTGGGCTTATAAGAGCAGTCCTATGAGTTGTTTCCTAGGTTGGGTGTGGGTTGAGAGAGGGCAGGCTTCAGCTACACCTGCTCAGGTGACCTTCGGAAGATGATGACATAATGGGGACCAGCTGTGTTTGCTTCTGGGCTCCTCAGGAGCACTCTGCAGCCCCCGACAGTAACGCTGGTGGAGAGCAGTAAGCGGAGTTAATCACACCCTTCCTCTCAAGGAGAGTCCACTCCTCTTTCCGGATGGAGTCTGCAGAAGCTTCCATTGGTTCCAGCTGAAGCCAAAGGCAGTCATGTATAGAGGACACAGAATGGGCTGATCTGAGCCTCTGTCATTCCGTGGGTAGGTGGCCAGGTGGTGAGTTCGGCACGTTCTGAGGAAGGGCTGGTGACACCTTGAGGAAGGCTGAAAGAGGATGCCGGAGGAGGAGCTGGGAAAGAATTTGGGGAGAGGGGGCAAGTTAGACATAGGAAGCACATTCAAGGTGTATGTGTGTGTGGCAGGGGGGTGAGGGTGGGTACCCCCCAAAGACCTTTAGTCAGGGGCTGTGATGGAGAAACTAGCATGAACGAAAATAGAAAGTGTACAGTTGAGGTATAACAGCAGTTTGATGGACTGGAAAGTGGCAGACAGTGTGGGATAGTGGCTCTGGAAAGGTCACTTGAGATAGATGGTAAAGCGCGTTTGATGTCTGTTCCTGAAAAATCGGTTCTAATAAGTTAGCTAGAACCGAAGTGACTCATTTGCCTTTTGGCCAGTATTCCCTACCACTTTTTTAATCAAAATATATGATCAAATCATAAATACAAATAGAGAGGTGGACACTTTTTCATTTGGTGGGCATCACGTAGCTGGAAGAATATTGTTTGCATAGCAGTGTCTATAAATCTTCCTGTGCTAGCTATCTACTCTCATTGGAAGAGGCTGGTTTAGGGGTTATCCATTTTGCGGGTGATAAAATGGGGACCCAGAGGGGCTCGGGCATTTCCAAAGGTACCAGGAAAATTAGTGATGAAGCTAGGATAGGAACCAAGACTCCTCAGTCCAGGCTGATGTCCTTTTATCTGTACTGTCTAATATGACTTTAGCCAGGATCCTTTCCCTGGCAAATATTTCTCTCCTTCCCCACTCCTTTCACACACGTGGAAAAAAAATATGGGTCAGTTGAGTGACAGGGTCATCTGGTACTAACAGGAAAAGACTGGATAATTTCTTCCTCCCCATCCTCCTCAGTTAGATGTATGTCCTCTCTCCTGTTCTCTCCCACCCTCTCTCCACCTCCCAGCTTCGTGGGTCAACCCTCTCTGGTTTATAGAGCGGTATTGAGCCCAGCTTAATGCTGTATCTTGTAAAAGGTCTTTATTAGATTTATTTTATCCTTCAGAGAAGAAATAATCACAGAAAACGAGAGTATTTCTTTCATTTAGGCCAGAGCTTGTCACATCTAGCAGCCCAAGAAGTACTAGCTGAAGTTGTTATATCTTATCTGGGCCCTGCAAAAAAATTACACATTGTTTTGAAACATCATTGAATTCAGTCTTTTCTTGGGGGAGAGTTGTGATTAATTTACGCAATTGTCGGGACTCGCAATCAAGCTGCCGCGGGTTTGAGTGTACACTCTGTAGAGTGAGTTCTTTTTGGGTCTCACAAGAGTGCAGAATTGAGAAATACGTAACAACAGGGATGATTTGCTCTTCTATTTATTTTCTCTGTTTCGGAAGAATTTGTTATTTTAAAAAGGAAGACTCCAGCGCAATGTATTTCATTCAGTTTTGACGGTAACCTTCCCTTGTACAATATATCAGTTTTGAATGATACAAATTCCCTTCTCCCCTAAATGCATAAACATTTCAAGCTCAGGGATTCTAGCAGACGACTGACAAAGCTTTAACTTTCCTGAACGTGATGCTATAATTAAGGAAACGTGGACTTTGGAGGTAATCGTTAGTTCTTCTGTAGGAACATGTAGCCTGGTATTTCGCCGCCTACTATGTTTCCTTCTTAATGACAATGTTGGGAGGCTTCCGTGTAATTGAAATTGCCCCCTTTGAAGAAATGATGTGTTAAGTGATCATGTAATCTCATGATGAGCTAGTAATGGAGAGATGAGGAGAATTTATATACTGGTATAAAGTGGAAATAAATAATCAAATGGTAAATTTCTGTACCGCCCTGCAAGTTTGTGCTATAGAATTAAAGTGATTCGTTGTTGCCCACTGCTGCATAAATTTAAAAAGATGCTTCTAGACTGTTTTAGGTAAATCATAAATCAATTCCAATCACATTGCGTGGATTCAGGGTGAAGGACCATCTATGTCTTATGCGGGGGTGGGGCTGTGGAGTATATTTCTCAGCTCTTTCTGCAACAGTGTTGCACTTCTAGTGTCCCCAGAACTTATTCACAGGTCCATGGGTCTGGCGCACTTTGAGGGGTTGAGGCTAGGCTCTGGGTTCCAGGCCACGGGATGTGGTTTAGGTTGGGTTTGGGTCTGCTCCATGAGTGTTTCATCCTCCTTGGACCAGCAGCTATTCAGAGTCTGCCCTTCATATGGCAAATGGCAGGAGTGTAAGAGAGCAAATGGAAACAAGTGACTGCCCTGGAGTTCTTAGCCCTGAACTCTCACGCTGGCTCTTACACCCATGATTCATCAGCAAGTTGCAGGGCCAAGCCCAACAAGAATGCAGCAGGACAGGAATTTTAAGTCACACGGCCAAAGCCACGGGTGCATAGAATTCTATTATGTGTCACAGTTGCAAATTGTGATTAAAGCTATTACAGCAAGGTCAATAATTTCTATTCCTACAAACTCCCCAGGTGGTTCTTATGGCCCCCATCCTTGAGAAATGTTGGGCATATTTTGCTTACTTTTGTAATATTCTTACCCACAGATTCCCAAATCAACAATAAACGTCAAATCATTAATACTGAATTCACTTCAAAAGAAGATCACAAAATGTGCTGTGAGGGGAGTGTTTGCTCTCTGGAGGGTCTTGCTTGTCTCTTGGGGATTTGTTTATGTTTACATATAAGTAGGGCAGAAGAAATGTTTAGATTTGGTCTCATTCGGTCAGTAAATTCTTTTCAGAAAATATATAGGCTTCACTTTTAGAAAAGTCCATAACATCACTAAGCCTTCTCTCTCAGGGAGGAGAGGAAGCTGCCAGCTCCTCCACCCACATCCTCCACTCCCTTCTCCTCCTGGATGTGTGGCCAGTCAGTACTTGGGAAGGAAGGCTACCCCTGGCCAGCTCAGGTTGTGTCTGAGCTACTCTCAACTTTACTTTCTTGTGGGTATGAGTTGTGTTCAGTTCTCCAGGAAAGATTTTAAGTATGGAATACATTTAATATCAAATTTGAATATGAGACTGTGCAGCCCTTTTGCCTGAAGGAGCACTTAGAAGTTCATATTCTTAAGTAAATTTTTCTATAAAGAAAAGGAAAAGAGTTAACAAAATCCCTAAGTCCGTTCTGCCTAGTTATGCATGTGAGCCTGCTGAGCCTTCCTGTACTCCTTGCTCCACAGTGTTCTGTCCATTTTATTTTCACATTGTCTGAAGATGAGAGTGTTTATGGGGCAGATTTGAAATAGGAACTTGCCACTAAACCTTGAAAACATAGCCATTGACTCTATATGCAAGTTACCATTCTGGTGATCACTCTCAAAATTTAAGCTCTTAGTAGAAACCTTTAATCCACTTTGTTACTATCAGGTCCCAAATTACATATAAGCATTTCACAAATAGTTTTGGATTTTGTAATAATTTTGATTCAAATGCCTGGATGCAGAGCTGGAGAAATGAAGGTGGTGAGAAGGTTCGATTCTTCAGTTTAGCTCCTTGCGCTATGTTTGTGTCCTAAGAAAAGAGAGAGCATCTGTGCATTTCTGCATGGAACATGGCCCAAAGGATGGTAAACCACACGCAGGGCTGTCCTGCCATCTTCAGAGTATGAACCACCCTTCCGGGTTTCCTGGAAGACTAGGCGCTAGGAAAGGTTGCTCTCTCGTGCAGGGCACACAGCGTGTCAGTGTTGCAGAGCCATTCCCAGATATTTGATATTCCAGTGGCTGCCAAAGTGGAAGAACAAATAGAATGTGTTTTTGGAACCCATGCAAGACTCTGAGAATGCCCAGAAGGTACAGGGGAAACTCAGCATATGTGCATGTAGGGACACTAAAGAGCTGCAATAAGACAGAGCTATAAACCAGCAAATTTTTGCTTGCTACCAGTTTTAGAACTTTATTTATGCCCACAAATAGGTGAACACCAAGGCAATTTAGGTCACTCATAAATTGACACATACATTTAGCCAAGCGGATATGTTGAAAACCAACTATTGAGTTCCTTGGCCTCATCCGAACAGTCCTCTGATCAGTGTGTGGTCAAAGGAAGGTCACTGGTCCCATGGGAAGAACTCCCTGTCCATCCTTCTCTGTCTTACACCCTTGCAGTTTGTTCTGGTAATTCCCCAGTTTACTACCATCTCGTGCTCCTGTCTTCCTTGCTGGCACAGGCTTTTTTGAAGATGATGTGTCCTTGGCATTTTACTAAAACTCCTGTTATCAGACTTCAGGAATAGGGAGATTTATTTTTTATCTGGTCAGAGATGAGCATTTTGTGGGAGTCATTTCTTTAATGTGTAATGCTCTGAGTCCAATACTTTGAGTGTGGAGGTCAGGGGCATTACACTGGGGAATCTGGCCAGATTCCTCGTTTGGAAGAGTTAAGTTGGCCACAATACTTAAAGCAACCCTATAAGAACATATTAGGTACAGTTCTATATAGTCATGAGCTCTATAACAACATTTTGGTCAATGATAGACTGCAAATACGACAGTGGTCCCGTAAGATTAGTACCATACAGCCTAGCTGTGGAGTAAGCTATACCATCTGGGTTTGTGTAAGTACAATCTAAGATGTTTGCACAATGATGAAATCGTCTAACAACTCATTTCCCAGAGCATATACCCACCCTTAAGCAAGGCATGACTGTATAAGAAATGTACTAGCATTTTTAGAATGAGGTACTTTTAAGTACTTGTACTCCGTAGACATCATGGATGCCATATTTCAATTGCATTTCAATTCCTGACTCTTGCTTCTGTGATATAAATTTTGTAACTTCTTGCCCACATATTAGACTGAGTTTTATTTATTTATTATTTTTTTATGGCATGGGTGATTGATGATGCCATTTGCTGGGAGAGGGTTCAGAAATGGGGAAGATCATCTGTTCAGTTCCTAACATGTTTAATTTGAAGATGTCCTCTACCCAGTTATGTAGCACATAGTAGGAACATTATAAATATCTACGAGTAAATATAGTTGGGGTCCAGGTCTGGAGCTCAGGAGAGAGGGCAACCTGAGGGTGTAGAGTAGACTTCTTCAGCATACGGGGCGGGGGTGGGGGTGGGGTGGTATAGATGTCTTGGGTTTAGAAGATGGCCCTTGGGGAGTCTGCACAATAAGAAAGTGGGGTCAGAGTCCTGGGGTACAGACGAGGGGCCAGCAGAGGAGCTGAGAAGGAGCTGTTAGAGATAAGTAAGGATGATCAAGAAAAAGAGGGGTCATAGAAGCTGAGGGAAGAGACAGATCCAAGAGGGGCTGAGTGACAAAGAGTGAGAGGCCTGCAGTTCCCTGAATCCTGCAGCCCCAGCCCTGGCACCTGGGGGCAGAGAGCAATCACTCTACTGCTGCAAAGGGGATGGCTTTTTATATAAAGGAAAGACTCATTCAGAACCAGAATGAGCAAGAGTGCTCCTTTTAAGCATTATTTTTATTAATAAACTTCCGCAGAATTAGCATTGATTATTTTTTATTTTTAAGGATTTTATGTCTTCTTTTTTTATCACTATCCATAATCTCTTTGCTTATTTGCTCAATCCCGGTATACATGTATAGTGGTATCTGAATTGTTAACCTGTTCTCCCATAGGAAACAACTTTATTCACTACAGTACAGAGCTTACATATAGTTCCTTTAGTCCTTATAGTCTCCACTCATTTCCTAATAGTTATTTAGGTAAATTTTCCCCTCAGTCCCTTTAATGAAGTTGTTATACAACTGTAACACAGTTTGACTCTTCTTTTTTTTTTAAACCCCATTTACCCATTTCTCTCACCCCTCACCCCCTGCCTCTGGCAACCACCAATCTGTTCTATGTATCTATATGCTTGTTTGTTTTTTTTTTTTTAGATTCCATATATAAGAGAGATCATACAGTATTTGTCTTTCTCTGTCTGACTTATTTCACTTAGCATAATTCCCCCAAGGTCTATGCATGTTCTTGTAAATGGAAATATTTTATTCCTTTTTTATGGCTGAATAATAATCCATTGTATACACATACACAATATTTGCTTTATCCATTCATCCACTGATAGACACTTAGTCTATTTCTGTATCTTGGCTATTATAAATAATGCTGCAGTGAACATGGGGGTGCAGAAATCTTTTTGAGTTAATGTTTTCATTTTATTTGAATAAATACCCAGAAATGGAATTACTGGATCACATGGTAGTTCCATTTTTAATTTTTTGAGTAACCATACTGTTTTTCATAGTGGCTGTACCAATTTACATTCCCACAAATGGTGCACAGGGTTTCCTTTTCTTCACATCCTCAACAACACTTGTCATTGCTTGTCCTTTTGATAATAGCCATTCTGACAGCTGTGAGGTGCCATCTCATTGTGGTTTGATTTGCATTTCCCTGATGATTAACGATGCTGAAATCTTTTCATGTACCTATTGGCCATCTGTATGTCTTCTCTGGAAAAATGTCTATTCAGATCTTTTGTCTAATTTTAATCTGATTGGTTTTTTTGCTATTGAGTAGTATGAGTTCTTTATATATTTTGGATATTAGCCTCTTCTTAGATATATGATTTGCAAATATTTTCTCTCATTCTGTAGGTTGTCTTTTCATTTTGTTGATGATTTCCTTTGCTGTGCAGAAGATTTTAGTGTGATACAGTCCCATTTATTTATTTTCACTTTTGGTGTCAGATTCAAAAAATCATTGCCAAGACCTATGTCAAGGAGCTTACCACTTATGTTTTCTTCTAGGAGTTTGATGGTTTTGGTCTTGCCTTCAAGTCTTTAATCTATTTTGAGTTAATTTTGGTTTATGGTGTAAGACAGTGCTTGAGTTTCATTCTTTTGTGTGTGGCTGTCCAGTTTTCCCAACACCATTTATTGAAGAGACTGTCCTTTCCCCGTTGTATATTCTTGGCTCCTTTATTATGAGTCAATTGACTATATATGAGTGGATTTACTTCTGGGCTCTCTCTTCTGTTCCATTGAACTATATATTTTTATGCCAATACCATACTATATAATTACTAGAGTTTTGTAATATAGTTTGAAATCAGGGAGTGTGATGCTTCTAGCATTGTTCTTCTTCCTCATGATTGCTTTAGCTGTTCAGATTGTTTTGTGCTTCCATACAAATTTAAGAATTACTTGTTCTATTTCTTTGAAAAATGACAGTGGAATTTTGATAGGGATTGCATTGAATCTGTAGATTGCTTTGGGTAGTGTGGACATTTCAACAATATTGATTCTTTCAATCCATGAGCATGAGATATCTTTCCATTTATTTGAGTCTTCTTCAATTTCTTTCATTAATATCTTGAATTTGTCAACATAGAGGTGTTTCACATCCTTCGTTAAATTTATTCCTAGGTATTTTAGTTTTTTTGAGGCAATTGTAAATGGGATTGTTTTCTTTATTCCTCTTGCTGATAGTTCATTATTAGTGTATAGAAGTGCAACAGAGTTTTGTATATTGACCTTGTATCCTGCAACTTTACTGAATTCATGTATTAGTTTTACAGTTTTCTGATGGAGTCTTTAGGGTTTTCTATATATGATACCATGTCATCTGCAAATAGTGACAGTTTTACTTCTTCCTTTCCAATTTGGATGCTTTTTATTTCTCTTTCTTGTCTAATTGCTCTGGTTAGGACTTCCAATACTATGTTGAATAGTGGTGAGAAGGGGCATCCTTTTCTTGTTGCTGATCTTAGAGGAAAGGCTTTCAGCTTTTCTCTATTGAGTACAATATAGCTGTGGGCTTGTCATGGCCTTTATTATGTTGAGGTATGTTCCCTCTATACCCAATTTGTTGAGAATTTTAATCATAAATTGATATTGAATTTTGTCAAATGCTTTTTCTGCACCTACTGAAATGACCATATGATATTTATCCTTCACTTTATTAATGTGGTTATATCACATTGACTGATTTGTGGATGTTGAACCATCCTTGCATGGGGTGGCAGTCACAAAAATTGAGGCTCCAAACAAGTGTATAAGCTCTTTTCTGGGAGATACTAGCTGGAGCAAGGAGTGTGCCAAGATGGCATCCACAGCCTATGGTCCTTGAGAGCATCTCCGTAAGCCACTAGATTTGTGCCAAACCTGAAGCCTGTCTGTTAGACTAAGCTCCAGGACAAGCCAAGGAAACTTCTTCACAGAAAGACCAGGGAGTGTGCCTCAATCTCCTGTCTGCACAGAGCCTTGGGGGTGGCAGCCAGACAAGAACTATCTCTCCCATTGCCACAGTCCCATGGGACCCAGGTTTGCAAGATCCCTGGCCACCAGAGCCAGGAGATCAGGGGTATCCCCTGGGTGGTAGCTGCAAAACAAGTGCACCTGCCATATGTAAATCTCCTCTCCAGGGGACACTGACATTCTGGAGTACGAGAGAAGGAGAGTGTGAAGATAGCGCCCACTCTCTGAGGTGTCTGAAAGGATTACAATCAGCCCCTATATACCTGTTTAATTAGAAGCCTATACTTCAGGCACAGCCATGATGATTAGTCAATAGGACTCCTTCATAGAAAGAATGAGCTCCTGGGTCTATTGCCTCTTGCTATGCCATGGGGGTGTAGCTGTTTAAGAACTCTTTTTCCGGTGATTACAGTCCTGTGGGACCCACAGGCATAAACCCCACTGGCTGCCAGAACCAGGCAACATAGAGGTTTTCCTTGGCAGCAGCCACAAAAATCAGGCACCAGACAGGGATATGAGCTTTTTGGGTGACACCAATTATTACAATCCCATGGGACCAGGAATGCAAGGTCCCCTGGCCTCCAGAGCCAGGTGGTCAAGAGGCACTCCTTAGGTAGCAGCTGTAAAAATTGGAGCACCAGATGCGTTTAAAACTTCCTTCTGGGAGTCACTGGTGCTCTGGAGCACAGCAAAAGGAGAGCGCAGAGATGCAGCCCAGCAGTCCCATCTCCAGAGAGTGTTCCAGCAGGCTCCTAAAGGTGTGTGTTAAGTTAGATGCCTGCCCCACAGGCTAAGGCTTTAATATAAGCAGGTGAGCCTCCTTCATGTTAAGTCTGGGCTCCATTGGCTGCCTTTGAGCTGGGCCCTGGGATGGGTGAGTCCATTCCTGCAGACCCTTTAAGAGCACCCTCCAAGATTGCTATGATTTTGAGTCTGGGTGAAAGCTCTATTGGTTTTCAAAGTTAAATGTTTTGGGGGCTCCTCTTAGGCGCAGGTACTGAAAGTTGAGAAGCCCCATGTGGGGTTAGAACTCTTTGCTACTCCAGCAGAAGCTCCATCTTTTTTTTTTTTTTTAGGAAGATCAGTCCTGAGCTAACATCTGCTGCCAATCCTCCTCTTTTTGCTGAGGAAGACTGACCCTGAGCCAACATCCGTGCCCATCTTCCTCCCCTTTATATGCAGGACGCCTACCACAGCATGGCTTGATGAGCAGTCATGTCCACCGGGATCTGAACTGGCCAATCCCGGGCCAACGAAGCAGTACATGTGTACTCAACCTTTGCACCACCGGGCTGGCCCCAGAAGCTCCATCTTTTGAGTTCCCTCCTTATTGTGGGTCACTATGCCAGGGGTGGGGTGAGACTGTATCCCAGCTCTCCTACCCACTCTGATGTGGATGTGGTTTTCTTCTCATTTGCCTGCTGTGTAGTCATCACTCAGCCAGTCTTTATGTTTTTTCAAGAGGAAATTGTTCCAAATGCAGCTGTAGACTCAAGTGTGTCTGTGCGAGGGCGCGAGTTCAGGATCTTCCTAGGTCGCCATCTTGAACCAGATCTTTTCTAGATGGAGTTTTAAACAATCTTCAAATCATGCAAAAGGGATGAGCTTGCTGCAGGTTTTTAGAGAAAGTCATAGGAAATGAACCTTTTAAGTAGCATTAAGGCTCAAAGAGTTATCCTGAAGGCATGAAACATTTCCAAGGTTTTCCTAAGTGCTCCTTGAGACAATGGCGCCTCGATGATTGAGATTTGAACTCCTGTGATCTGCTTAATACTGACAAGGTTATTCTAAGGGCGTTGTGCTCTCAAACATGAGCAGCATTTCATTACCCCAGATTTAAATGCCAAGAGTTTGCCTGCTGTTCCCAAGCATAGTGAAATATAGCCTGGTCCAGCAGGTCAGAGGCCCTTACTTGTGGATGTGGCCCACTGTGAACACGAAATGCTACGTCTTTACAGCCCCAGCATTTGAAATGGCCTTTCAGTTCTTAATTAGTAGATGCTTTCTCTACCACTGGCGACCTGGGACTGACGTGAAGGAGAATTTGCGTAGTTCGCAGGGGGGCCTGGGAGAGCCATTATCAGTCACAGTGTGTTAGAAATGAGAGATTGCAGAAAAGATGATTAAAGCCCCAGCGGCAGCCTTCACAAATGAACTTCAGGAGAAAAAGCAGTTTTAGTGTAAATGTGGCAAGTCTTCATATTGGAGCTTGATGAAATTAAAGGCGATGCCAGGTAATATAAACCACTGTTGAATCTTTCTTTTATTAAAACTGGGCTAAAACAAGGAGTAGGAATTTGTCAGGTTCAGTAATTACTTTGGTACTTTCCTGATGAAAGCTCTCTTGGGCAAAGTCCTTCTCTCATCTATTTTCCATTTCCTCCCAGTAATACTTTAGCTGCTAGAGAAGAATAAATACAAGCTGAGGAGAGGGCAACTTCACAGCCTATCTATTTATGGATTAAATATTTCTAAGGGTCACAATGGTGGTGTTTTCCTCACTCTTTCAGTGGCCCTGAATTACTACCTTGAGAAAATTTCTAGATTATTTGGTCAAATATGTTCTTAGGAGAACACAGAAACATGCATGTTGGTGACCATAGAAATAGGAAAAAAGCCCCTGAGGAGACAACATTTGCTGCATGTGAAAATACTATAACTAGGTGTGGCAGCTGGGGCAGGAGATGGAAGGAGCATACTGGGGCATTAATAGCGGGAAAAAAGAAACTGGTAAGGAAGAAATGATAAGTCTGCCAGGTCCTCGCTACTCACAGTGTGGTCTTTGAAGCAGCAAAGTATCACCTGGAAGCTTGTTAGGAATGCAGAATCCCAGGCCTTACTCCAGAGCTACTGAGTCAGAACCTGCCTTTGAATGAGATCCGCAGGTGACTCACGTGGACATTAGACTTTAAGAAGCTCTGATCTATGGACAGCTCTTGGACTGGGTGCTGTCAAAGGCAGGAAGACCTAGAAAACCCAGAGGATATTCACAGGTTCTCAGGAGGCACCTGCAGAGGGCATGCCAGTTGAAGGAATTGCACATTCAGTGCTGATGAAGAGAGAAACAAATAGCTGGAGCAATAGAAATTCACATGAAATTTTTATAGTTAAGGCAAAAGCTCTCTCCTTTGATAACTGAAATTTGGGCAATAGTCGAAAGGAGTTAAACTCTTTGCAATAGATTTACTCATCATGAAAAAAGGCACTGAGTGGTCCAAACAAGGGTGGCAAGGATGGCTGTCGGCCATGGAGCCACCGGAAGCAGAAGAGATGTACTCAGCACCAGCAACAAGACAGGAGTGTGGCCCAGGATAACGATCTGCTTCTAATCACTTTTTGCTAATAGCTTTAACAAAAGCTATTAGTGAGGTTGAGTTAACAATAGATCCAGACCATTGTTATCCATGTTAATTCTTTATAATTTACTGCATATCCTTATCTATTCCCACGTGTACTTAAATTAACTCTTGAATAAACTCTACATAATTTGTTCATAAATGAGTGTTGTGTCTTCACAAGCATGGGCTTATTCCCCAGCTCCACTTTTATATGCTGTGTGACTTTGACAGCTGTTTCTTAGCCTCACCTGCCTCAGTTTCTTCAGCTGGAAAATGGGGATAACAATAGTATTCACTGTTCACTGTGTATTCACAGTATTCAGTGTTCACAAATTCATAGATTTGTTTGAGAATTAAATGAATTAGTACATGTTTTTTGCTTAAAAGAGTGCCAGATACCTAGTTAGGACTTAAGAATTATTAGCTATAATTATTATTTATAAAGTCCTGAAATAAAAGTATCCATTCAGGTATTTTAAGGAGAACTAGCTGAACCAAGAGGATTTAACCAGCCTTGGCACTCTGCTAGGACCCAAAGAAGACAGATCACATCAGTCAGACCTATTATTTTTAGGTGCTCCCTGCCTTGAATATGGGTAATAACATAAAAATTAGATAGGACTTTAAGTAGTCGTAAATGAACTTAAATGTATTTTCATATAGCCAAGAAATGAACTCTTTGGAAATAGAAAATCCATTACTTATCTTTGCGTCCAGAAATCTCATCCATTTTCTTGGATCCTTTTTATTCTCACTCACTTTGAAGGCTAAGTCCACAACAGTATTTCTTGGAAAATACATAGTGATAGTCGAAGTGGTGTGGCTGAATTTCATTCTTTAAAAACTGATCGAGGAATTGAAATTAATTTGCAGCTGTATTCTGCATCTTGTTCCATATGACAGGAAGGCTAGAATACAATTAAGAGATGGTAAATTTGTAAAATATTTAGGATCAGCTGGAACTCATTAAGAATGAGATGTTTATTCTTAAAAACAGCTTTAATGAAAACGTGTTTTTCCCCAACTACTTTGCAGTACTTTTTCATGTACATTTTGAAGATTTTCCTCCCCTCTTCTTCCTGTTCCTGTTTTTTCTGCTTTCTTGAAGGGCATTTCTGCAAGGACATGTCATTAAAACACAATTTGTCATAGGTGATGGCAGTAATCTCCAAAAGCAATGCATTTGAATAGCTCACCTGGAGGAGACGTAACAAATATGTAAAATAAATAAATTTGACCCACAGTAGACTGGATATCCAAAACCTTCTTTCTGGTTATGATTCTGCTCTGACATTGTTGTCATTTCCCTTCTTAGGCCTTAATGTCCTAGCTGTAAAATCTGGACTAAAATATAAAATCATATATTCAACCAAACTTAAAAATTCCAGGCCTCTACTTTGCACAAAAGAATAATGAGAAGGATTTCTAGCCAATTAGTTGAATTCCAGCCTGTTTAGGAGAATTGGGGTCAGGAACCAAGATGAGACTGCCCTGGGAGAAATGCACATCTTTCCTTGAATATACTACTTTCCTTGGGTAAATGGAATTCCTGAGAATAATTTCCTTCCCTAATTTTCCTTCAGTCCGGGGCCATATTGGGCAGCTCTTTGTAACATGGATTTTTATTTTGCAAAGTGATTTTCTTGCATCTGCTGTCTCTGTATCATTGAAGATGTTGTTGACAATCCATACTGAGTTAGGAGAAGAGTCCTTGGGATACTAATGCATTACACTCATAGTTGCTTGGCCCATGTGGCCCAGGTTTGGCAGGAGGGACATGGCAAAGACGCAGGGAAGTACTGAGCCAGGAGGGATCAGGGTAATTGAATTCCTGGGCAGCCCTTTGTTGCCTTCCAGCCCAGGCACACTTCTTTGCCTTTTTTCTATGTTCTTTCTGGCTTCCATAAATAATCCGCAAAGTGGACAATTGGCAGCCAGAAAATCAATTGGCTCTTATATCTTCTCTAATTAATTTCTCATTGTCAAGCACTCACAAGGCATTTCTATGGAATAAACTAACTCTTCTACCTGTTAACGGTGCTTTTGACAGATGATGAAACAAAGAAAGTCAGGGTGGAACAAAAGGGCGAAACGCTATAACTGAGTGCACTCTCTCTGACTTCCTCTTCTCTTGCGTATTCATAGAGGACAATGGTTTCTCAAATAAATTATTAATATGGTAATAATTAATTAGAGTTAGATATGTAGTCTTTTTTGAACTCTACTTTTTTATTACTTTTTAGTATTGTGTTATAAAAGCGAACTGTGGGTAGTACAAATAAATAGAAAATAGGGATGACCAAATAGGGATTGCCAGCCCTGGTGGTCTAGTGGTTGAGACTGGGCACTCTCACAGCCATGGCCTCAACTCATTTCCCAGTCAGGGAAGCACATCACCTGTCTATCGGCTGTTATACTGTGGTGGCTGCGAGTGGCTGTGATGCTGAAAGTTGTGCCACTGGTTATTTCAAATATCAGCAGGGTCACCCATGGTGGACAGGCTTCAGCGGAGCTTTCAGACTAAGACAGACTAGGAAGAAGGACCTGGCCACCCACTTCTGAAAAAATTGGCCATGAAAACCCTATGAATAGTAGCAGTGCATTGTCTGATACAGTGCTGGATGGTGAGAGGATGGCACAAAACGACTGGGCAGGGCTCCGCTCTGCTAAACACAGGGCGCTAGGAGTCGGAATTGACTCCACGGCACTAACAGCAATAAAGGATGAGAAAATGAAAAGTGAAATTATAAAGTACATGAACATTCCTAAAGCTTTGAAACATGTATACGAGGAGCACAGCAGACACATAAAGGTGCTCAAGACATAGTTAATGTATGAATGGAACTTTCCAAAACAGTTCTTATTTGTATTTCTACCTACCAGTAGTTTAGGAGATAATCTATTTCCCTTTTACTTGCCAGTACCATTCAATTCTTTTCCATTTTTTATATTTTAAAGGCATATATTCTTACCATACACCTATGAGAATGGCTAAAATAAAAAATACTGAAAATACCAAACGCTGGTGAGAATGAAGAGCATCAGGAACTCTCATCCATCGTTAGTGGGAATTCAAAATTGTACAGCAACTTTGGAAAACAGTTTGATAGTTTCACATAAAATTAAATGTACACTTATTCTAAGACCCAGCAAGCACACTCCTAGATATCTGCCCAAGAGAAATGAAAATGTACGTTCCTACAAAACCTGCACACAAATGTGTGTGGTACCTCCATTCATAATCCATTCAAAACCAGAGACAGCCTAAGTGTGTTTCAGGGGGCAAATGGATACACAAGCTGCCACATCCACAGGATGGAATACTGCTCAGTAGTACAAAGGAACACAGTATTCATGCCGACAGTTACTTGGATAAATCTCAAGGGCATTATGCTGAGTGAAAGAAGCCATCTCAAAGGCTGTATATGGTATGACATTCTCAAGAAGTCACAACTGTAGTGATGGAAAGTAGAACAGTGGTTGCCAGGGGCTTGGATGGGGAGAGTGTGTGAGTATAGAGTGAGAGCACTGGGGAGTTTTCTGGCCATAATGGAAACATTCTGTATCCCAGCTGTGCTGGTGGTTACATAAATCCACACATGTGTTATAATTCCCTAAACTGTCCATCAAAAAAAGAGCCAACTATATTGTATGATAATTTTCAAAACAAAATTAAAAAAAATACATTCTAATTGAAGACTATTAAACAATAAGGAAACATAAAAGTCAAATGGAGAGTCTTCACCGTTCACCTCCCTAACTCATACCTGGGTGTGGGTCCTTTCAGAGCTCTCTATGCTCTTCTGACAGACTGAGAGTCTCTGGTAAGGATATGACTCAGGAGCCACGAGGCCTCTATTTGTGTCCCAGCCCCTCCACTTACTCATTGTAGCTCCGTGAACTTGGGCAAATTATTTACCCTCTCTGTGTCTCAGTTTCCTTATGTACAACATGGTGCTTATAGCAGTGTTGTAGTCATTTATGTAACAAGCACCGTTTGCCACTTTTACTATACAAATGTATCACATGCACACATAAAATAGATTTGTATTATTTACACAGTTTTGACGCTGTCTTTGGTTCATTTGACAATATATTACTAACATCTTTCCATGTCAGCATATAAAAATGTATCTCACTTCTAGCAATTCCAAAGGCTGCATAGTAGTAGTCTATCATATGTATGAACTATAACATGTTCAATATTACATATTATATGTAAATAACATATATTTAATATTAAATACCCTATTTAAATATAATAAATATATTAATGAAGTTCTTATTGATGAACCCACCCTTTTTAACTTATGCTGATTTCTTATTTTTGAAAAAGTTTCTCCACCAGTCCAATCCCAAAGTGCTTGCAATCTTCCAGGATTTGTTCACACTTTATAAATCATTCCTGGTGCCCTTTTTTTTGCCTTCTCATCCTCTTCTTCCTCTTTCTCTTTCTTTTTAAAATCTTTTCCATGAATTCTGAGCTTTTGGGAGGGAGTGGAAGTGACGTATGCTGTCAGTCCTCCTCTTGAACCAGAAGATCCTACTCTCTCATAAGAGCCTTTCTTAAACCCTCTTATGAGTTGGGGGCAAGTTTGAGGCAGAAGGCAGCAGGCAGTGAAGAAAACTGGCCTCAAGCTGGGGAATTTGAGTGTGAATTCTGCTTAGCCCTTAGTTAGCTGGGTGAAGTTGGGAATTCATTTTATATTCTCTGGTTCTCGATTTCTTCAGCTGTAAAATGATATGGTTAGATCAGGTAAACTAAAATTTTACATTACCTCCATGTACAAAATGAGGAAACCCGGGCTCACAGAAATGATATGGTTTGCCAATGGTCATCCAGGAAGTAAGATGTAGAATTGAGTCTTGAATACGTCTTCAATTTCAAATCACAGCTACACCAAGTTGACCTGAGCAATGCCACCTCAGAAGCTGAGAGTGGTGGGGACGCATCCTCGCTGAGCACTGTTTCCCACCATGTCGAGTACGTGTGTGGACATGGGCATGTGCGCCCCCACTCAGGAGGCTGTCCCAGGAGGTCTTTGTCTCCTGGGCCTCACGTCCCTGCACCCTGGTTCACAGAGCTGTGTTCCAGAGCATTACCTGCTCGGGGCTCTCCTGGGGCAGGGTGGGGTGTAGCTCTGGGTTTGGCCCAGCACTGAGAAGCAGCTCTGTACAGATGGCGGTGCGGCTGGTTGCACAGTGGTCGGGCCTCCCAGCGCTGGAGAGCTCGGCTGTGCTCGTTACGAAGTCGCTCTGACAACATTCCTCTCCTGGCAGCCATGTACTCTCTCCTCCGGTCTTGTGCAAGCAAATGGCTTTGCAGCAGCTTCCCTCAGTCCCTGGGTAGGCTAGGATATGAACATTAGGCCTCTGCATTTGCAGACATTTCACTTATTTGAAACTTTCCACAAGGCCTTCTCCAGATTTCATTTCCTCCTTCCTTTCCATGGATTTCCATTTGCGTTTTATGAACACAGTGTATTCCTTTTAGTCAATAATTAGCATGATTTTTAAAAAGTCAACAATACCAAACAAAAAAACCCCCAACTCCTCCAAACACAAACAAGCAAACAAAAAATCAAGCCAACAAACATGCATCCCGCAAACCCATTAAAAGTGCTTCCTCAGCGTGATCATATCAGCTTCTAATTAGGAACAGCTGGCTTATTTCTTACACGTTTAAGAATCAAGTATTTATCTATTGCCATATACCTTTGACTTCTTTGGGTACAAGCTTCTGGGATTCTGATGATAACTTCATTCATTCTGGCCTAGCTCTTCCTTCCCCAGTACCTGATTCTGTCCATTCCCTGTGTCTTGCGCAATTATACAATCTAGCCAACCTCTTCATTGTTCCAGACCAGTCATTCTCAACGCTGGCTGCACAGAGGCATCACTTGGGGATTTAATTTGTCTTTGTTGGATCCTAGGTCTGCATATATTTAAAGGTACCACAAGTGACTTGTAGCAAAAGGGGAATATGAAAGGAAGCATTTAAATGGGACAACTCCTTTCTCTCTCTATCTAGCTAACTTATCCTTTTCCTCTTTCAGTGATTCTCAGAAAGGACATAGAAGGTTCCAAGTGGGTGTTGTTGATTTTGGAGTCTTTGATCTGGCACTGGATTTATCACTCTGTCTGGGAATATGGGGCTCACCCTATAGGCACTTATAGGGGTCACAGGATGAACACAAGGCACAGTAAGATTTTTTTGCTTGCTTTTTAATTTTCTCTGTATCACTCTTTCATTCATAGTTTAGAAAACAGCATATGAATTATGCAGGGTTTCTAGACTCCTTAATAAAATGAGAAGGGGAAAGGGAGCCCTAGGTTGCAGAAATTTGCATAGAAAGAAAGTTTACCCCGGTCATTGGACATTTCAGAATATTTGGTATCACCATTTGGAATGTTTGTGAGTCTGGTTCTCTTTAAAATACTTAGGGATGTCCTGGCTATAAAGACAAAAGGCATTTTGCGCAGGTTGTATGTTTAAGCTCACGGGAAGAGAGTCATAGGGCATATCTTCCATGTCCACCTTCTGTTGGGTAGTGAGAAAACTCTCCTCTCTTTGCCTAAGCACCTGTGTTGAATTTGGTAGCTGTGGTGTTTGGACTGATTCAGGTGTAATTAATCTCCAGGCTAATTATGAGCTCTGTTGTCATTTTGCTAGATGTAATTAAACTGCATAGCTGGAGAAAGTTTGGAAACTACGGGTTCCAAGAAAACTCTTCCCTGTGACTTGGCAAGGAGCTCAAGAATGACAACATAATCAGCCAATTAAATGTAAGCTGGAAGCCTGATGTCCTTCAGGATGAGTTTACGGGAAGAAGACAAATGTATGTTCACAAGAGGCACCTGCTGTTTTACTGCTGCCTTTTGGAAAGCGCTTGAAGTGTTCTAGAGGTTTTCTCTCATCAATCCTTTTGATAGCTTTATTAAACAGGAAACAGGACAAACATTTTAGTCCCTTTCAAACAGATGAGATGATTAACAACAGATGAAATGATTAACACCGTGAAGGTCAATTGCCTTGTCAAGGGGCATAGTGACCACGGGTCAGAAATGATTTCAATAATGCGTTTCCTTACAAAATACATTGCTTATCTGCATAGAATCCTACAGCAACCGTCAAATACACAAGAAGATTATATTAACATGAAGATATGAATATGCTCTTTGATAAACAAATTCTTTAAGTCTTTTGGGGCCAAAGCTCTGTTTCATTTTTCAGTCTAGGGTAAGGAGATACAGACCATATGCCAACTGTGAGCTAATGCGGGGGTGTTGCTGAATTCATACCTGCCTTGGCCTTGTTTGGCAAGAGCCACTTTGAAGAGAAGAGTAAGAAAGTGCATCTGGTCCATATGTCCATGAAAATCAGCCTTGGTGACTCTTTGGCAAATAAGCAGTAGGCTTCCAATGCACGATATAGATAGAAAGACATATCGCATTTTGCAATTTTAAGTAGGTTTTAATGCTTTACTAGAGTTCTTAAGCTGACTCTGTGCCCTGAGTGTGCAGAGAATACATGGTCAAGGAGAAAGCATTTAAAGCACAGGACAGCTGCTGTGGTTGCAGTGTTTCCAAAGGTGTATGTGAGTGTGTACATGTGTCCCACTGGTGATGCTCAAGAACTCAGGATGATTTGGGTGGCACATTGACTCATTTCAGCAGAGTTTTTAAATTGTTGGATATTTTTCATAGATTTATTTATGGCAAAGGCTTTCCATTAAAAATAGTAGGAAAAAAGTTTCTTTTGAAAGTAAACTTATGTTAGTAAAACTGTGAACCATATAATATAAATTGTTAAATAAATAGTGATGTGGGTGATATGTGGGTAGAGCCAAAATTATGAAGGTGGCACTGAACTACTAAAGGTTGAGAAACAGGAGCCTCTATCCATTGCCTCCCACTCCTATTAAGAGGTCTATCTTCTTTGCCTCAATAGTAATCCCATTTTGCAAATGGTGGGTCAGATAAGAAAATTAATGTGTTGTACCCTTAAATTACAAATGTGTATGCCATTCCTATCGCCATAATGAAAAAATAATGACCACCACCCCCAAGCTCTGACTTGTGTCTCCTAATTAATTTGAGTACCCTTTCACTTGACTAACAAAGGTTTGGATGTTATGAACATACGATTTAGTGCCTATAATAACCACAGATTGTGATTATCCCTTGAGAGTGTTTATCCTTTCCGTGATGTGCTGAGGAACAAACAGCCATATTTATGTCTCTTCCTTCTTACCCAGGGACAAAGCTGTAAATGGTAGGAGGTCCAGGTTTTGCATATTGACTTTTGCTTTAGAAGATAAGGGAGACTCTAAAGGACACTATTCCAATCCACACTTTCTGACAGACACACACAACAACACGGATAAATGTCAGATGCCTTGTGCTAAGTGAAGGAAGCCACACTCAAAATGTTACATACTTTTTGATGACATTTATGACTTTCTGGACAGAGTAAAACTATGGGAACAGACAACTTGTTAGTGATTGCCAGGGGCTAGAGGTTGGTTTCGAAGGGGCAGAGAAAACTTTTCAGGATGATGGAACTGTTCTCTGTCTTCATTATGGTGGTGGTTGCATGGCTATATCCATTTGTCAAGACGCCTAGAAGTGTGCGCTAGAAAGGGTGACTTTTACTGGCTGTAAATTATACCTCAATAAACCTGGCTGAAAAACAAATAAGTGCTCTTAGTGTTCTCTAAGAAGAATTACAATTAAAATGTGGAATAATAGTCAAGCCAAAACGAAAGGCCACAAATACCTGCAAATCATTTTTTGAGGGAGGAGAAAGTCAGACTCAACTTTTGAGTTGATTTCCATTGAGAGACAGCCTCTTAATCTGTGTGTCTAGAGCGGAAATGTCAAGTGTATGCTTTTACACAAACTGTTTCCATTCAATCATTTTGTTTGTGTTCATGACAAGATTCGTTTCAGTCCTACTGCTCCTTGTAGTTTGAAAAATGTTGAGGTCCTGGCAATGTTATCATGGCGGAGTGTTTTTTCTGGTTTGGTATCAGATACAGTCAATCACTGTTCATGATTGGTCTGTAGCAGTTTTTCCATGTAAAACACTATCTTCTTTGCTTTTGGTACAATTAGGGAATTCCTCAGTGTGGAAATCATAGAGACATTAGGAACGTATAAACTTTTGGGATTAACGTGTTAGGAATTATTTGGGAATGGCCAACTAGTGTGATCAGGTGCAAATAAGGGATTGCAGCCCCCCTCACCGGGCATGTTCCTCTGTTCCACTGCTCATCATACTGGATGGAGACGTTTTTGCTTACCTGGGGGTCTTCTTTAGTCTGTGAGTTCCTTAGGAGCAGGACCATTTTTGAATCCTATTACCTAGCACAGTGTTTTTAGGAACTAAAAACTGTTTCTGAATGAATAAATGGAAAATTATGGCTTTATAATTTTTTCAAAGAATCATTTCCATGTAAAAATAGAGTTTCGCTAGGCGTTGGGCAGGTAGCATGAACTATGAGATGCCAAGATAGACACGTGAGGTCCGTGATACTGTAGGTGTAGCCTTTCCTGGAGGCATGTAGCTGGACCTGAAGGCTTCTTGACACTTACTTTAGTCCCTGGGTGGGTGAGGTAAGAACTACTCAAAGCTTTTAATGCATTAATTAAAAGTGGTTTAAATTAATATAATAATGGAAATGAAGTTATTTAAGAAAAACAAAATAAAATGTATTAGCACATTTTTAAAGGTTCTTCTACCTCTAAAATATAATGCAAATATAATGTAGTATCCAAGTTTAAGCATGTTTTTATAGACATTGTTTTTACAGGACTAATTTATTTTCTTGAAGCATGTGTATATTGTCACCAATTCAGATCATTCCATAGTTCAAATAAGATGGACCTTTTCCTCATGGCTTTGTAGGAAAGATTTTTTATGTGGTGCATGAAAGTCTGATTAACACAGTCCAATTTTCATAATTGTATGTGTTGTGACCCAAGAGCTGATTTTAAGATTTCTATTTCATTTTATTGATTTTTCTTCTCTTGTTTTCTGGCAATCACAGACAACGAACCACGTTCACCCCCTAATACCTGTGACACCACTTTCCTATCACAGAAGGCAGAGCTCACGTTAGCAAGTCCTCAGGATTGTTTACTGATTACAGTTAATGCTCATCAAACACTGCAAACAGTCAAGATCAGCTCCTTTTTGTTGATTTATTTCCAAGAGGCTGTGCAGGATACTGCCTACCTCTGTGGCTTCATTTCACGATTTATCTTGGCTATGTTTCCCTACACATCATATTTATCATCATCTCACTTATCCCAGGCTTACTAATCAATACAGCAATTTACAAATATTTGCTGAGTACTTTTTGTGGTGGACACATGTTGTTTGTCTTGCCTAGAAAACATTTTCCTTTCCCATGGTAACTACACTTGGTTTTCCTCTGGGGACTCTCCCTCTACTGCTCTCAGTCATACGCTTTGGGTCTCCCACGTGCTCCAGGGACACATGACTTGAACTGGCCAACGAGTGTTTTCCTTTCCTCTGGCTCCAGTATGGTAATGGACACATAATCTAAAACAGTCCATTAGGAATGAATTACATGATTTTTTGCAAAAATTGTTGGGAAGAGAAACTCTTTCTTCCAGGGTTACTAACCAGGTGTAGTATTCCTGGGGCTATTTTTAATCCCACTGTATATAAAAGGGTCTTTGAGAATGAAACCAATATAGAGAAAACCAGAGCCAAGGAATGAAGAGAGAAATCCTTATGTCCCCTTTAGAAAGCCTGATCCAACTGTGCCTGAAGCAGATCAAGCTACACCTGGACTTTAGAATATACAAGCCAATATTTTTTAATGTAATTTGAGTTGGGTTTCTGTCCTTCACTAAATGAGTGATTAAAGCACTCAAATGTGCAAAGATTCTGGAAAATACAAATTTCTGGCTTTCAAGGGTTTACAATAAATCAGAAAGGATAAAATATAATCATATCAAGATAGCATTAACCTTCTGTCAGGATTATTTGCATGCATTCCTTTCTTCTATGACAGATTGCAGAGAAGAGAGCCCCACCTTCTAGTCACCTCCTTTTTCCTAATATCTAGCACAGTGCTTTGCACATGGAAAATGTTCAAGAAGTTTTTATTAGGTTCACCTGAAAAGACAACTCAGGGATATTACTCGGGGATATTACTTGGGGATTTATGCTTAATTCCAAATGAGTGGTTTAGAGCATGATGACATCCTATTGTTTTAGGTTAAATGGCATTTTTTTGTCCTCTGGGCCAAGTCTTCATTAAATTGCTATCACTAGATGATTTGTGTTTTGTTTGATTGAGCAAGTCAGGGCTCAATGCTAGACAGAGGCAAATTTGTGGGCATAAAAGAAGGGGAATTGGGAGACTAAGGCTCCAGGGACTTATGTTTTTATAAGGAATATGCATTATTATCAAGATAATGCTAAATTTACTATTCACTTACCAACTTACATTGATAAACCATAAAATTCTAAGTTTAGTAAGGAAAAGAAAGTGAGGGAAAAATCACTCCCAAGTATAAAAATATGTGTAATAATAATCATATCTTGACTGCAGTAATTGTTTTTGACTTTCTCTAGCTCAAATTTTTCTTAGCTACTTCTACATAGTTGCATTTTGGAATCATTTTGTTGCTAGTTTATCAGAACCAAATGTCCTGACAAGGTCTGTTCTTTCTTTATTCTCAGAGTTGTGAATCTTGGCTCTTCCTGGAAGAAACTGAAGTGGACTTTCCTCCTGTCTGATACTTCTCTGTCTTCAAAAGTGGAAGCACTCAAAGCTACTCTATCCAAGGTATATGATTAGATATCCGCACTAATATTTCTGTCTTTTAAATTTTGATCAATACAGGCATGAATGGTCTTGTTATAGGAGTATTTGAGGACAAAAACAATGCTTTTTTTTTGAGGAAGATTAACCCTGAGCTAACATCTGCTGCCAATCCTCTTTTGGCTGAGGAAGAGTAGCCCTGAGCTAACATCCGTGCCCATCTTCCTCTACTTTGTATGTGGGACACCTGCCACAGCATGGCTTGACAAGCGGTGCCTTGTCTGCACCCGGGATCCAAACCAGTGAACCCTGGGCCGCTGAAGCAGAACATGTGGACTAACCTCTGTGCAACCAGGCCATCCCCCAAAACAATGCTTTTATTACGGTAGCTAACACTCAGAGAAGGAGCTGAAAATGCGTGGGTGAGATTCAGAATATGTGTCCTCTTCATCCTGGATAATCTCATTCTGTGAGATATGAAATACTGGTGGTTCAAGTTTAATAATTTCCTTCTATGGTTTCATTAGCTAAATAACATCATTTGTTTCTCATAAGAGAGTAGCTACTGGAATCAGACAGACCCAAGCTGAATCCGGGCACCACCATTTGCTACAGCTCTTAACTGAAGGGAAGTCACCCACCTTTTCAGCTTCAGTTTTCTCCGCTGTTCCTGTGGGGTTGCCATGAGGACTGAATCTCCTAATGTACATGAAGCAAAGCACAACGGAGGTAGCAGCAGTGGATGTGAATCAGCAGGAGTGGTTGTTACTGTGCCACCGTTCCCTATTTCCTTCCTGGGAAATATGAAGTAAAGGCAGTTCCATTTTTCCCAGGGCTGATTGGGCCATATGGCTGGCTAGGCCCCTTCTTTCTTCACCTTGCATGTGCGCCCCTCCAAGCATGCATATGGGGTTGAAGTGGGTGTCCTTCCGGCGTTCTTCAGTTCAGGGTTCACTCCCACGGAACATGAGAATGAAAAATAGTAGAAAAGAACCAGTCAAAAATGTTGTCAAATTGTGAGAATAAACCTAATGTTGGTTTTCATGTAGCCGAGTTTTTTGTTAAAGGAATTAAATTCCAACAAAACTAGCTTTGATCAAAGAAGTTGACCCAATTTCTTACAAGAAGTATGGATGTTACTGAGAATTGAACACTTTATTGCTAGAATAATAAAGACCACAAGAGGAAGAATTTTTGTCTCCTTTGTTCTCTGCTGAATTTCAGCTCCTAAAGTTGTGCCTAGAATATGAGAGGCACTCAATAAGTAAAGAATGAATGAATGAATGAATGAATAAATGAATGCTGCTAAGAGAAAGGACAGGTGGATTTGGGATGAATTTTAAGCATGATAAATGTACCACGTACAATGAATTAGATAGACACAACGTGGTTAACCCAGGAAAGCGCCGTTCCTCTTCTCCGATAATGTCTAGGAGTAGGCTCAGCTCTCATTTCTCCAAGATCATGTCAGTGTAACCTTTGAAGAGAAGAGGACATCCAGACACATTCTGAAGTTGGAAGGTTCTAGACCTCTCATGGAAAACTCCATATCTGGATGCAAGAGCTTTCCTCATCTTGGAACTTGCTGAGCTTTGCCAGGCAACACAAATATTTATCCACAGTTAATCTTCTACCCTCAATCATGCCTTAAGACAGATTTTGCTGCTACAGATGCATTTTGCTTCTTACACTATTTTGTTGCAAGCCACCTGTTACCTGAATGTGCAGGCAGTAATTGACCCCAGTGATATTTATTCATAGTTCACCTTTCCTTCACAGAAAGCAGGAAGCAGTTCCTCCTTAGTACAGGAGCCAGAAGTAAATAGCTGAATGACATTGTTGCTTTCTGTCTGCAGCCAAAGGAGAGGAGCTTTGCTCAAGGTTTCACAGATAATCGAGATTTTCTGAGTTCCAGACCATCTTCAGTCCAGGATATCTTAATACATTTTGATTCTACTTTCTTTTTGAACATAGCATAGTAGGTCAAAGTACTTCTTTTCTTTCCATGAATAATGCTTTATTCATCTAATCTCCTATTATGAAACAAGAATGTTTACTAAAAGATTTCCTGGAGACTTTGGGTAAAAAATAGTGCCCACTTTATAATCAGTTTGAAATCAAAGATTGATTATTTTGAGAAAGAGCTTTCTTATTACCGTGCTGAGGTACTAACAACTTTTTAGGACAAAGTAACTAATTTAATAATTAAGTGGCTGTATATTTCCATTGCCAAAACTTCAGAAAATGAACAGGTTTCATGTTAAATGCTCTAATATATATGCAGCCAAAGTATAATTTTTGTTTTGTTTTGTTTTTCTTGTTTGGCTACTTAATAGTTACAATACCAGAAATAAACTAGAGCCTAGAAGCCTCCATCATGGCAATAACACATCTCAGGAAGGCACACTTGGAAGACGTGTTTGAACCAATGAAACCCACAGATTAGAAAGATACCTATTACAGATTTAAAGATCACACATCATCAAAAATACCTTATGATAGTGCTGATGAAACCAAAGGACCCAGCTCACTGAAACCAATTTAGTTAATGGCACATGTAAATAAAATGCAATGTGTCTAGTGAAATTAAGATGACTGAAAAAGCAAAGGACTCCCATGCTCTCTAGTTCGCTTTGAAGGTATAATTTATGAAGGTGCTTTAAGGTCATATGTAATACAAATGACAATATTTCTAGAAATATATTTGTGCTCTGTAGGATTCATGAGTAATAATGCCTGGAACACTCCAACAAAGGTAGTTGCATGAATTAATGGAGCACATCTGGGCATCAGTCCAATAAAAATGTTGGCTGAATGCTTCCTTGGGGGGGAAAAGGATATTGAGAACTGGATAGCTATAAGCAATTGATGCTGGTAAAACAGAACATCTTCTTTACTCTTTTCCACTCACTGATGAACTAGGTCAGCTGTGTACCTTTGAGAGAGGAACAAGGCTTTAAGGGGCAAGTTAACGTTAATGCAAAGAGTCCATTTTCAGGTAATTCGCTTCTTTTTGATCAACTGCATTGCATGTGAATACCCAGGCTTACTAGCAAGCCCTTAATAATGAAGTATTCACATTTAGTGCTGATGTCTCAGATTTATACTGCACACTTCCTATAAGATCAAAGTACAATACTTAATTCTCAATTTCCATGCAACTATATATGTGAATACATTTGTTTTGTGTTGGGAACGGTGGGAAGAAATGAAATGACATTAACCCAGTCTTAGAAGAAAACTTCCATTCTGTTCTGACTTGAAATAGATTATAGTGTTTTCTATGGGCACATAAGGAAATAAGAACTCCAGGCTCATAAGAACCTTTATGTCCCACTTACCAATCAGAAATGAAAGGTCATTAATTAATTACCTAATTAATTAAATGATTGGTAATGAGCATCGAAGAGAAGACAGTGTGGTGTGAGAAAACTGAGTTGGGTGGACTGTCACTTGCTCTTTAGAGTTGGGCTGAAGGTCACTCTCCCCATTCATAGTCATGAAATGGATAGAGAACTAAATCAGAGTCAGAATATTTTAATTCCATCCTTATTCTATCGCTTTCCAGCCACGTTACTCAGGGTAAGTCCCTTAACTTCTTTGAGCCACACTTTCTTTATCTACATAATTAGGAAAATAAAACCTCTCCTTTCCGTCTCACAATCATTTTCTGAGACTCCATTGAAGTAATGTGTGCAGGAGTGTTTTGCTGGTCGTGAAGAACTATGCCATTGTCAAGTATGGATATTATTATCCTCTCTAATGGAAAGCTCCCTGAGGGTTTATACCTTTCATAAACCTCTTCCAGCTGCCTACTTAATTTCCCGAACACTCCTCCTTTGGCTCTTCCTTCTCTTTGTTCTAATGACATCCAGGAGGAAGCCTCCATTAGGAATTAATGAGCTTTAGTACCTTCATTTACCATCTGCTCCCCCTCCCCCTTTTAACAAATGAAGGTATGTCTCAGCCTCAAGACCTTATGTTGGCTGTGGCCAAGCAGATGGGAGCGATTCAGATGGAAAGATTCTTTTTTCTCTGGTACCAAGGTCACATTTGGATTTGGTGCCGCTTTTGGAAGGCAGATGGTGACTAGAAGGTGAGAAGACCCTCTGTTTAGAGCCTGCTACGGAACACACTGGCCCCAGTGGCATTCATTCATTCAAGCATGCATTTATTCATTCAACTAACATTTTTTGTGTGACTGTTATGTGCCAGAGACTATGCTAGATGGTGGGGATATGAAGTTGAACAAGACAGATTTTTTTCCTCGAATTGCTCATAGACTGGTAGAGGAGATAAACACATGTACTCAGGTAATTATAGTGCAGTGTTTGATGCCCTGTAATAATGCTATAACACCAAGTCTAGGTTTCGATGTGGGGAAGGTTGGAAGAGCTGAGTTACTCTCAAAATTTGACCTTCTCAGAGTAAGGACTCTACTCTCAGCTCCCTCCAATTCTATTAGCAAAGGGAACTGGTTTCTAGTATCAAAGTATCTAGTATTCAAAGTATCTAGATGATACATACCCCAAATTCCACATCTCTCTTTCCCTTTATGCCTGTCTATGTTGTGTCCAGCTTGGGATTCACCTAGACAATAACTGCTGTGTCGGGAATATTTGTACATTTATAGAGAGTATAATAATCTTCCCATCTCTGTTCATAATAATTATGTGTCATCTCTTGTTTAATGAAGAGGGTGGTAATTAGGGTCCAAATAGAAAACAGACGCCACACAAAACTATTACAAAGGTAGGAGTACAACCCTCAAAAAAGGGATTGTGCAGGACTGTGGGGATGGTAGCAACTGAGCTGATGCAACCTCTATGTCCAAAAGGAAAAAGAGAGCAATCGGTTTTGGGAAGCCAGCAGAAGAAGGTCTTGTAGAATTGGCCTCCTCGAGAGGTACAGTGGCCTTCAGCGGAGGGACGTAGTCAGCCCACTTCGAGGATCGATCTCTCTGGTGCTCTGCGTTGTCCAGACCCAACTAGAAGCCACAGGGGCCAGGATCCTGTGGGCCTCACCCACCCAGGTGCGCTCTCACCAGAGAAGGGTGGAGAGGGGAACTGGAGGGGCAAACAGAAGACAGCCACCCACGAGAGCTCAGGATCCTCCGTGGTAACATGAAGACATGAGAATACAGACCTGTCTGCTCCAAAAAGTTATGACATACACACACACACACATACTATATATATAATATATATAAAAAACACATCTGCACATATAGTATATATTCACATATATATTTTCATTATGCCTATATACATATATACACGTTAGATATGTGCACATGTATATGTGTGTGCGTGTTTTGGAAATAATAGCACATGAGTTCTATATAACTTTTACTTTCTTACTTGAGATACTTAGAGAGAAATTTGAGCCAAACAGCCTTTTCCTTGCTTTCTTTTTTTTGTTTAACTTTCTTTATTATGGAAAATTTCAAACATATACCAAAGTGGAGAGAATAGTGTAATAACTCCCTAGATGCCCGTTATCTTGCTTCAACACTTGTCAATTCAGGACCTATCTTGTTTCATTCACACTCCCATCCAATCTCCACAATCCGATGATTTTGCAATACATCCCAAACACTGTATCATCCTGTGTTTGGCTTTTGTTAGGCCAAAGGCATGTTAAACTATTTTTTATTTTTATTTTGGAGGAAGATTAGCCCTGAGCTAGCATCTGCCGCCAATCTTCCTCTTTTTTTTTTTTTTTTTTTTTTGCTGAGGAAGACTGGCTCTGAGCTAACATCTGTGCCCATCTTCCTTTACTTTATATGTGGGACACCTGCCACAGCATGGCTTGACATGTGGTGCCATGTCCGCACCCAGGATCCAAACCCATAAACCCGGGGCTGCCAAAGCGGAACATGTGAACTTAACTGCTGCTCCAATAGGCCAGCACCATTAAACTATTTTTTAATAGATCTCCTTTCTCAATCACAAATTAAGCACATATGTTTAAGAGTTGAATCACAGGCAGGAATTTTTAAAAAGGTTGGTCAGCCCAAATGAACCCTAAATTATTATTGTTATTTTTTTGCTGGGAAAGATTTGCCCTGAGCTAACGTCTATTGCCAGTCTTCTCTCTTTTTTTTCCCCTCCTCAAAGCTCCAGAACATAGTTGTATATTCTACTTGTATATTCTAGTTGTAAGCCCTTCTACATGAGCCACTGCCACATCATGGCTACTGACAGACAAGTGGTGTGGTTCTGCACCTGGGAACCAAACCTGGGCCGTCAAAGCAGAGAACGCCGAACTTTAACCACTAGGCCATCAGGGCTGGCTCAACCCTAAATTATTTTAAAATGATAAAAGGATGACTGCAAAATACAATGAAGTCACTTGATTTATGTAACTATTTACTGTGTTATAGTTTAAAAATATTGGCTTGTACCTTTATTTACCTCTCTTTGCTTTGTAGTTCAATAACTACATTATTAACATAATAACTAACTACATTATTAAATAAAACTGAAGCAAGGTTCATTTGGGAATTTAGTTATTCCCCACCCCCATATTGGGAGCCTATTGTGGGGTACTATTTACTGCTCAGAACATTGTTCCCCTCTGATTTGTAATGTCACATCTACCATATATCAGATTTCAGTACATGAATGGGCCTGTGTTGGGCATCTCTTTTTAATATGTTGGTTTATTATTTTTAAATCATTGTGCCAATATCACACTGTTTTAATTAGTGTCACTTTATAATAATTCTTCATATTTGATGTTTGGAGTCTTCAAAGCTATCCTGGCATTTCTTGGCCTGCTCTTCCATGTAAATAGATTCAGCTTGTCAACCTCTATGAGAAAAAAAACCAACCCTGTTGGTATATGACACTTGACTTCTAAAATGATCAGCACTACAAAACATATTTGTTGAGAACTTTGAAAGTTTTCTGGGAGTTTATGAACTGAAGACTACATGAGCCTGAAGCTTAAGACAAACAAGAATAAGATATTATTTTCTCTCTTTATTTGTGCATATTTTTTTAGCAATATATAGAAAGCTTGATTAAAAGAAAGAGAATATGTCTTTGTAATATTTGTATGGCAAGTATAGGACCTGTATCTCTTCGTTTAATGTAGTTTTCTACTCATTTTAAGATCTTTCTTTGCTACATGGGCTGTCTCAGTGGCAAAAAAGGCAGGGTTGAGAAGAAATGAGAGATGATTGTCAGAGTATCTCAACCAGTTGTCTCAAAAAATACTCACCATGGACCCAAGGGGCAATGAATTGAAGGAATATACCAATTTATTGGTGATTTAAAGATATTAATACGGAGGACCACGGCTACAATATGACTGAATCACCAGTAGTTTAAAAATGGAGGATCTGAATGTTGAGGGATTATATTAGTTATCTAAAGCTGCATAACAAATAACCACGGACTTAGTGGCTTACACAACACAGGTTTTATCTCACAGGTTCCATGAGTCAGGAGTCCAGGCACAGCTTAACCGGGTCTTCTGCTTAGGATGTCACCGGATTCTAATAAACTGTTGGCCCGAACTCATTTTCATCTGGACAGCAAACGGAGAAAGAATATATTTCCATGCTCATTCGGCTTGTTGGCAGAATTCATTTCCTGGTTGTTCTATGGCTGAGGGTCCCAACTTTTTGCTGGCTGTCAGCTGGTGGCCACCCCAAGTCCTAGAGGCCACCTGCAGTCCTTGCCATGTGGGCTTCTGCAACACGGTGGCTTATGGCATCAAGCCAGCAAGGAGAATCTTTGTCCTATAAGGGCCTGGTCCCTCATTTAACGGCTTCCACCTGATTAACTCAAGCCACTCGGAATAATCTCCCTCTGATTCACTCCAGATCAACTGATTTGGGACCTTCATAATATCTACCTTCCCTTTTGCCATTCTCAGTTGTTTAGAAATAAGTCACAGGTTCGCCCACACTCAAAGGCAGGGGGCCACCACACACTGTGTGAACCCCAGAGGGGCAGGAGCCACAGGGCCATCCCAGGGGCTCTTTGCATAGGGCTAAAATAAAATGGAAGGAAAATGGTCATCTCTGGTCACAAATCCGGCTGCTTGGATCTTTTAAAGTAAAGGGCATTTCTGGGATGAGATGTGCGGAGGCAGAGGTGTTCGGGGCCATGTGGCTCCAGCCCATTTTGCCTTGTGGCGTTTGTGAGCAGCAGAACACGCGGCTCTCAAAGGAGCCGCCTCCCTAAGCTGTTCAGCATGGCTGTGCCTGAGGTCGGGAGCTCGCTGTGGGTTTTCTCCCCTTCAGAGGAGCAGATGTAGGGAGGGAGGCACACGGCTCTGACAGGCAGGCAACCGTTGTTGGGGCCCGCAGCCCAGGTAGGAGTTAAGCCTCCACTTTTGTTCCTGAGCCAGGAGTGTTTGATTAGACGCTTAATTGCCAGTGGAAGCTTATGTTTAGGGTACAGCTTAGTGCCCTGAGACATTCAGAGACCGCATTGAGTACCTACTCTTACGCCTGCTCCCCAGGACAAGAATAACAGGAGTTATGGGGCACAGTGTTGGCATCAACGTTGGGCCAGTAACCGTCTTCCTGGCCATGCAAGAACTCCCAGGTACAGGTGGCTCTGCGTGAGGCATCTGTGCTGTACCTCTCCACTCACCTTTCGGGCCCCAGCCTGGAAAGATTTCCGGCTCGGCGGGGATTAGTGCCTAATGGCCAAAGAAAAAGCAATTAGCATTTCCTAACAGCTAACCCAACACAAAAGCTTCCCCCAGCCTCGGCCGGAACACCTCCGACCAGGCACTGCTTCTCCACCGCGCGGCCGGGCACCTTACAATTTGCGTTTAATTGTACAGGAAAAGAGAAATCTGTTTCTCGGAGAGAGCCTCTGAGAACCTGTTGGGGAAAGCTTTCAATTTTAATTACAGAAGAAATACTGGCTGAGGCAATGTTGAAAGGGAATTACCTTTCCTTTTCTTCTGATTTTGCAAAACAGCTGACCAAACAGGACACCGCGGCTCTGTTTAGGCAACCTGCGCAGGGTGGCTGCCGGCCGTGCTGGGGTTCATTTTGCCGATCAGCTGGAAAGATCTCTTTGGGGCTTAAGGAAGCTAATTTAAACATTGCCCGTGTACAGAAACTTTAATCCCTCTTAATATGTCAGCTGTGCCATCAGAAAAGCAGACCTCCTGTGCTGGCGTCCTCGAGAAGAAAACCAATACCGTCTTCATTATTCAAACCATCAGCCCATAGACAAAGGGGAGAAACAAGAAACAAATCATCCCCGTGACACCCAGATCTTTCCTATTTCATCTTGACAGGGTCTGTTTCCACGAAGGCGCTCACTCCGGCTCCCCTCCCCGCAGCCAGGGCCTCCCGTTACTCTTTATGGTAATTGAAGCTGGGCCCCACCGCCCTCCGAGGCTTGAATCTTCTTCTCACATGAGTGACGCTTCAGTGATAAACTTGAACTTAAAGTTACTGAGGCGGAACTGAGGGTTCATTTGATAGCTAGTGGTTTTCAGCAGCTCCGCGGGGCTTCGGGCGCAGCGGGAGGTAGATTGTTAATGTCCTGTGAGGGAAAACAATAACACATTTCATTAATGCGTTCATGTGTGAAGCATCCATTAGTGCACTGGAGGTATTAATGACGTTATGCTTCAAACTGACATGTGGGGCATGACAGGAATTGCAAGGTCGGATGGGAACAGATGACACGATGAACAAATATTTGAATGGCTTCATTTGCCTTCAGGTCAAATGGTGGGTGCAAGGAGGGAAGGGGTGGGGGCTGGAAAAGAATCTTTTTGTTTTAACATCAGCCAGTGGTAGCAAAACAAAGAAGAAAACACACACACATATGTGCACACATGTTCCCTCTCTCCCAAGGAAAACCAGAGTCCTACGATTGTAACTGGGGAAAAGAGAGCTGAGGTTAGAGTTGGGCTCAATTCCAAGTACAGCGTGGACAAGTTGGGATTTATAGCCAAGGAGCAGGGTCCGGGCAATGGATGGAAAACTACTAAGAGGCAGCATCAGGAGTAAGGGGGCATTGTAGCTAAATGGACTTGGCAGGACTCTTGCTGAGGGCAGGCCAGCGTGTTCAGATACCAAGGGCCAGGGAGGAGGAATTTGATCAGATGTCAAGCGTCATCACATATTGAGGGTGGGGGTTCTTTCTAAGCTGACTTAAGATTCTTGCTAAAATTGGATGATGCAGGCCCGACCAAGGTGGACACTGAAGGTCGAGGCCTAAAGAGCTTAGAGGGGCCTGAGGAGTCAGGGAGAGTCTCTGTCTCCCCAGCCAGTGCACTCCCCTCCCCCCACATACACAGCCAAGACGGGGAGGCATGCACAGAGAATGGGCAGGACCAGCTCAGAGCCACAAGTCCTGTGATGGTTTGACTGTGGGAGGGGGCCAGGCCAACTCTTGGCTGATAGGAGTCTTTACTCAGGCAAAAGTTTCCTCCAGAAAATCCCACTGCCAGGCCAGGACGGAGATAAAACGGTGCATTCTCTGCACAGCCTGATAATGAGGGACGGGGCATTTGGAAACACAAGTGCTTGCTGGATCCTTCACCTAGCCCCTGGTGGCGTGAGGCAGTCACTGAATGGTACTGGAAGACAAACACGAAGAATCAGACTTGACGCTGACCTCCAGTAGCAGGAGTTTGTTGCATATTTAACAAATATGCAGAACACGGCAGGTATTGGAACAGGAGTCAGTGCAAAGTGCCTTGGGAAACAGACCAAATGTGACTAATATTTATGGTTACATAAATCTGGGTTTGTCATGGAGAGTCTGGGTCTGTGCCTGTTGTCCCAGCACAATTACTGGCACTCTTGATAGTATCCCACTTTGAGGTCAAATGAATCAATGGTGTTAGAAGTCGGGACAGTGATTCCAGGTGGTGTGGGAGGAGCAGGACGGAGGCTCAGGGAGGGGCGTCTGGGGTATGTTCTGTTTCTTATCTGGGTGCAGGTTTCACAGCGGTAGGCACTGTGCACATGTGATTTGTGCCCTTCTCTCTGAATGTGTTTTGCTTCAATTAGGAGATTTCCTTTAAGTGTCCCAGTTGGGAAACACTCTAATGCTCTGCCCTCACTCCCTCAACTTCCGTACTCCTCACCGCAGAAGCCCTTTAGCTAAAAGGAGTGCATATACATCTTAGCTCGTAGTCATTTAGCTGAGTTTAGCTGACAAAGTAGAACTGATGACTCCTCGATCAAAGTCTTAAAGACTGAAAAGGTTGCAGAAGGAACTACGAGAGAAAGAAGGGAAGAGCAGACAAGATCCTCAATATGACCATCAGACTCGAGCCTGTGCTCCCGGTGCAGAGGTCTGTGATTCTGGCCAAGGAAGCTCTATTGTTGCTGCCCTCTCAGTCCCAGAGATGCTAACATTGGGACTTTTTCTGTTTAATTCATGGCAATGTAATTCATTGAATTTCTTATATAAGCTGAATTGGGCAGTTACTGTTCTGTCTTTGCTTTGATAATGAGATGTAGAAAAAGTATTCAATTTTCTCCCTGGGTTGCAGCCGTGGAATGCTCACTGTGCAATCTGATTGGGGAGGGTTTGACGGCGCAGATCGGGCGGGCGATGCCAGCAACACACATCTGAGGGTGACAAGTGTAATTCAACATGAAAGGTCTGTGTGTTTGGCAGCTTCTCTGTGGAGTGCACCCTTTGTTTTCCTTCTCTGGATTCCAATGGTCTTTCCCAGCCAGAGAAGACAATTCCCTTAATGCCGTTCTAAAGCAGAGTGAGGGCTGACCTGCAGCTAAATTAGCAAGAACCCGGGCTTCACATGCCGTGAGAATTAAATGCCAACCTGGGCAATCTCAAATGGCGACCACCACACAAGAAGGTTATTGCAGGAGTGGACCTCACGCCTTGCACATTTTTTTTTCTGTAAGTGAGTTTTAGGTTTGTTTTATATTATTCTTAGTGACCGGAGATTCTGTAAAATTTTAATGGAACTGGAAGAAATAAAAATATGAGCAGCAAGATCGAGCTCCCCAAGTATTTATCTAGTCAATTAATATGACATTGGTCCCCAGACTAAACAGAAATACCTATGAAGCTTCAAGATGTTTTTCCTCTCCAATTAGAAGCTTAATATGATGAATCTTCCCTGATGGTATTTTAATATTGCTATTTATTTGTTGAGACCACTTGCCCTAGTTAATGCTGGAAATGGCAGGATTATAATGAGTCAGAGTAGCAGGAACAAGCCAGAGATGCTGTGAATGGAAAAATTTTAAGCCAAACTTTTTTGGAACCAGGACTACCGAGGAGCTGACCCTGTTCTCACCAACCCCGCCTCTCTCCATTGACTCCTGAACTTTAGTTTGGCTTTCCCTATGCATCCCTGAAAACCCAGCCAAGATACTGTCTCCTCCAAGAGTCTGCCTGGACCCCTCTAGTGGACACTGGGCAGACCTCTGACATATTCCTATGAACCTTGGCTTCCTTTCACACAGCCCTCATCGCACGTCTGTCTCTTCCAACAGAACACAGGTCTCATTGGACGCTCAGGCAGAACTAGACGTAGGGATTCAATAAATGGATACCAAATGACAATACAAGAAAAGAAAGATGTGACATAGAAGTTCATTTCCTTTCCTAAGAAAATTGCCACAGTCTGAAATGTTTCTGAAATATGTTTGGTTATCTTGTTACACGTCTCAGGTGACAAACTCATAGTTCAAGTCCTAGTTAAGTACGTGCCAATACTGGTGCAGATGATCGTCTGTACTCTGTTAGTTTGAACCATATGGAATTGCTGGTAATTAACTGTCTTTGGCCTGGAAAAACGGCAGTTTCACGTGGTTCAATCTATTATTTTGCCGTCAGCATTAACAAATATCGTTCTAATTGGAAAAGATGTGCTTTCCTTCGTACAGATTTTAGTAGGTTTTGCCAAGTGGATACGAGCATCTGGACACTTCTTTTTAAGGCAAGCTCAGAAGTTATTGGGCCTCTGCCACTTCTAACTGATGGTACACAACTGTCTGACATTGACGGCGCTCCCTGATGCTGGCTGGTGTGGGTGCAGGAGAGGTGAATGACATCGAGGAGGGAAGCCTGGATTTCGCCTGTCACCTGGTCCCGGTGCCATGCTCAGCATCATGACCTTTCTGCCTGGGAGATGACTCCTGGCAGATGGCAGCAAGCTAAAGGGCAGGATTGGCATTAATTAAGTCAAAAAAAATTAGGTCTGAATAATTTGAGAAAGAACATTATAGTGTTCTTTTTGGTGATTAATGGGATTTTTTGGTACAGAAGATCTTTGCTTTTCAGAATTTCTGTCATCCCATAGTTTATGCACAGCAGAGAGATGTTCACATGTTGGAGATCAACTTTTTGTTTTGGAGGTGGAAGGAAGAGGTTAATGTGCCCTTAAAAGAAGTGTTGAGCCGGTACAAGTACCTTCTGTAAAGAAGAGAGGGTCAGAGGAGAAGGGAGAAGTGAGGTCAGGAAATAATATTTTCTACACTCTGCTTTTTGAGTACAGCAATATGACTACAATCAAGAGCTTGTAAAATGATCTCTTCCAAATGAACTGGCACCACAGCAGAATGGCGGGAAAAGTGCTTCCACAGCCAAACTTTCCAATGTAAGGAAAGCAAGGACATGGCGCCAGGATGGGCATTGCCTCTCCAGACATCACTAATCAATGACAGCACCCCCGCCTGCTGAGCCCGAGTTCAGACATGACCTCAGACTCCCTCTCAGCGCAGAGCTTGGGCAGCCTCTATGAGCAAATCTATTTACCATTCCTGCCAACATCCTGAGCAGACAAACTCATGAAAAAAAATTGTAGCAACCTGAAATATTGGCTGGCTCAATTTGCTGAATAGCTTATCAGTAAAAATCTAATTCCAATAAATTCCTCATAGTCTTTCTCTTTATTCATGGTCCCCTCACAAGTTATACAACAGTAACATCTTGTGTACTGTAGTATTTGCAATTTATTTTCATCTGCTTTTCATGTAAACCTAAGAATTTGAGATCGAAGGGCATTGGAAGAAACTCCTTTTGGATTTTCTTCAAAAGGTGGTCATAAAACTTTTGTCTTTAATGTTTTGAGGACCAGATATGTCTCTTAATAGTCACTTATTTTTGGTTTGAATTCTAAATACTTGTAGGTATAATTAAATTCTATTCAAATTTTATTGTCTGCTTCCTTATGAACAGGAAGGATGTTGCCTTGATAAATTTTTAAAAATTGGCTGTTGAAATTGAACATTTAAAACACACGTTTTTCTGAAATTATATTTGTAATTGTTCTGAGCACTATTTTATTTTTTTCTGCTCAGAATAAGTCTATGCTGGACTAAAAAGTGATATTTCCTTCTCATTTAATTGTTAAATTCCTCCTTTCAAACCTCCAATATTCAGAAATCAACATTCATTACTCATTCTGGGTCTCCCTGCTGCTTTTATGGAAACCAACAGAACGTTAACTATTATAAAATGGATTCATGTTGTAGTGAAACGTTTTCTCTTTTTCTCTTCAATACATCATGTACTTGGCCTCCACTGCATCCAATGCAAATAGCCAAGCCCTCCACAGCCTGTTTACCACCCAGGCCTTGAACTCAGGTGGCCGGCACAAAACATAAACCGCACCCCAAATGGAGAGGCATCTGACTCTTTGGCTACAAGGTCTCTGTTGGTTAAAGCCAAGCTGTTTTTATGTTTTGTTTACTCATAGTCCAGAAACTCCGGAAATGTGGTGTAGGCGGAATGGAACAGGTAAGAAAAGCCCTTTCCTGCTGCTCTCGGTCTTGTCCTTCCAAAGCGTTCTTTTAAAACTGAACAAATGGTGTGCATTTTCCTCATTCTGTTCTATGAAGTTGACATCGCTTAGACCACATTCTATAAAAGGCATCACAGGAGCGTGTGGTTTCTGCAGCCCCTGAGTGCCTGGCTCACACGTTCTGCGTCTGTTCAAGGATGCTCTGCAGCAGTGGAGGCCAACACTGGGCTCGCCCGGGGGCTTTCTGTCGCCTTAGACAGGCTCACCGCAAGCGCTTCTCTGGAACCACAAGCACACTCTTGATTTCAGCTGTGGTTCTGTTACAGCAACTCTTTGACTAAAAAAGGTCATAAAATTTAATGTTTCTTTTTGGCCTGTCAGGATTTTTATTTACCTTACTGGTATGTTTAATGCTGAGACAACTTGTAACAATGGGACCATGTGGTACAAAGATGTAAGTGTGAGGAACGTACTGTTTCCCATCTTGCACGCCTCCAGGGGCTTCAGCCTCTGAGATTGTGTTTCCAAATCCTTCTTAAATGGATCCATTATTGTCTAAGGCAGCACTGCCCAATAGAAATAGAATGGGAGCCATATATATAATTTTAAATTTTCTATTAGCCACGTTAAAAAAGTAAAAAGAAGCACGTTAAATTAATTTTAGTAATTTATTTGATTTAACTCAATATATCCACTTGTAATTAATATAACCTGTAATCAACATAAAATAAACATGTAGCCTATATAAAAATCACTAGAGAGATATTTTATATTCTTTCTTTGATCCTGTCTTCAAAATCTGGTGTGTGTCTTACATATACAGCACATCTCAGTTTGGACTGGCCACATTTCGAATGCTCCTTGGCCATGTGTTGCTAGTGGCTACCGTATTGGATGTGCTGGTCTAAGGCACTGAAGCACATACTATACTGATATTGTTACTGGCTACAATCATAGGTTCTTTACCCGCCACATCAGAGGGGCCAAATAAAAACTGGAACACCAGGCTTATGGCAAGGAAAGGGTTTTTATTTTGGGTGACATCAGCTGGGAGATAAGAGTGAGCCCTCAAATTTGTCTCATCTCCCTGAAAGATGGGAGGCGAGGGGTTTGTAAAGGTTGTGAGGAATGTGGCTGCTTGTAGAGAGGGGGAGCCTATGGCTTCGCTGGTTGGCGCTTTCCCAGCAGCCTGCATTTGGCCTTGTGATGCTGTTTGCAGGGAAGAGGATGTGAGATAAGGGAATCTGCAGGCGGATGTCCTTGGTTCTCTGCCTCCATGGTGGGTGGTGGATTTTGGTGCCTGGAAGTCCAGGAGTTAGCAGGGCAAGGGGATGAGTGCTTTGGTTTTAACCCCATATATGCTGGCTTTACTGTAGGGGAACTGATATCAGGGCAGGTATCAATAGGTATATTTATTCATTTTGTAGTTATCAACAGCAATAATGGCCCAGGAGAGTGTGGAGTAATTAAATCTGGACATAATTTAGATGTTAACCTTTTGTAAGGGTTCTTCTCTAGGAGAAGGAAGGGCCAGTTTGAGTCTTATCTTCATGTTTTAATTTTTGGTCTATTTGAAATTGCATGTATTATATAGTGCTTTTTACTTTTTCAAAGCATTTCCACCTCATTTTCTCATTTGCTGCTCTTGACAGCCTTGTGAGATTAGTGAGGCAAGTGTCCTTTTATTCTTTTGAGATGAAACCGAGGCATAGTTAAATGGTGACTCCGCCACTGGTGTGACAATGATAGTGACCACTTATATGACACTAGACTTCTGATCTTTCTTCTCTGGATAAAGGCACAAAAATCACAGGACTTCCTAAAGATGGGAAAAAGAAAAGACCTGGACAATGTATTGCTTGGATCATATGTTCCTGAGTGAATGAAAACTGCCATTTGTCCACCAGGAGTCTTTGATTTGATTCTTCATATGAAGATCATTGAGTGGTCTTCAATGGTGGTGGCAGTGACTGAGCTTCAGGCCCTCTTCCAAGAACTTTACATGCCCTGCCTTACTTAAACCTCACAATAAACCTGAGTAGATACCATTATTAACCCCGTCTTATAGACCAAGAAACGGAGGCACAGAGAGGTTAAGTAATTTACCTAAGGTGACACAGTTAGGAAGTTGCAGAGCTCGAATTAGAACCCAGAATGACTTGGCTCCCGAACAGTGTCCATAACCACTGTGCCATTCTGCCTCTGTGCCATGCCTAGGGTTGAGGGATTCAAGGTCCCCAGTTTTTCTCAGAAACGCAGAGGGAATTTGTCTGTGGAGCACAATGCTTGCCTTCCCCGGATGGCCTGCTGTCTAATTCCCTCCTCCCTCCCCGGACTGGACCTATTCATGAAATGTGATTCGTATAATGCACATTGGTGTTAAGTTTAAGGAATTTTCCTTTGATGCTCTTTTCCCACTAATTTATTGTTTTAACTTTTTATTTAATCCATATCATTGAGTAATAGAATTGGGGTCCCTCTGAAAATTTTATTTTTCTGATGTCTAAGAAGATGAGCAGAAGACGAGGGCATTCTGCAGAGGCGTTGGCAGCTGGTGGATGGTCATTCGTTCTGGACAGGGACCAGTTTGCAAGTGGGGCAAGGAGTAGGGGCTGAAATTTACATTTTTAGAAGTAGACCGTATCTTGGCCTTAAGAAATTTATGGACAATAGAGTATTATAAAGAAAACAAAATCACTTGTAATTCCACCTCTTAGAGATAACTTTGGTTAACATGGTGAATGTATTTCCTTCCTTACCAAACCATCTATCTCCTATCTATCATCTAGCTCTCATGTCGTATGTTACATCCCTCTTCACTTAATATTTTATAGTTTGCTATATATTATATATATATATATCTCATAAATATTTTGCTATATTGTTGACAATTGTTCATAAATGTAAGTGGTTCATAGAAGAATCTTAGATTTTTGGGTGTGCATGTGAAATGGTGTTAGCTTCCCAGTTGTTTCCAACTGACACTCCTTTCCTCCTGGGATGTTGGCTCTTAATGACATCTGGTCAGATTCCCCGACTTTCCCGTCACTTTCTCTTACTACAACAGTCCTATTTTTGGTTCTTTAAGGTAGAGTGAGTCCTGTCCATTTTGATACTTCAAGTTTCAAAGCTTGGCTCTTTTCGTCTCCAGAACAAGACTGCTCTAAGTCCCTAGAGTTTGGGAGCTGGAGGTGGTGGGAGGTAGAATGATCTGGCTCTGAGCTCATTGTCCCCTCCCTGTTCTCAGCCTGTCACCTCTCAGGTTGGCGGCAGGAGTTTAACTGGCCCCAGGTGCATGGTGAGGAAATGGTCCCCACCTTGTTCTGGTTCTTTCTGGTTCCATCTGATATTGATGGATGTGCTTATCCTGAGTAGGGGGCTGTGCATGGTTTTCTCGGAGTGGTGTTAAGCTTCATTCTGACCCCCTACATCACTGGGGGCCCCCTCAGAAGAAAAGCCATGTTTGGGTTTTGCATGGGCCTGTAAGCCGTTCAGGCCTCTGATGCCTTCTCTCAGATGAGCCTCTTATTTCTCAAGAGCCCAGCCCCTCCCCCAGTCTTGATGCCCCTTCACAAGGAGCCATAGTGATCACTGAGGGTGTCTTTTGCACTCTCCAAGGGCCGCACAGAACTGCATGTGGTGGCATTGCCCTAGTTGCTTCCCTGGAAGGTTGCGCCTTGGGCCCTTCAAGCCTTGGGGCATTGGCTACTCCAATAGGTGCCCTCTCCTTCAGAAATGTCTCTGCCAGACTCGACACTACTTTCTGTGTCTGCTGTTCCTGAAGCTCCAGAGGGCACCCCCTGCCCTCAGACTCTCACTAGCATGAGAGTGGGTGCACAATCTGCTGCACCTCAGCAAGCTTCCTGCAGGGAAGCAAGGTTCCCCTCTCTCCTTCTTCAGGATATCCCGCAGCCCTTCCAATTTTCCTTTGGAGCCTCCCATCGTGGCTTTGGGAAGGAGGAAGCACCCCATGGGAAGGGAGGAGATAACATCTCAGCATGAGCTCAGTACCTCCCAAAAGGCTGGATAACTCCTGGCCCCTGCTGTTGTCTTCATGTAGACATTGGGAAGAAGAAGGTTGGGAGAAGAAGGGCTGCTTTTGTTGCCTCTGAATAAACAAAATGAGGTGATATCTGGTCCCTGACTGCATGTGACTGCTCTGTGGCTCCTTTTAGAATATCAGGATACGCTGTACCTTCGGTTTTTAGCTGTAGGCATGGTCATCAACTCTGGCACTGGAACCAGCATGAACCTGTCACCTGGACGTTAATTTTAATTACCACATACTAACTTATGCATACAGCCTAATGGTCTTATTTTGGTCTCTTCAAAGTCAAACCTGAGACAAGAACTTGGGTGCAGGTAGTTTATTTGGAGGTGATCTCAGCAACCACAACTGGTAAATGGAGAAAGTGAGGCAGGACAGGGGGTACATTGATTGGAGGTTTGCCATGGAGGCCCCCAGGGTGCAATGCTGCAGGAGACCCATTGAGACACCATGTGGAACATCCATGGCCTCTCATCCCACATTCCTTGAGGTTGCCCCCGAGAGTGTTGACTTTCTGGCCCTTCTACATGCCAAAGAGAGCCCTCAGACAAGGAGGAAGAGAGACACAGCCACCCAAGGTAGAAAGCTGTCAGCATGATGGAAATTCTGTAGCAGCAGCTGTTGAACTCAGGGTGGGGAGCTGAGGGATGAGGGCCAGGGCACCAGGATATATAGTCGGCCACACTAATTAAGTGAGTCATTCTCCTAATGTTGGACATTTACGGGGTAACCTTTTAATTTTGCAATTATCAATCATGCTGTAATGAGTAGATATATTTTTATGTATATTTTAATTTTTTGTTTATTTATTTAGAATAGATTCTTAAATGTTGAATTATTTTGTCAAATGGCATGTCGTTTTGAGTTTATTGACACATTTTGGTGCAACTTAGCTTATGGACTCAAACTTAATGCTAGTAAGAGCGAATTTTAAAAAAAATAAATATTCCTTAGCCAGTCCTACTCCCTGACCTGGTGGGTATTGGGAAGACTGCGCCCACAGACTCTCTGTAGGAGTAAGTACGGAGCTTTTCGAACGCCCCTGCCCAACTGCTGAAGTTACGCCTACATATGCGGAAGCTATTTCTCCAAAGAGGTCTCATCTTCACCACTGGATTCTCTCTTAGCTCTTATCTAGTCTCCAAACAGTATTTATGAAAAACTGTGTACATGGGTGACACTGAAGTATAGGACAAGGAGAAATAAAAAGTTAAGAGGCAGCTCTTAGTAGAAAGAGAACAAAAGAAAATCCATTCAGCAAAACTTTATTGAGCATTTACTCTGTGTAATGCGCGGGAAACGCCATGGTCAGGAAGCATGCTCTGGACCCTTAAAGAGTGTCGAATCGAGCTGAAGGAGTTTCTGCATGGTTTTGTTATAGAAAGTCATCTGAGTTGGAGATCATTTGACTAGAACATCTTAAGAAGGATGTTAAGAAGGATGCTTTGCAAAAAGTGGCATGCAGTTTCTGCAGGCCTCTGGTGTGTTTCTTGTAGCAGGACTCAGAGCAAGCGAGGCTGGGAGGTCTTTTAGGTGACATGTTAAAGGTAGAAACACCTTAGGAAGCGTAGCTCAAAAGCTGCCGAGCTCCTCTTGGCAAGGCTCTTGGAAAGAGGGGCTGTTTCCCTTAATTGCAGTTCTACTTCATTATGGATATTAATGATGCAGCATTTCTAACTGTTAGGAAGTGAACTGAGCTGGAATTATAGTCCACAAGCATGATACATTTTTAAATAGATTCAAATGATAATTAAGATATGCATGCACATTGGGGTCTGAGATGAAAGGCGAGCCTTTCAGCTTTACTGAATTAGTTCATTTTAGCTGAAATTAAACTGGAGTTCGCCAGGCAGCTTATCTCACTCACTCTTCCAGGCTGTCATAGCCATGCCGGTTGCACTAGGTGTCACTGTGTGAACTGAACGAAAGGCAGAATAGAAAAGGAAAAGAGAAGACGGTGAGAATATTTTAATCTGCTGACACTCTTTATCTTCAGCCTTCCTCTCCCATTTATTTCTTGTTAGTATTAGCTATTTTTAAGATTATGGGACACACACACATACACATTTTTGAATGACTATGTTGTCCAACTAAGAATTTTTCTCTGACTTTGGGGATAATTGTCTCTTCAGGATAGCTGAAAGGAGCTCTGTTTGCAAAAGTGTTCAGGGGCCTAGTATAAAGAGATGTGAAATTATCTTATTTCTTATTTTTGGTGAGGAAGATTGGCCCTGCTCTTCCTGAGCTAACATCTGTGCCAATCTTCCTCCATTTTGCATGTGGGAAGCTGCCACAGTGTGGCTTCACAAGTGGTATGTAGGTCGCCCCCTGATTCCAAACCCATGAACCCAAGGCCCCTGAAGTGGAGTGCGGGAACCCAACCACCATGCCACTGGGCCAGCCCTGAGATTTTATTTTTAAAAAGTTAAGCCTTGAATGTGTTTTCATGAGTTTTATTGTGTTATTTACACAAAGTTTCATATTAAGGGAAGTTCCCCCTCTTAGAGGAAAGAAAAAGAATAGTAATGAAAAGGATAGTTAAAGAAAAGGAGAGCAATGATACAGTGTGTGAAAATATTTTGACTTTAAAATTCCCAAAATGACAACTCATTTTCAAATATTTTATTTCATTTCATTTCAGTTTCAAATTTCCTTTCCCTCCTATTCATCCTGTGCTAACATAATTGAAAGTTTTGTGGTCCCATTGCTGTGGTCTGATATTTGTAACATACCATGTCATCACATACCCCAATGCCTAACCTCAAACGGGAGAGATTTCGAGTCCATGCAACAATCCTATAATTGGAAGATGTGCTTGGGTCAGTGTAGACACCAGTACCACCCTTGCTTTGGATAAAGGCCGTGGAAAATTCAGATTTGGCACTGCTGAAAAAGAAACACAACAGACTCCCTAAATACACCATAAGTCATCACTATCCCTTAAGACTATCCAATTTTCCTATTGCCTGAAAGCCTGGCATATTTCATTCTCTGTTAAGTGACTCAGTAGCCTCTTCCCTTAAAAATATAGGGCCCATAATCAATTAGGGCTTGGAGAGACACTATTTTATATTTTGTGCAATGCCTGAAGCATTTTGTGGTGCCCAATAAATATTTTATAATAATAGCAGCATGCCAGCTATATAGTATGTGTCATGGATAACCTTTATTTTCAAGCAAATAGTGGATATACACCTCAGTTTTTTGATACCTGTGGCTTGCATGTTCTTTGTTTCTATAAAAGTTGTAACACCTGGGAGTCTGCAGTGGTTTTCTCTGAGTCACATGATGTCTTTTGGAGCTACAGACAGTAGCTGTGTGATGCAAACCTGTAGCGTTAGTGGACAGGTATCGGAAACAGAAGTCAAGCTTTAATTTAGGGGGTACTCCTGGTGGCTTTTATGATGATAATAATAATTGTTATTATAACTAACACTTAACCAGCATTACCTATATACTGTTCTATGCACTTTCTATATATTGACCCATGAATCCTTGCACAAAACATTGAAGTGGGAACTACAATTATCCCCAGTTTGCAATGTTGGCACAAAGAAGTTAGGTTACTTTTCTATGTCACGCAGCTGGTAGGTGGTAGATCTGGGTGTTTAAATCCAAACAGCCTGGCCCCAGAGTCCCTGCTCACTCAGAAAAGCTGAACTCTACTCTCTGTTTCGTGGATCCCTTCCCTCAGCCCCCAGCAGTGTCTTCACATGCTTTTCATCTTCTGATATAGCTGCTCCGGGCTACAATTTCCTGGGAGTTGAAAGGACTAGTGTGACTTGATTACCTCTTAGATTCTTCCCTCTCCAGAGTCCTGCGATTCTATGGTCCTCAAAAGGTGTCCAAGGGAGTATTCAGTGGAATATTCTAGATGTGGATTGGACTCTGTGCCCAGTGGAGCAAGGGAGAGAGTCAAGGGTGTCCTCTTGGATCCCTGGAAGTGTGGTAGTGCCACTAAGGGAAGCAGTCAAAGTCTGGCAAGGCTGTGCATGAATTTAAGCAAATTTAGCTTTTAGTGGTCGAGACACATCTCAATATGTTTCTCAAACTCTGGCTTACAGACCACATGTGTCAGAACCACTTGTGAGCACTGGTAAAATGGAACTTCCAAGGTTCCTCTCCAAATCTACTGAGCCAGAAACTCTAAGGGGACCCAGGAATCTGTATTTTAACAGACGTTCTAGGTGATATTCATGGGTCACTGGATGAAAACCTGAGAGGCAAACTCAAGAACACACAGGTTAAAAGTTCTCAGAGGGGAAGAGGATAGGAACAGAAGTATCAGATCCGAACTCACACCGCAGAGGCAGATCAGAGGGAAGGAGTTTGGGGAAATGGAGGAACAGTGTTTAGAGATGGGAGGGACCACGACTGTGCAAAGAAAGGGACTCGAGTTGTCACTTGACTTTGAGGATATAGAAGGAACTATTTCATTTGAAGGATGATGACAAATGGATGACACATTTAGAGAATTGGGAGTCAGTGGGTGTTGACAAAATGTAGACCCTGAAAATGGAGATTGAAATAAGATGGTAGTATGAAGGAGCATTGTCACAAGAGATGGCTTTTCCAGATAAGGAAAACTGTGCTTGTGGGAAGGCCCTTTAGAGTCACATTCTTACAGGAGGTAGGTGCCACATGGGGCCAAGTAGGGTAGCTGAGGGTGCCAGGGACCTGTGTTTGTACTCTCTCCCACGTTGTCCTCTTTGTAGAATTCCTGTGGGGCAGACATAAGGGAATTTTTCTCCATCATCTTTAATACTTTGGTGATGACTGGTGGAAACTACCTTCAAGGACAAGAGATATTTTCCACTCATTCCAAAGTTGTCTGTGTAGGCTAAAAACGGCTCCCCCAAAGACAGCCATGTCCTAATTCCTGGATCCCGTGAATGTTACCTTGTACAATTAAACAACGAAAAGAAGATCTTTGCAGATGTCATTCAGTTAGGGATCTAGAGATGGGAGAGGATCCTGGATTATCTAGGTGGTCTCTAAATGCAATCCCACTTGTGCATATATGAGCGAGGCCAAGGTTGGTCTGACACACACACTCTCACACAGAACAGTGGAGGAGGTGAGGAGACGATGGAGGCAGAGACCAGAGCGCTGCGGCCCAGCCAGGGAATTCCGACAGTGCCTAGAAGCTGCAAGGGGAAAGAACAGATTCTCCCTCGGAGTTTCTGGCCCTGCTGACACCTTGATTTCAGACCAATAAAAATGGCTTTGGACTTCTGACCTCCAGAACTGTGAGAAAATAAATGCATGTTGTTTAAGCCACCAAGTTCGTGGTAATTTGTTATAGAGGCCAGAGGAAACTAATACAGTGTCCCAGTTCGGAAGGGTTACATGACGTACAAAGAAAGGATTATTGTTTATGTACCCACAGCCCAGCACCACCTTTATTTTTGATGGGTTAACAGTAGCATCCTAGACACAGGCACTTTCAACCACTCCATTCTTCTTTGTCTTCTTGACAGTTTGGAAGGAATTAGAGAACTTTGCTTTTCCCACAGTGACTAATGGGGCTTGCTGTGCTATTAGAGTGGTGTTTCACTGGAATTTTTTTGGGCAAATTGTGGAACTCATTATCGTAATACTTGAATAAATTTAAACACCTAACTCACACTCCTCTTTTATTCCTTTCTCCCTGTGTGACTAGCTGTAGATACTGCATAATGAAACCAAATAAACTCCGTGAAGTGTGTAAAGCCTACTTAATTCTGTCTCCGTTCTCTAAATCAAGTACTTCTCTTCTCTTTTTGACTACAGTCAGTCATTTAACACACACAATAATACCCATTTATCCACATTAGGTTACCTGGAGTTAGTACAGATGGAGCTCAAGTCCAGTTAGATTGTCAGGACTCTTGGTAATTAATGGAGACCATCTTTATATTAGCATAAAGGTAAGAAGTGTAGTTTATAATGCTCTTTGATTGCAGTGATGGGTGCTTGCCCTCTTGGAGAGTTTTCTCTAAGAAGGAAACACCAAAGTGATTGCAGAGATGTATGCACACACACACACACACACACTACCGGAAAATAAAAGAGACAGGCAACAAATGATATTCCATTATTTTTTCTTAGGCTGTCAGTAAGTGGTGAACTCATTGTCTTTTGTAGATAAGGACAATTTGGATTGAAAGACAACTGGTTTTAAAAGCTCAAGTTAATGTTTAAAAAGGCTGGTATCTCTTATTTTCTTTGTACCTCTAGCATATAATGATATAGTCTACTACTGTATTATACCATATGAAGAATACTATAATACTTCATATGTAGTATTTTCTTTCCTACGTATGAAATTTACACAGGAAAAAATAAGTAATTGAGTGAAAATAAAGCAGAACAATAGTTAGTTGTTTCATGCTAAGTATCATGCAGATCAAATTAACTACTATTTCTTAGAAATTATCAACCCTATTTTTAAAAGATTTTAACCAATAATCCTAATTAACTTGGGATATTTTTGAGATTCTCTTTTGCCTTGATCCTTTCTCTTATGATGCCATTTTGTGATATACCTGGCCTAACCCAAATTGGACTGAAGTCTTAACTATATTTTATGCAAGCCCATTCTTACAAGCTTACCCATTCAATTTTAGTGGTCGGGAAGGCTGGAATTATGAGTCAGGAAGCAGAAGCTGACTGTCTGAGTATTCATGCATTCAGCCCTGAACCCTTTTAAATTTACTCATCATTATTCAGGAAATATAATTCATGTCGCCATCAAGAAAGCAATTGCTAGGACAAATTTTCCAAAAATATAGAGGGGAAAGAACCCTAAAATGAATGTATGTCTCAGGACTCCATATGCTTAAATCAGAAGGCTCCAGTTTTTTCTGATTACCTTTATATCTCCAAAGCCAAAGTAACTCACGAAGTAAAAATGGCCCTGAGGCTTTCTCAGTCTGATTCAGATAGCAATTTCTCCTTTGAATCTCTTGAGTGGTCTCTACAGATTTGCCTCCCACACTTCTGACATTTCTTGCCCTCCCACTCCACTCTGAATGGAGCCAGGCTGTATGATGACTACTGTGGCTGCACTCCTGCGCCTCAGATCACTCTTCAGTTATGATTTCAGGCTCTCAAACCAGAAATGCTTCCTGGCTTGGTTCACCCTTTCTGCACAAACTGTAGCACTAATAATGAATAGAGAAGTGAGGACGTGGGTTCCCACCTTCCTATGGTGTATTACAGTTAAAACTAACAGACCCAAGCAGGCAACCACTAATTATAAGCTGCCATAAATGAAAGAAAGACCCTTCCATGAAGAAGAATATTACCAGAGGGCCTCATCCAGCATATTTGCACCTAATGTGAAATGTAGACTTACCATGTGATTGAACTGACTGCTTGACATGCGGAAGACCGTGGGCTCTCATATTTGTTGGGCATGGAATAAGACTATACAAGGAGATCTCAGTCCACTTCCTTTCTCTTCCCACTTTTGACTCCCTCTCAAACCTTGAGGGGCTTTGTGTGTGTGATGAAGGACACCCCAGCCTGCAGTTGTTAAGCTCCCTTTACATTCTTTCACCCCAAATAGCTGCCCCTTGGCCACCCCTCAGGAGGCCCAGTGTATCACCCCAAGCATAGACATAGAAACGACCCTCACAAGCCCCGCAGGCAAGCGAAGCCCTTATTGGCAGGGAATTCTAGCCTTCTGGGTATGGACAGTGAGCTCTAGAAGAGGGCAGGGGGCACAAACTCCAGTGGGTTGTCCTTGTGGATCCACAGGCTATTTCCCTTGCAGGGGTGTTTCAGCTGGAAGGGTGGCAAATCAGAGGCCTCTAAGTGTCCAGGGCTTAGCATGGGCCCCAAGTTACTGGTGGCAGCCCTGGAAAGATCATTTTTGTTCTGGATTAAGTTGTAGATGTATTTCTTTCATAATTCATAACTCCTTCTCCATTTCTTCTTTTTCTTTTCCCTCCTTTCCCTCCCTCCTTCTTTCTTTCTCTCATACTCTCTTTCTCTTTGTCAGTGATCTTCAATACTGTCTCTCCCTCTTCATTCCACAAATATCTAACACTTTCTTGCTTTAGAATCCTGCAGTTTAGATGAATACAGATGGTCTAGTTTTAGCTCTTTCTCACGAATATGCAGCTCTAGAGTTTTCATATTCAGTCAGCGGCCCAGGTGAACCATGGAACAGACGGAAGTCAGCTGGTGTGGTACGGAGACATTTTCCCAATATGCCCCTCAAGACATTCCTTTTGGTCTTTGTTTCCAAGTTGGATGAACCTAGACTCTCCCATCTGCCATGTTGCCTTTTGTTATTAATAAACTTCCTTTTTATTGGCTCAGGCTCTAATGGCACAGAATCTGCTTGACAACATGCAGACACTGGTCCCATACATTTTTAGGGAACAGATGATTTAAAATGTATGGTGGTAGAAGTGTAAGGCCTTTTACTTTATTGAGATGATAAAAGTGATAAGGAGGAGGCAAAATTTCTGTATTACAAAGTAATAAAAGATTTAATTTCTAAATACTCTCAGTATGGTATTAAACCATGAGGTGGCAGAAGGCCAGGACATATTGAGAGAAGCAAAAAAAAACAAACTCACAGACATTTCATATTTTGGCGTTTTTCTTGTTAACTAAGAAATGTATAATAAAGAAACATTGTAACTTTTAGACGCTATGTTACTCAAACTCTTTAGACCTGTGCTAACACAGTAGCCACTAGCCAAATGTGGCTATTGAGTCCTTGAAGTGTAGCTAGTCTGAACTGAGATTTGCTATAAGTATAAAAATCCTGCTGGGTTTTGGAGACTTAGTAAAAAAAAAAAAAACAAGGTAACATATCTCATTAATAATTTTTATACTGTTACATGTTGAAATATTAATGCTTTAGATTAAATAAACTATGCTATTAACAGTTTCACTTGATTCTTTGGAGTTTTTAATGTGGCTACTAGAAAATTTAAAATTATGTATAAACCTCACATTTTCTTTCTCTTGGACAGTGGGGATGGAGACGGTTCTGGAAGTTGATGTCTGTCACATAATATCTATATTTAAAATTGGGGGAAAGAGCTGAGAGTTTGGGTGGAGTGGTTTGCATGTTTGCTCCAGAAATTGCTGTCTCTCTGGAGGACAGGTGATTGAATGACTCTTTGGCCTTTCTTGGTTCCAGATCTTTGTGTGGCCAGCGCCATCTTGTCACTCTCATCTCAGCTCCAAGGTCACTCCTTCATGGGCGCTTCTCTTAATACTACAGCTAAAGCACCCTCCAGGCTGCCTTTGCCCATCACCCAATCATTCTTTCACAGTTTTATTTTCTTTGTAACACTTACTGTTACCGGAAATTATCTTGCTTGTTTTCTAATTTATTGTCTCTCTCCCCTACTAGAATGTAAGTCACGTGAGGACAGTGACAGTATCTAAATTGATTATCACTGTGTCTGATAAGAGGTTAATATCCAAAATATACAAGAAACTCATAAAACTCTATAGCAAAAAACAAAGTAGTCCAATTAAAAAAATGTGCAAAGGACCTCAATGGACATGGATGTGTCAATTAACTTGATTGTGGTAATCATTTTACAGTGTATATGTATATCAAATCATCCCATTGTACACCTTAAATATGTATAATTTTTATTTGTCAATTATACCTTAATAAAGCTGAATAAAATTTTTTAAGATGTGGGAAATGTTCACAGAATAATGCTAAAAGAAAAAAGAAAGAATATAGACTATATGGAATGTAATCTCAATTTTGTGGAAGAAAGTCCATGTATAAGTTTAGAAAAAATAGTAGAAATAGATACCTCAAAATATTAATACAAATTCTTATTGTGTTGGAAAATAAATAAAAAGTAAATTGCTCATCAGTATGTTCCCAGTGCCTAACCTGGACAGTGACCATGGATGCAGAGCGGATAGTAAAGTCACTCCATAAATGCCTGCCAGTTGATTTTCTAGCTACCTGTGCATTCGATTGTGATGAGACATATTTATGCAAACAAACCCAGAGATAAATGGAAATTTTTAATGTTTTACTTATTCGAGTGCTTACAAGATTTGCATATTTAAGACCAGGGCTGGTAATATGTTTAATAACTAGACTCACGTTCTAGGATTATCTTGGCTCTATTTATGGCTTTGGGCACATCAATAAAAGTTTCGGGTTTAGTTTCCCCTCTAAAATGAGGGATTTGAATTAGATGATTGTTCAAATGGTCTTCAGCTCTGAAATTCCGTGTTATGGATTTCATCAGAAGCTTGGGTTTCACATTAGCTACTAAGTGCCTGAGTCTTTCCCATCTCTTGTTATCTGAGAGGACAGAACCCTGAGAATATGTATTAAAGGGGTGGGGGCGGAGTTTTGGCTCACTGGTTCATCGCTGGGATAATGGAAGGCCACACTGGGGAATCCCACAAAAAAAGGGCTTGCACGTTTGGGATGTTGCGTGTGAGAGCTGGTTCTAAAGCGGAGCTCTGTTATCTTCCAATTTGTATTTATGAAGTAACTATGTGTGTATGTGTGTGTGTGTGTTTTTTCCCCTCCCGCTTCTGTTATATTGTGACATTTTTCCTTCATATACAGAGGGAGAGTAGGACAAATTAGAAATTACCCTTTGCTTCAGACAGTGAACTAAACAGATTGTGGCAGGAAATGCATGAAAGACATTTAGGAAGAGAAAAATAGAAAAGAGCTTCAAGGATAAAGTGACAGGTCCTTGAAAGTCACCAAGAAGTGCTGTTCAGCTTCAAAGATGACGGCAGTGCTGCGAAGGGTGCATGTAAGAGTCTTTTGAAAAGGACAATTTCTCTCAAAATGTGTGGAGATAAATTTCTCTATAGCTCTGAACTTTTGGCACCAGGTGGCCTTCTCCGTATTTCAATTTATTTTTATAGACACTTCCTGATGAAGACCTATTCTCTTTTCTTCATTGTTTATAATGGGTCGTTCAAATATCCGAATGCACAGTGACCAGGCATCCGAATGAGTAACACTCTCAATAATTCTTAAACAAGCTCTGCTGATAGGATGTGTAAGCCGTTAAAAAATGGTTTCCCTGGTTTGGAGGAGATGGGATGGGGTGGGGGTTGCTTCTATTTGGTGAAGTGACAGAGTGGGGCTAGTGGGTGGTTGAGTCTAGATAGCTAGTAAGGGAAGAGATAAAACTTTTGAAGACTTTCATTTATCTTGTTTTTCAGTGTTAGAGTTCTTGAAGAGTTCAGGTATAGTCACAGCCTTCTGGTGCAAGAGGAAGCACCATCTGCTGAAGCATTCTGTAAGCAATATAACATCTCTCCAGAGATGGTTTAGCATTCAATTCACAAAGAAGGATGGCAGGGACTTGTAAACAAAAGGAAACAACTGAAGCAGTGAAGAATGGGCTGTGCTCTAAACATTCAATATGTTTCTTTACAGCTGAGAAACCCTGTAATGCTACAAAACCCTGGCAGAATTCTCTGATGGATTAATTGTTTTGGTTTGTGTGTGCATTTTTTTAAACTTCAGTCTTTGAAACGGCCTCTTCTAACACACTTCTCCTGGTTTTTGTTTTTGTCATGATTTTTGTGGTTTTTTTCATGAAAAGTCATTTTTCATGGGTCTTGTGGGTCATAAGTGGTGACTGGTGGAAAACTTAAAAAAATAATAATTAAACCATTTGACAAATGCTCTGCTTTGTATATAGCCACGGGTTTGGAGTAAGGGCATAGCAAAGGCTGGGAGCATTAGGCGCTATAATATGAAATGGGGGTCTTACCCGAAGAACTTTTCTATGCAAAGCTTTGCTATTTTGTCGTAGGGGAACAACAAGCCTCCCCAAATTTCTGGAGACACGTAATTAGTTGAAAACACTGTGTAGTACCCTAAAGGAGAGTCCTCTGGAAACTCACCTGCATTCTTGAAAGATCAAATGCTTTAGAAAAGTGGTCTAGGTTTTTCTATAGTCTGCTTTGTCTCTGATGCAAAGACACAGTGGGGGTAAATGGTTCATACTGCACAGAGAAAAGACATCAACATTTTGGTTTAATTTAATTCCTTACGCAGAGTAGGAGCTCAAAAATTAAGCGCAAATGAATGAATGATTTGGCAGCAAATTTGTATTAATAAAATCCTTCCAACAATCAGCTCCTTTCATTAGCTACACAGACCTAAGAGATTTTAATCTTTACTTGCATATTTCCCAAAAATATTCAATATCTTATTTTATGGTTTTATGACATACAAAAATTTACAGTAGCAATGACCATGATTTAAAACTAACCTCAGCACCTGGACTATAAATATCCTGAATTACAAAATTACAGGGAAAAAAATTACATGCATCTCCTCTCAAAAACCAAAAGTATAATTCTTATTGCTATATCATTATCTAAATTAATGATACGGTTTGTGTGTGCATGTGCATACATGCACTACACCTCAATAATTGTTTTATCTGATGGTCTTTATTACCTTGTAGAAATTATATTGTCATAATTAAAACAAGTTTCATTATTTTCCACTTCTACTCCCATATAATAGATCACTACCGTTTTTGCAGTGGGCCATTAGGCAATACAGATTGGATTGTTTTCCCCTAGATTTGTCGGTTTACTGCTTTTAAAAGAATTAATCACCTGTCTTACAGCTTTCCTTGTAACTCTGCTGGCTTCCACTTGGAAGGAGCTCTTTACTTTTTAGATTACATAATGTCTGGGGAGGACCGCAGACAACAACCCATCCTGATCTGGGTGAAGGAAGCTGCAATTCTGTTTGTAGAGTCCAGGGAGGTGTCCTATTGGCTATTTTGGTTGGCTAGCGGAGCCTTTTAAACAGTTAGGGATCTTTTTGGCAACCTTGTAAAGTAAGTACTATTGGAGACCAACTTGGTCCTAGTTGCAAAACAAGCAGTTAGCAACTTTGCCTCCCATCCTGCCTGATTCCTGCACTTGCTGCTTGTCTGCCCTCTGTAGGGGCGTGGTTTAACACTTCTGAAGTATATGCAGACATGCTTGCCATTTAGTATAGAGCAGAGCAGGATTTAGGCATTCCTTGGTTCCTAATAATGACACTATGAAATACCAGATATGTATACACATAAACACACATCCCCAGACACATATATATACACTATCCCGTTATGTGAACATATAACTTTATTGAGATATAGCATATGGTTCATCATAATGACCACTGATCTTCATTAAAAGTCAATTTCCCTTTTTTAGAAATTTAAAAACTTTATGTATAAAATAAAATATTATAATCACTTGTGTAATTATGAGAAAAGGCTCCAGAATACTTCATCCATCCATCCATTCAACATCTTTTTTATGCGTGTTGAACATCTATTAGGTATTGGGTATTGAGTGCTGCCACTGTAATGGCCTTACATGAGAGCATTGATTTGATATCACTTTGAAGTTTCTGTTGACTAAGGTAACGGGTGATAACCCTGACATAGTGTGGCCAAGGGACTGGTCTTTAATCTAGTCCATTATGGGCTAGCTTATGTTTCTCGATTCTCTTGTCTAATGTAATTTCCTAAGAGAAGGTCTTTACGTGAGTTCCCGTGGATGCTTAGCTCAATATGTGCTCCTAAGGTTAGTTGTCTGCTTTATCATCTCTGGACATTGGTGTCTCTCAATCCCTCTGCTTTGCCTTGGTATTCCTTGCCATGAGTAGGAGTCTGGGTGTCCTGACTGTGGGAATGGAAGGGCCCTGTGGTATCTCCTTGTGTAGGAGAGTTATTTCCTGCTTGTAGCCTGACTTGCAGAAGGAATCCCACTGGGTGGTGCTCTGATACCTTCTGTGAAAGGCTGTTAAATGTCCCCCTCACCCTAAAGCACTTCTGGTGTGGTAGGATAATGGTCCCCCAAAGTGTCCACATCCTGATCCTCAAATCCTGTGAATATGTCATCCTGTATTTTGTCCCATTTCTGTGCTGCTCTCACCTTTGATTAAGAAATGGGAATAGCAGTACCGTATATTCCTAGGAATAAAGCTGAGCCAGCAAGGATCACAGACTCTCAGGTATATTTGTGAGCTAAGCAGATGCACCACCTTTATATCTGAGTCTGTCCGTCCATATTTCCTACACTCCAGATTTCTGACAAGTACTTTTTTGGGTTATGTGATCTTGAAGACTGGCCTCAAATCCCAGTCTTCTTTGTCTAATGTCCTTTCTGTTATATCACGGTTGCTTCCAAGTGGACTGGAGCTGCCCTGGAACAAGAGCCTGTGGTGAGAGCTGTCTTAAGTGCTGCTCTCTGACACGAGCAGATAACCTCAGCTTGGGGCTTTACCATCCTTCCACATTACTGCTTCCATCTTTAAGGGCAGTTATAGTTTTCTTGGTATCGTCTCTATCCTTTTAATTTGTAGGGATCCTCCTAGAGGAACACCATGATATCTATCTCATAGTGAATGGTTTCTCATTGCTTGTTGAAACACAAAGAAGAGTCTGAGGGCTTTCAAATAAAATTGCTATCATTGACAATTTTCCTAATCCTTCTGTCCAGCCCATATTATTGATACCTTTTTGAAATGTAAACCCAGAGAAGCTCCTGAACATAATGAAGCTGAACTGGTGATTCTATAGCAACTTTAGGCTATGCAGGAATGTCTTCCTGACTTTTTATGAAGGAGTTCTAAAACCCCACTGGCCTCTCTGAACACATTTATGCATGGCATAATCCCTGAAAACACTAACAGTTGTCTTCCCAAATCCCAGAGCTGCCTCTTGCAGTATTATTGAGTTTGGGGACATTCACATGCAGGGAAGTTATGTGAATTTCCCGTACATGCCAAATGGTCAGTGACCCAACTTCCTGTTGCAGAGATCCTGGCACTCGAGTGTAAGTCTTTTGACAGAGTTGTTGGTGGGTTTTGTGGAAGAATTTTCCATGGTGGTCATTAAAGTCCGTGAACAGATTTAGAAGTAACATTAGATTTTGAAAGCAACGTTATCTGGAAAACTATGCATTAAACCGCTAATTTAGAAAGAAGGTCTCCAATTTCTTATTTAGAAATAAAGGAATTGTCCCAGAAATCCAGAAAACTGTTAAATAGGAAGTTTGTTTATTTTCTGAAATCACAACCAATTTTTTAATTAAAAAGAACTTACGAAGCCATGGGCCAGGTCTTGTAACACCCTATAGGGTTAGGACTCTTATTATTCCCATTTCCCCATGAGAAAACTAAGGCATGGAGAGGTTACGTAACTTTTCCCTGTGGTCACGCAGCTTGTAATGGCAGAGCTGGGATTTGAACCCAGGCCATCAGTCTCCAGGGAACATGTTATTCAAATGACATTATGCTGCCTCTTAAAGACAGACCAGGAAGAAAGCCAGTGCAAAAGATCTGGCCACTGTCAAAGGTTGACTGCTGTGGTCTTGGTGGTGGTGAATGTATATGAAGGGGAGAGAATCTAAAATAGTTAACTGAAGACTTCTGACAAAGAACTACCACAGCTTTAACATCCTAGTACACCTGATCATTCAGCATACTTGCTGCAACTCTCCATAGCAGAATTACCTTCCACAGCTAAATTTTTATTGTCCACCTCCACATTTGACCGCCTTGAGAATCCTAGTATAAGATGCTGAGCCACGACATTCTGTAGAGATTCGTAACAACTTAAAAGAGGTAGCTATTCAGTGACCATGTGCATTTGATGGAATATTTAGCAAAGCTGACATAGTAACCTGAATAAATCAAACAAACAAACAAACAAAAGCTCTTCCAGGCTTCATCAGAGGGAAAATAAATAAATAAAATGGAATAGAAAGATCTGGCTACTCTCCCCTATGTGCTATAAAATTCATGAAAGAAGTATACAAGAATAACTTGTTAATGCTCCAAATTGTTCACCTTTATCCTTTTATTCTTATTGGGGCAAGGAGAGTTGTATAGAATCCATTTTTAGAGGCCAGTGTGTACTTTGTGGGCTGCACAGTTGTTGAATGCCAGAAAGCAACAGCCAGAATCACACCTCCTAGTTGCATACTGTATTGCAGTTTATAAGCCAATTTCCAATGGTATTTCATTCACAACCACAGTAATCCTGGGATGAGGGGCTGATCTTCACTCGACCTATGCACACACAGCTCAGGCTCAGTGAAGTTCAGAGAGTTGTTGGCAGTCATGTTAGTCATATGCAGGGTGTCTGGCCCTCGAACCTGGGTCCACTCATAACGAGTCCAGGGCTCTTCGTACTACAAGACTGCTGCTCTGATTCTTCCCTTTTCATCCCCAGGGACAAGTGGCCTGTGTCTCCAGCTCTCTGCAGGCAGGGGAAGTCAGTGCAGTGTACTTTTATCCTTCCTCTGTGGGCCCAACCTACACTCAGCACACCATAGAATAGATTTTAAAGTTTCTGTGGCCCTAGAGCCCAATGCCTCATGTTCAAGTTTTCTTTTGTGATAGATGACTTGTGACTGGGGAGAAACTCCAGCCATATCCAAGATTTGGTCCATGTACTCCCGGCTGACCTGGAATTCTATTGATCTCAGAAGTAGCGTGCCATACATTTTGAAATCCCATCTACTGCTCTTCTTGTGGAGGGGACAGTTGTGGGTTCCAAAGACCATAATCAAAAATCTTTGTTGGAATTTGAGGCTTGACCATATCAATCTTGTTTAACTGCTAGACACTTATATTCTCACATTGCTACTTGTGCCTTGCCTGTGCTAGATGCAGGAGACAAAGCAATGACAAAGATACCGTCTTGCTTTCAAGAAGCTCATAATCTAAAATGGGATTCTTACAGTCCTACTCACCTAAGCTAATTACCAGAATTATAAACAAAAAGATTAAACCCATGTCTAAATTTCTTATTGTGATTAGCCTTTGCTGAATATGTTCTGCTTGCTTCTCTGGATCCACTCTCCATCCCTTTTTCCATTCCCTGTCCTTGAGGCTGACAGTTATTAACTCAATGGGCTCTCTTGCTGTCTGGCTTCCAGACGGGTTTCCCCTTTGGGAGAGAGAGATTAAAGTATTTGTTCCTTTGTATTCTTCCTTGCTGGGCTGTATTCCTCTGCCTAAGGCCAGGCTCACTGGGCAACCCAGTTGTACAACTATAGCTATCACTTTTTCTTTAGGTTTCTGAATCTCTCCATCCTCAATGTCCTCCAGGATGATAAGGACTTCCTGCTGTTGCTAGCCCTAGAGTAATTCACTATCTCTTGTTAGTTTCCCTTAATCCTACCCACACCTTTGTAAACATCTCATCATTTAACTTTTCTCCTTTGTCTCATTTGAACTTGCCATCAGGCTCGCAAAGAACCCTGAGTCATTCAAGGCTGTCTGTGATCTGACTCTAAACTCTCAATCCAGGCACATCTGTCAATGCATCTCATTCACAGTCTCTGTCCTCTCCTCAAAAGACCTTGCGATGGAGTTATATAAGGGGCCAACTCATCAACAAATGCTACCCTGTTCATGGAGACTCACTATCTCACTATACAGTCAAAATCGAACCTGCCTTCCTCTCTGCTCCTGACACCAAATCAAATGCTGAAGGATTGCTCATTTCATTCAACCCTCTCTCCTCTTATTTGCATACTTGTCTTTCTTATTGGGCCACTTGCTCCCTGAGGACAGGGCTTCCATCTTTCTCACATCTGGAAATCAGTCTATAGTGAGCAGTGACTGTGCGATCAATTGATAAGGAGTGGGCTTGCTTGCAGGATGAACATGCAATTATTTGATGGTTAATAATGTAATCTTGGAATAACCTAGACTATTTGTTTTGTTTTTCTCACCCACTCTTTGCTATGGATGGAACATTGGAGGAAAGGATTTGAAATGAATCAATAGTGTTTATCATGGACAATTTTGATGAAAGCATATATCAGGAGAAGGCTGAAACTTTTCAAAGATGACCACGTTTTTGGACTTGATATAGAGGATAAAGGGCACTGTCTTCCATTGACAATGATTTTCAAGCACTAACTTGCCTGTGTGAACTCTATAATATTTGCTTTGTGAGGGGAAATTCAGCTTAGCTTGAATTGGTGGAAGTGAAAAGAGTTCAAATGGAACTCTGATTAGAGAGGACTTCCTTTTACCAGCCACTACCCAGTTTCCAGAGAACTCCAGGGTAAGAGATAGTGGTTATGGGGTATACAACAGGCGGAAGGGGCCACAAGTCTCTTGGGCCAACGCAACTGTGTTGGGTCAGGAGTGTTACTTTCCCCCTCATTTCTTTTTCTTGCTTACCAGCCTGTGCTCCTTCTCAGCAAGGTGGGTACCCTATTTTGTCCTAAAGTCAACTCCTTTCCTAGAAAATTTTCAGCTGTTAGATCTGTTCTTTCCTTCCAGTTCAATGCTTTGCACGGAGGTTAACATTTAACCGTTTTATTGCCGGCTCAGATCCCCAACATGTGCATTAAGGAGCAGCTGTTTGCCCCTAGAGTCCCTGGACTTGAAGGCTCTGCTGTTGGCTTTCTTTATTACTTAATCAGCACTGTCACTAATGCAAATCTATTCCCCCCACATGAGGAGCGACATTAATTTTATGTTGTTTACGTACTCTTGCCATAAGGTTAAGCCATTCTTACTATTAAGCTTGATGAAATTGCATTACCTTAATGAAATGCACTTTACTGATAAAGAAGAATGTCACTTTCACAAGTGGAAGCACTGTTAGCAAATTTTTACGAGAGAATTCCCAAAATCATATCTTAATTGCTTGGACAGCTGTGTAGTTTACATAACGAGCAAACAATGCCAAGGTTTTTTATTTCCTTTGTCAGCTGTACTGGATGTTAGTATGCATGGTGGACCTTTTCTGGGCCTTTTATTACTTGATTGCAAATCATTCTTCATTGTTGCCCAAATTTATGGAAGGACATTGCTCCCTGAGGTGCCATTTCCTTTCAGGTCTGTAACTGAACATGACTGATGGCGCCAGAGTAACAGTTGCTTATTACTGCGTTCACTGAGCTGTGATTGCTCCAATACTTTATGTTGGCAGATGTGTTTCCCTAGGAACAGCATCTCTGAGACAGAGGTCATTGATCAAACCCCCTCTGGCTGTTCCATTATGTGCAAATTATTGCTAAAAGCAGAGAGGCTGCAAGGGAGGTGGTGTGTACTCATTGCAGATATAGGGGAGGGAAGTCCAAAAAAAAAAAGAAAAAGAAGGAAAGAAAGGCAAGTGTAATGAAGCAGGAAAAATTCCACCTAAACTAGAACGATGTTTTTGTAATGTGAATTAATAGAGAAAGGGGGAAATTAAGTGACTTTGAGAGTCTTCCCACACAATGGGAGAAGAGTCAGATTTTATCATTTTAGGGTAACCTCTGAAAGTAGGCTTGTTGACAGCATCCTTGGCAGCTGTCCAAGGCTAGACTGGGGCATGTGTGTGGGCTGGACCCAGAGTACTGTTGTCCTAATATATAAGGATTAAAGTGGTTAAGTGGCCAATACACAGTACTCTCTTCCGTCCATTTCTGGCCAAATATTTAGGAAATGCTGGAGACACACAGAGACATATGCAGAGATCTCCCCTGTCCCTCCGTTTCTCAGGGAGGGGAAGGAAGTGATAGTGGATTGACTGATAAATGGGAAGCACTTAAATCTAAGCCGTCCTTTGCTCAGACTTGATCGAGTGAGGCTTAGTTTTTGCTCAGTTGCAGCAGCAGCTCTTCTCAGCAGATTTCCATTCCAGGAAAGACGGATGGTCCCCCATGTGGGGGTCTGTCCTTTGCGAGCTTCAGTGAGACTGCAGGATGGCTCAGGTAGAGCCTGCATGCTCAGGAAGGTTCCAATGGTGCTGGGCCTTCCTAGCCACAGACTGCCACCCCATTTCTCACACTGACTTGCTTTTTAGTGTTGGCAAGATTCACCTTTTTATTTTTGCAGTTCTGTTCTCCTTATCTGTAAAATCTATCTTTATATTGAGCCACATTTTTCCCAGGGTCTAAGTCACTCCCTTGACGTGTATTAGATGCTTCAGGAACAGTGGATGCTAATTCACGGGACATTGATGCAGCCTTTAGGCTGTTGTTAGGGTCCCCCTAAATAGTGTGTTTACCCCCAGGGTAACCTGATGTAACTGCACCATAACCCCCAAGGGGAGAAGAAGGGGAGTACAGAAGCTCCTTTACTTGCAAACACGATGGGTGCCAAAGGCTTTATGTATGTAATTCCCAAGTGACCACTTATGTTCTCCACGGGTGGCAGGCAGATTTGACACCCATCTTCTCTGGTAGTAGTTGTAGTCAGAGCAATGAAGTTAGCTATTAAAGAATGCTCTTCAAAAACAAGTAAATGCATGACTCTCATAGACATATAAAATGAATACGTCTCAAAGACCTTGTGTAGCTCATTAATTAAATGAGGGAACTAATAAGAGGTTATTCAAAGAAGAACCCAAAGAACAGATGCATTTATGGATCAAGAATATCGAAATGAATTTGCGAATAGATTTAAAACTGGCTTGGGGGAGGATTTAAATTAATTTGCATGTCTATGCACAAGAATTCTTTGCATTGCTATTAGTTCCTAATAATTAAGCTTAATCTCTACAGAGTTATGAAGGGCTTGGTTTAGGTTATATAATAGCCATAAAAACAAATACTGTTTATTTAGTACTGGTATTGTGTTAAGATTTTTTAAGACCCAATTAAGTTTCTACTGTAACATATTTTTGTTCTAATACTATTTAGGAACAAAGAGTGTTGGTTTCTTGAGAAATATGTTGATTTGTCCTCATCCCTCATCCCAGTCTACCCACAGAACAAGAAGAGATTAAAGATAAAATAGTTTACTAGAGTAGACAGACATTTTAAGTAGGTAATTTTAAGTGATAAATTAAATCTTAGTACAGAGGGAACATAAAAGAGGGGGAAAAGATATTTGTCAGTTTTAACCCATCTCAGTATTTTTTTTCCAGCTTCTCAAATGATTCGAGCATGAGGATAAGCAGAAAAGATGACTGGAAAACAGGCTGGGGCTGTATTGAAGTCCTTGGATGGCAGGATGGAGGGTTTGTAGTTGATTAGATTGACAATGGGCTGCCATCGACTGTTTTGAGTGGGAGCAGTGGTATTGTTAGAGCTCTGCTTTAAAAAGATTAGCCCAATAGAAGTATCTGGGATAACTTAGAGAAGGAAATGATGAGTGGGGAGGCAATTTAGCTATGACAATAGTTACAATGTGAGATAGTAGGAGTTTGAACTATAATGCAAAGTGAGTGATCACAAGTGTTACTTTAGGTAGAGCTACAGCACTTGGAAGATATTGGCAATTAGACGAAGCCTGGATATGGAAGCAAAGGATAGTGTATGGCTTGGCAACTACTTTGAGGTTTAGCTCTGTGTGACTTAAAACAAGATAGAAGATTCTGGAGAAAGTGGTATATGGGGGAAAGATGGTGTGTTCAACTTTGCAACTACTGATTTTGAGATGTAAATGAAATGCTCAAATAAGACATTTAGGAGGCTATTGGAAATGTTAGGAGTGATGCAGTCACTGAAGAAAAGGGTATAAAGAGAGAATTCCTAGGCTGAGGACTTTCATGAAGCCGCCTACACTTTGGGAATAGTAAAAGAAAGTAGAGCTAAAAATGGGGCAGAGATTGATCAGAGAGGTAAGAGGAGAGCCAGTTTCAGTGGAGACAAGAGAGAAGTTTCAATGAGGTTGTAGTTAGCAGTGTCCAGTATTACAGAGAACAGATGGAGGGCAGGTACTGAAAGACGTGGTCACTGAAAGGGAAGGCTGGTGCTAGATTGTAACAGTTAAGAAATGGGTGGGGAGACAGAGGCGGGGATGAAATTAGAATACTTGTTCAATAAATTTTTATTGAAAAGAGAAGATAAAAAGCAAGAGAAGAGAGACACAGAATGATAATCTTAAACTGGTCAGAGTGGAGAGAAGTGTTTTAGGACGTGGGAAAATTGAGCATGATGCTTAACTTAGTTGAAGGAACTTGGAGAGAGAGATTGAAAAGAAACAGGAGAGAAACAGGGAAAAATTCTGGAGCAAAACCGGGGGGGGGGGGATAGAATCAAGTGGCAAAATAAAGAAATATCTTGAGACCAACTGGAAGGAAGTTGAAAAAGCTCCTATCCTATTGAATTGATCTTGGTAGGGGTAAAATTGAGGTGTCCTGGATGGGGTTGGAGGTGAGGGTTTAGGAGAATGAAGAAGTTTTGAAACCCCTTCTCAAGGAATATGAGAGAGACCTAACAGGGTCCAAAAGGGTCCCCAGGCATGGAGAGCTCGCTTCAGGTTAATAAAGCTGCATTTGTAGAAGCGTATTTCATGAAATCCGTAGCAGCTGGTACTGGGGCCATATCATGAGGGAAAGCAAAAGGTTGGGGTGTCTGTGAAGGGAAGGTGGTAGAATATTAGGAGAGTAAGGGATTATTCTGTGGTTGTGATGAAATGACTGGCCATCGAGTCCAGGCCAGTTAGAGAGTCAAATGAGTCCTGAAGAGGGTCCTTGCCCATTCAAGAGTCGTGGCAGAGTTCAAAGATCTAGAGATCAGAATGATCTGAAATAACAGAGTCATTGGAAGTATGGAAATTAGAAAAGATGGAAGGAGATGAACAATGGTCAGAGAAAAGGAATGTCTGGAAGTTCAGACCTTGGTGGGGAGCAATGCCCAGGTGTTAAGGTGAGTAAGATCTGGCCATGCAAGCAGGTAATTTGTTAGAGTGGAGTCGACCCATGCATGGGAGCTGAGACGAGGGAGTACATTTGAGACCCTTGCTTTCCAAGATCCACCATCTTGTGCAAGGGCAATGGCAAAGGTCTGAGACTGGTGCTTGATGTGGGTGCTTGAAAAGAAAGAAGATGGCTAACTGGATGGGAGATCTATAAAGGACGAGAGGTGGTTGTGTGAAGACAGAGGACTTGGCAGTGGTTCGATCTGTTGAATTTACGAAAAGAGTGTGGAGACACAGTTGGAAGGGGTTTAGGAGGCCAAGGACAATTCTTCTTTAGAAGAATCTCCCTGAGATTTTTAAAAAATACAAGTTGATGAATGTAAATTTAAAAAGTAAAAGGTATAAATAATCTATTTCTATTTTAAGTTAAGAAAGGATTTGATCTAAAAATATAGTCAGATAGGATAACAGGGTCTTTTTAGAGGGAGAGAAAGTATGTGTGTGTGCCTGTGCATGAACACATTGTGTTTAAAGCGAAGATATAGATGCAGGAGGTTGGCAAGGTATAACGGTAAAGTTCTGTTATGAGACCACAACCAGATATTTTCCCCTCGTTTTCTTGCTAGTCTTGGGCCATTTCACTGCTAATCTACACATCCATCAAACAAACAGGAAGGGGAAATGGAGAGTTGAATTACAAATCTGTCAATTTTGTTGTTCTTGGCAGTTCAGGTTCAAGTTTTGGTGGGGGTAGAGTTTGAAACAAATGACAAAAATTAGATTTCCTGATTGTGGGAACATTATTATGGATAATGAGTCCACTACTTGAACTGACACACAGAGGGCAGATTTATGGCTTCTTTGGGTGTTCTATGGAGTTAGAATGCATTTTTTCCAGTGAAATCTAGTCAACAAACTTGCTTTTCCTTAAGATTTTTTGTGTTTTTTATATTATTAGGTGGAAAGCAGCAGCAAAAAGCCATGGAGCACCAGAGAAATATAAGGTAGTGTGTACAAATTTCACAGCCCACAGACTCAGATGTGCAAAAATGAAACAAAGCTTCTATTTCACACCTTTTTTTCAGCTTAAAAACAGAAAATTTAGTCTCCCTGATTCAAGATAAACTCAGTCAATTTTATTTTTCAGACATTTTAAGATAAACATAGTCAAAACCAATGTTCTTACCCTCCCAGTCCTTCCAGTGTAGCAGCTAAGTTCCCAGGGGCTTTTGGGCTTCCTGGTATTGAGGGAAGTGGGCGCTTGGTCTGTGATTGCCCTCTGTCCCCTGATGGGACCCACAAAGATATGTCTCATCTTGGCTGGTCATTTGCTCATTGTCCTCTATTACTACCTGGTATTCAGTGTGATTATGCATCTGCCATGGCCTCTGGTTGACATGTCAGGCCATCTGTTTCCTTTTTGAACCACTCATGAGGTCTTGCTGGCCCACAAGCCGTCTCTCAGCCATATATGAGCCCCTCTCATGGGGTTCTCAAGATTTTCTGAGGTTCTGTTCATACTGCCTGGGTTGCCTACGACCTTAAAGATTATCCTCACCTGCCTGCCTGGACCACTCACTTAACCTTTGACATTCTACACTCCAACACGATGATGGGTAGAAGGTTACTCTCTAAGGCCTGTGGCTCCCCTTTAGCTATGATCTGACTATGAGGCACAGGTACCCTCTGATCTGGTATCTCCCCGAGCCAAGCCTATATAAGGTTTGAACTAACTTCACCCAGGGTCTTGACTTTGTAGGTGGGGCATGGTATCCTGTCTCAAAGATACCATTACGTCCTCTTTCCCCCAGCCCTCCTCCTCCATTTTATCAACTCCATTTCCTTTTGTGTGAGAGAAGTTGCTTTTACACCATCAAGTTTTTTCCCCACATCTATTATTTATGCTATTAATTTTATGTACTACAGTCATATTAAAATCAAGGATTTTGGGACCCAGATAATCTTTTCTTTCTTATAATGCCTACCTTGGCACATATCCATTGGCTTTCTGTAGTTATTTATTTTCTTATTATAAATTTTAAAATCATTTCAGAAACAAAGTGGAAATCTTTGTTATTTGTAGGTTCTTTGGCTAGGAAACTAGGATTAAAAAGGTGAGCTGTAGATAGGGAAGAAAAACTGCGCTTCTCTCTTGGTTACAGGCTTGCAGAGTCTAGAGATGACAGTTATTCCAGCTTTAAGCAAAAGATACCCTCTGACTTAGGGTGGCCATAAAATTCATCTCTCAAACTTGGGCAATTCTGAAAGTGAAAGGGAAGCTATTAATAATTATGCCAAAAAAATAGGCATATACCAAGACTATTCTAGAAAACTGGGATGTGGGATCATCCTACCTTTGGTCCGCATAGGTAGGCTAGGATCTAGTCAAAGACGCAGTGGTCTGAAGGGCCTCATAAGCTGAAGATAATGGAATAGATTCAGATAACTAAATCTCATAAACTAGATCATCTTTTTGTATATTCTTTTTTTCTTCAGAACCTTTAGAGAAGCTGGGTTTAAGGATTTAAGCCTGACCTCAGTTATTTTTGGGGAGTGTGTGTGTGCGACATAGCATTGAGATGTCAATTGTGAACAGGGTCTCCCAGGGCTGGCATGGGGAGGTAGCAGGAGAAATTAGCAAGAGGAAGGAAAATTTTGAAAGAGTTGGAAATGAGCTCCAGACATCCTTTTACACTGATATTTCCCCTCAATTACCAACCAGAAAGGATCTGGGCTTGATTGGATTAAGGAAGGGTGTCCCACCATTCAGTTTATGAACAACGATTATTTCCTCATGCTTCCTCTCATCTTGGAAGGCAATGCTGTAGTGAGAGGGCTGGAGTCTAGGTGGGGCTGAGGAACCAGAGTCATTTTAAGTTATTCAAAATATGCATCTAACCTAATATTTGGCTCGCTTGATGCTTACATTTTAAAAAATTAATTGCGAAAATACAAATATCAATATATTTCACATAAATATATAGATTTCTCATTTCTTTTGAAAAACCAGGAAATGTGGCAACTCTGCTTCAGTGTCTCCAAGAAGCAAATGTTGGCTGGAGCCATATCTGATGGCTTCTACAAGAAATGGCATTCTCTCGGCAGGTCACTATGGTCCCCGCCCCTCCCTACTGCTATATCCAGACCATTTCACTGATTATGTTGGCTATTGTCTACTAAAGACTTTCAAATTTGTGATTCCTGTATTATACCATGCTGTGTGTTGGAAATTTCCAAACTAGACAGGACTATGTATGGCAGATATATCAGTGTTCATGCTTTTCTAAGAAATCCCAGCTGTCATTATTCAGACTAGGCTATTAAGCATCCATTTTTAATATTTTGAGGTATAAGAAACATACAGTGACATGCATAGATATTAAATGTAGAGTGCAATGAATTTTGACAAAAACATATTTCCTGTGTTATTGACACACTAATCAAGATGTTGAACATTTCCATTATCACAGAAAATTCCCTCACACCCTTTCCAGTCAATACTTACTCTCTCCACCCATAGGTGACCACATGGTTTATTGCCATAGATTGACTTTGCTTATTTTAGAACTTTATATAAATAGAATCATACAGTAGGAACTTTTTTGTGTCCAACTTCCTTCTTTCAACATAATGATTCTTAAATTCATCTGTGTTGTTGGAAGAAACAATTCTTTTTTCTTTTACATTGCTGAGTAGTTTTTCATTGTATAAGTATATCATCATTTGTTTATTTACCTCTTGATGGACATTTGGGTTGTTTCCAATTTTTGACTATTTTGAACGAAACAGGTAGAATATCCTTATGTATGTCTTTTTGTGGATATATATTTTAATTTCTCTGGGATAATCACCTGAGAGTGAAATGTCTCAGCGATAGGGTGGATGGAAATATAATTTTATCAGAAACTGTCAACAGTTCCAGAGCAACTGTACTGTTAATACTCCTGTACAGTTTACGCTCCTGCCAGCAGTGGAAGAGGATAGCAGGTGCTCCACACCCTTGACAACAACTGACATTGCCAGTCTTTTTAATTTTATCTATTCTATGAGATTCAGTGGGTATGACTGGATCTCATTGTAGTTTTAATTTAAATTTCCCTGATAACTAATGATATTGAGCATTTTCCATGTACTTATTGGCTATTTATATATCTTCCTTTGTGGAGTGTCTAAGTCGTTTGTCCATTTTTGTTGTATTTAACAGTTTATTTAAGTTGTATGATTTTTTTTCTATATTCTGTATACAAATCCTTTGCAAGATATATAGTCTCTTAGTATTAAACATCGAATTTTACATGACTCTGTCTTAGATATTATCAAAGGACCACATGTAGAACCAGTTTGTAAATAATGTCAATCTAAAGTACATAAAGTGACAGCAACATGGTTACAAATTGTTGACTAGACTCTAAGAAATGGGCCCAACTGTCTCTTCTAGGGATGTGTATAAATCTCGGAATGTCCCTATAATAACAAGATAAGTCATAGTAAAGGCTTACACTTTTGTGTCTCTGTGTGTGTTTGTATGCATTTTCTTTTTCAGAGAGGGAGCTTCTGAAGTTTTGCCACTAAATAAAAGGAATACGTTCAATTACACAGCTGTGAGATTGTACCTGTTCCTGAGGGCAGGCTGCTCTCCTCTGAGAGCCTTGGATCACCTTCCTGCTGGATATAACCACAATTCACCTGAAGTGTCCGCAGGACTCTTCCCTCGGTGCCAGATAATTGTCTCTGCTTGTAGTGTTAAAAGATCATGTCCTTCTGCAGTTCTCAGGAGCGACAAGCTGGCCTGAGCAAGCATGCAGCAGGTTCTGCTTTGGTGAGTGAGAAAAAGCGTGAATTGGGTTGGTTTGGAACAATAATCAAGGAGTAAGTCTCCGAGTCTGGCAGCCATGTCTATTAAGTGAATTCAGACTGCTGCTCAATCCATTATCGTGTCATGTTCTTGCTCAAAACCCACAGTGATTCCTGATGTCCTAGAGCATGGAGTTCAACTCCTTCAACATTCAGTACCAACTGACTGCACTAACCTGATAACCCACAGATACAACCTCCAGACTAAATGCCACGGTCGTCAGTGCTGCCTACCAAATATTTCCATCTCTCCTCTTTCTGAACGCTTGGTAGCTAGTTGTGAGTACGTGATTAACTTTGATGAATAGAAGGTGAGAAGAAGTAGTATCTGTCACGTCTATAAGAAATGTGTGATTCACAAGATTCCCTTTCCAACTGCATGCTAATTGTGGAATTGCAATTGTGGCATTGCATTGTGGGACAAGGCATCCCCACTCTCCTAGAGAAGTGCTTAAAGGTGTGCATAGGAAGGTGGGTAGAAGACCGTGGGCTTGGAGTCAGTGAGGCAGCTCTGGAGTAAAATCAGTCCTCCACTACCCTTATCTCCTGCCCGGTGTCTTTGCTCTTGAAGCCTCCATCTGTGAAACGGGATAGTTATATTTACCTGGCGTCTTAGGCATTGTAGGCTGCTATAACAAAAATACTATAGACTGTGTGACTTGAACAGCAAACACTTATTTCTTACATTTCCAGAGGCTGGAAAGTCCACGATGAAGGCACCAGCAGATTCAGTGTCTGGTGAGAGCCGGCTTCCTGATTTACGGACAGCTGTCTTCTTTCTGCATCCTCACATAGCAGAAAAGAACAAGGGAACTCTCTGGGGTCTAAGGGCACTAATCCCATGCATGAGGGGTCCATCCTCATGAACTAATCAGCTCCCAAAGGCCCCACATCCTATTACCATCATATTGGGGGTTAGGATTTCAACATATGAATTTTGAGAGGACACAGGCATTCAGTCCTTAACACCTTAGAAAGCACTAGAAATAATGCTGATGAGCTTGGACACAGTAGTTTATGTTACTCATCTGCTTTGTCAAGCAAACTAGTCAAACAGATTAATTTAAGCTGTCTTTTAAAAATGAATAATCAGAGAAGCAGGCTGATAAAATCTGCTTTTCTAGTTTTAGGCTAGGTTGTTAGTCATAGTAAGAATATTTATCAAGTATGTTTCCAGTTTAACGTTGAACATCAGACCTATTTTTGTAAGGAGAATCCAACATAGCATTTTATTTGTCAAAACCAAAACAAAAGAAAACAATCTTTTATTTCCTAACAAGCCATATTTGATGCCAGTAAGCTCGTAACCAAATGTAGTTAAGCTGGGTATGAGTAGGATTTAGTAACTAATGCCCAGGTCGTGTATACATGCTTAATTGTCCCCTCGTGGACTGGACTTACCATCTACCCAAGTCTCTAAGTTACATTGAGAGAGTCATATTTTCACCTGGAGTACTTACAACCATCTTCAGTAATTTTATTAATAAAGACATTTCTTTTTGGAAATTTTATCTCAGAAGTTTCAGTTCTTCAGTAGGATTTAATCACTAAGAAAAAAATTCATTTATTTTTTTGAAGTGAAACGATCTTGTTCTATTTTCATAATGTCAGTAAGCAGAAAGAGATATAACAAATTACTGTGAATTTTTAGACATTTTCTATGTAAAATATAATTATTTTATTATGAGCATTAATTATCATGGTGCTCAGTGAATTGACTCCCTTTTAGTGGTTTACAGATTTCAGATTGTCAGGGAAATTACACATAATTTGTTTTCCAAATTAAATTAGTAGACAGTGACATGGCCTGTGCACTCAAAATTTAACTTGGAAAAGCATTTAATAATTAAAACGCCAAGTGGAGGGAAAAGAGAAAACATCTCCTCACATTTCAGTTATGTTTGTTGGAAAAGCCAAATTAAAAGTTTGGGCCTAACAGGAGATACAATGAAGGGAGGGAAGCGTCATAGCTGAGGATTCTACCAGATGTTTGACTCAACGTAAATAATTCATTTTTAATATATAATTTAATCTTTATAATCTAGGTTGTTATGTTCTGGACCTGATGTGTTCCCAAATTTATCATAATATTTACTAAAACTGCTGACCTTTTGAAAGAGGAGGGGCTGGTGGTGATCATCTCACTCAATTCAGTTGGAGAATTGGAGGCCCACACAAGTGATTGTCTTGCTCTGCCTCTGACAAGGGCAGAGGAAAGACTAAATGCTGTCTCTTATATTCCTGGCCCAGGATTCTTTCAGCTGCACCAAGACCAATCATACCCTGGGTTGTCATGTTTCTGCTGTGCCAGAGTTATAGAAATGATTAAGGCAGCACTGGATTCAGGCATCAATTGAGCAACTGGTTTGCACAATCTATATGGTCTCTACTAACTATAGATGGCATGACTTCTAGCAGGATTTTCAGGATGAAGAATACATAGACTTATCAATCTCCATCTTCTCCAGGAAACCAAACAAAAGCAAGCACCAAAGAGATGTGAAAACAAAGACACAAATTCCATTTTCTGAGAAACCAGAGAAGAGCACGTAAAATAATTTGTAAGGGGTGCCAAAATAAGTTTAGTTTCATGCAAGCGACATCAAAGAGTGAGTCAAGACAAGCAGAGGAAAGAGATGACAGAGTTAAGGACAGAGACAGAGATAGAGATAGAGAGAGATGAGAGAGAGACAGATGGAGAGAGAGAGCACATGCTCTGGAGAAACAATTAGGTTCAGAGAAGCAGAAGAGACTCTGCTACAAGCAAAATCTAGTAGATGAGTCATATTTGCAAAAAGTTGTCTTTCTTTGTGGCAGCTGAAGAGAAGAGAACCCTCTGCAATGGGAAAACCAAGCTTGGAATGCTGCCCCTGCTCTTCTCCAGCTATGAAAATTCTCTGAAAATAGCTGGCCCATAAAATCTCAACTCATTTAATAATGAGCAAGAAAAAAGGAACTGCACAGCACCTGTAAAAAGATATTATAAGAAAAAAGGAGAAATGAGAAGTCAAATTTATTGACAAAATAGTCTCCAGAAAAATGTTGCCCTGGGACAGATGAAAATTGTGAATAAATATTTCAACATGAACTAAAAACTTTATGATACAGTTGCTTCTTTGAAGTCAAACCACAAATAATTGAAGCAGAAACTCAGGGAAGAGATGATAAAGCAATAAGAGGAAATAAAGTATGAACTAGTGGAACTCAGGAAATAAGAAGAAGAAAAAATAAACTATCATCAAAGAAGAGAAAATTGGAAGAAGGCTAGTCTGACATGCATTGTAGAAAACAGTAAAATACATAGAAGAGAGAACTTGAGGAAAATTAAAATAATTGAAATATAAATTAAAGAGAACTTAAAAAGACTATAAAATATGTAGATCTAGAAGACAGGAGAGGAGATGAAAAAAAACCTATGTCATTGTTAAGAAGAAAGTGATAAAACAAAAGAAAATTAAGATGTAATTAAGGAAGTCTTGCCTAAAATAAAAGAAACTTACACTGCACATTTGTGTCTGTCTTTATCACAAAACAAACACAAATAACACAGACAGGGTAGATCTGATTCTTACATAGTGCCATGGACTGAAGGTGGTCCCTCTAAAGTCATATGTTGAAGGCCTAACCCCCAACGTGACTGCATTTGGAGAGAAGGCCTTTAGGAGGTAATTAAAGTTAAATGAAGTCATAAGTGTGGCCTTAATACAATAGTATTGGTGACCTAACAAGAAGAGGAAGAAAGAAATCTCTCTTCTGAACACACAGAGGAAAGTCTACATGCAAGCCAAGAAGAGAGTCCTCACTAGAAACTGAACCCTGCTGGAACCTTGATCTTGGACTTTCCAGGCTCCAGAACTGGGATGATAAGTTTCTGTTGTTTAAGCTGCCCAGTCTATGGGATCTTGTAATCATAGCCTAAGTAGAATAATACACATAGCTAATACTTTTATCTGAAATTAGAGACTACATGATTTTTTCTCCAAATGCCCCTGGGATTGGCATGAAAGAATATAAGATTGACCCGATATTCTTGTCCACACAATAGTTTTCATTATTTACTATAAGAGTAGAAACAGCAGAGACATTGTGATAAAAATGTACCAAAGTAGGAAAATAGCAAAAAGAGAGAAAACAATGACCTCACTTTTAGGAAATGAAAACAAAACAAAACCACAACAAGAAAACCTCCAAAACCCAAAACCTTAACCTTTCAGTCAAAGAGGAAATACAACCCCCCAAATAGTAGAATAGCTATGAAGTAATGATAATGAAAACACCACGGGATACAGCAAAATTGTTCCCAAGAAGAATATACTGACTTAAATATTAATATCAACAAAACTAGAATTAATGAAAAGAAAGGAATCAAACACCTGATTCAAAAAAGCAGAAAAGAAATGACCAAAATGAACCAAAGGGAAAAAGAAAAAAGGAATTAAAAAATAAAAGATAACAGCAGCAAATGACAGTCTAGAAAATAGAAAGACAATATAACTAACAGGTGAAGCTAAAATGCTGATTCTCTGCAACGAATTAAACCCAGTAGTCATGTATTCAAAAAATAAAGGTGGAAAACACAGGAGTAAATAACGCAGATCATAGGGCAATTCAATTTATAAGAAACTAGTTCATTTAACTCTAAGAAAATAAATTTGAAAACATGGACAAAACAGACAATTTTCAAGTGAAATATAATTTGTCAAAACAGACATAGACGAAATGGTAAAATGTAAGCAGACTGAGTTTGGTAGAACATAAGGAAACTTGGCAAAGGGTTTCTTTCCCAAATTACTGCCTCTAATAGTTTCATAGGTGAAATTTATCAAGACTTTAATGAGCAGAGATTCCAATTTTAAAAAATTGTTCCATAAAATGGAAAATTTCAGATTTTTTAAATGAAGCAAGCATAATGTCAATACCAACATCAGACAAAGAATGTTCAAAAATGAAAACGAAAGAACAATCTCAGTGATAAATATTGATTTAAAATGCTGAATAAGATATTAGCAAATGGAATCTAGCAGCATGTTAAAAAATAATACTTTGAGTCCAATTGGTGTTTATTCTAAAAATGCAAGGATAGTTCAATATTAGGAATTCCATAAATACGATTTATTATATAACTATTATAAGGAGAAAAAAAATTATATCACCAAATCTTTAGGTCTGAAAAGTCAATTGAAATAACTCAAAAACATTCTTAATAAAAGCACTCAGTATCATAATAATACCCCAGCCTAATGCAGCATCGTGTTTAAATAGTGCTAAAGTATTCAAAATGAGGAAGAACTGTGATGAAGACAGAATGCCACTACCATTAATTAACATAGAAATAGCAGTACTTTCTCATGTAACTAAAAAAGAGAGAAAAGGGTATAAAAATTGAAAAGCAGAAAAATCTGTGATGATGTATTCATAGATTGAGAAAAGCGTAGAGAAATAAGTAAAAGTCCTCAAATGAAAAATGAAATCAATGAGTTAATGGGGTAAAAATTAATATGTACACATCAAAAGCTTTTATATATACAAAAAATATTGTTAGATGTTATAATGGAATAAAATATTACATTTTGTGTTTGCAACAAAAAGATTTTTAAAAACCTAGCAAGATTTCTGCTTTGTGGAAGATGTAGTAGGTGTTCTTTTCCCTATTCCTTTCTCCACTGAGTCCAAAGAAACATCCCGAAAATTATATGTAAAACAAACATCAGATGGCTCTGAAAAGTGGAGTGAAGAAGGCAGACTGGCTAAAGATCTCAGAACGAGCAGAGCAACCTAGTGGTTAGAGCTCTGGGTTTTCTTTTTTCTCTCAACTTGGAGCTAAGAACATGGCAACCTAGAAATGCCAGACAGAATAAGGCCCCACAAGAGCCTGCTCTTTCCAGCCAACGGGTACAGAAAAGTGCAATCTAGCAAGGCAGAAAGCTTTTAGACAATCACCCCTCTACTCCAGCCAACCACCATGGAAAAAACTGTGACCCCCCAATCCAATTAACACCAGGTGGATACATTACATATGCTCCTATGTGTCATTTCATTCCTTCTCTAATGCTCTCCTTTCTTTGTGTAGGTCCAAGTTTTTGACCTCTATCATTTTCCTTGTCTCTGAAGAACTTTTAACATTTCTTTCAAGGAAAGTCTACTGGAGACAAATTTCCTCAGTTTTTGCTTGTCCAAAAAAGTCTATTTCTCCTTCATTTTTGAAAGCTAATTTCACTGGATACACAATTCTATGTTGGTGATTTTTTTTCTTTTAACACTTTGAATGTTTTACTCCGCTCGCTTTTTGCTTGCATTGTTTCTGAAGAGATGTCCACTGCAAATTTTATCCTGGTTCCTCTCTCGGTAACATTTTTTCCCTCTGGCTTCTTTCAAGATTTTCTCTTTGTCCTTTGTTTTCTGCAGTTTGACTATAATATGGCTGGGTGTAGATTTTTTGATATTCATCGTGTGTGGTGTTAGGTGAGCTTCTTGGTTCTATGATTTGGTGTCTGTTATTAATTTTCAAAAATTCTCAGCCTTTATTACTTCAAATATTTCTTCTTCTTTCTGTTTCTTCTCCATCTGGTATTCCTATTACCCATATGCTATACCTGTTGTAATTGTTCCACAGTTCTTGGATATTCTGTTCCATTACTCTGCTCCCCACACCCCACCCCTCTGTTCTTTCTTCTCTTTGCATTTCAGTTTGGAAAGTTTCTATTGACATATCTTCAAGCTCACTGATTCTTTCCTGGGCCTTGTCCTGTCTACTGATGAGTCATCAAAGACATTCTTTGTTTCTGTTATCATGTTTTTTATTGTTCACATTTCCTTTTGATTCTTTCCTAGAATTTTCATCTCTCCACTTACATTACTTATCTGTTCATGCATGTTTTCCACTTTTTCCACGAGAGCCCTTAGCATATTAAACACAGTTATTTTAAATTCCCAGTCTGTTAATTCCCAAATATCTGCCTTATCTGAGTCTGGTTCGGATGCTTACTTTGTCTCTTTAGGCTGTTTTCACTTGTATTTTATCCTGCCTTTTAACTTTTTGCCAAAAGCTAGACATGACATATCAGGTAACAGGAATTGAGGTAAATGGGCCTTAATTATGAGATTTTATGTTTATCTGGCTAGGAGTTAGGCTGTGTTTAATGCTTGCTGTAGCTGTAGGTGTCAAAGGCTTCAATTTCCTCTAGAGTCCTTGTTTTAGTCTCCCTTGTTGTCTTTGGTTTTCCCTAGAAGCTCTTTCTTAAATAGGGTGTGTGTTTTGTAGCTGTCTCAGTTGGAATTCATTGTTGTTATCCTGGAGCCCTGTTAATGTGGTGGCAAGGTACTGGGGAGGGCAAGCATTCTAAAATCTTATGTCTAAATCTCTGTGATTTGGGTGGGTCAGAGTCCCTGGGCTGTGACCTTCAGAAAAAGCTTTCATAGAAGAGTTTCTTTGCCATTTTTTTCCTCTCCTTATGTGAGACAAGAAGACTAGAAGGTGCTGGAGTTGGCTAATTGCCCTTCCCCCAGGTCAGATAAGGCTTTGGCAAAGTAGTGTCTCTTGAAGGCTGGCCTTTATTACAGAAAACAGAAGGAAGAACAGAATGCTGTGGGTGTATTTCAGAATGACTACGTTTGTCTTGCCCTGCCAGAAGCACGAGGGAATTTTTCCCAGTCTTCACCATGAGAACCTGGCGGGGCTCCTGGAGGTAAAACTCATGAGGTGTGTCCCTCACACTGCTCCTTCAGAGTTTTTTTTATAACTCTCAAGCTAGTCTACACAAGCCTCCATCCTTTCTTCAACTACATTTGAAGTGTTCCTATCAGCACTGGCTCAGTAACTTCTGCTCCCGGTAACCTATGAGTCTCTACCTGCCTCTCCAGTTTTGGGGAAAGTGGTTTGCACTGTGAACTTTATTGCCTCATGGATCTAAGAAGAAGTGTTAATTTTCAGTTTGTTTAGGTTTTTTTCTTGTTGTGAGGATGGAAATGATAACTCCAAGCTCTTTATACATCAGAGCAGAAATTGGAAGTCCCAACTTATGTTGACAAAGGTGCAAAGAATATGCAATATCTATGCAAAGAAAGTTTAAAACACTCCTGCAGGACCTCCCAAACGTAAACAGGTGTACAGGCAGCCTGTATTCTTGGACATAAAAACCCAACAACAAAAACATTAATTCTCCTTAAGTTAATTTACTTTAAACATAAATGAAAATACCAATGGTCGCCCCTTTCACACACTAGAAATAGACAAGCTGATTTTTAAATTCATAAGGAAAGAAAAATAAGAATAACAAAAAACTCTCTAAAAGAAAAGCAAGAAGGGTAATCAATACTATCAATATGAAATATACCATATTGCCCCAGGCATTAAAACATTATGATACAGGAAAATTCACAGTCAAGCAGACCCATGCTATGAAATAGAAATCAAGAAGTGGGCCCCTTATGTATGATAAGGGTTTAATCTCAAATCAATGTGGAAAAGATGGACTATTCAAGAAATAATATTGGGATAGGTGAGTATCCCAGTATATTTCACAATATTCAGCATGAAAGATAGAGAACTGATAAAAAAAATAAGAATCAAAACTGAAACCCATAAAAATAATAGAAAAAAAGCAAAGAAGAATTCTATTTAACCTCAGAGTGGTAAGTCCTTGCTAGCTGACACAAAATTAAGAAGCCATAAAAGATTTGTAAATATGGCTGTATAAAAATTAAACATAATCTTCTGCATGGCAAAAATGCTATAGGTCAAAATACAAATGACAAATCAAGAATAATATTTGGAAATCATATCACTGACATGTGGCTATTCTCCCAAATATAGAGTTTCTAGCAATTGGTAAGGAAAAGATCAACAAACCAAAAAACAAAACAAAACAAAACAAAACAAAACAAAAACAAAGAAGGAGAACAGAAAGTTCACAGAAGATGACTTTCAAATGGTTTTAAACATATGCAATGATGCTCAATCTCATTCATTCAAATGAAAAATAAGAATAAAAAAAATAGAGATGCCATCTTTCCCTATAGTATTGGCAAAAATCTAAACATTTGATAAGACAAGATGTTGGTTAGGCAGTGGGTGAAACATACATTCATTACTGGTGAGAATGCAAATTAGTGCAACTATTGTAGAGGCCAGTTTGGCAGTATATACCAAAATTACAAATGTATTTACCCCATCACCCAGAAATTCCACTTCTCAGCATGTATCTTGTAGATATACTCATTTATCTTTGAAATGGCATATGTGCAAGATTATTCACAGCAATGATATTTGTAATAGCAGAAATGGAAACATCTTAATGCTATCCATAATGAACTGATTAAATTAGTCGTGCTACCCATAATGGAACATTATGTTGCCATAACTTTGTGAAAAAGCTGTCTATAAACTGATATAGAAAGATCACTAGTATTCATTATCAAGAGAAAAAAAGTATGGCAGAGAAATATAAATATATACACAGGCATACACTTATACAAAAACATACCTGTGCATATATGTATACATATGTCTATATAGTATTCTACTATTTGTCTAAAACAGTACAAAAATTATAAGTATATAGGTGTGCGTGAATTTGTCTCTGCGTAGTATGTGTAATTTTTATATTCATATATTAGTTTAAAGATTATCTGGAGATAGAAATATTAAAGAAATAACACTCGTGAGAGAGGGAACTGAGTAAATGGGGCGTGGGGAAGGAGGGATATGTTTTACTGAATAACATTTTATATTTTTGGTGCCTGAACCATATGAATATGACTTCAAAAAATAAATTTTAAAAAATCTGCAAAATAGAATTAAAATAAGTTATAGTACAAAACTTCCATGCTTCAGGTTACTCTTAGACTATCGTGTTGGCATTACAGCAGTGTCTTTTACATGGTGTTCTGTGAAAACTTAGTGCTTTGGGACCCCCCAAGAAATCTCAGCAATGTGGAGCTCTAGACATTTCTTCACCATTCTCAACAAAGCACTGTTTATGTTTCTGTTTGAAGGAATGGCGCCAATGATTTAAATAATATTTCAAAATACTGGACGAAATAGAACACACTATAAGAGAAATCTACTTGCTGTCTGTGATATAATTTATAAAATCTACATAAAGTGGATCATTTCCTAGATAATAGCTTAACTGATCTATGAGATCAGTTAATAGAAACATAGAAAACGTTTTTAAAGATCTACCACGAACAAAGGTATCAGAACTTTATGGTTTCTCCATCTTTTAAGGTACTTTCAGCCCAGGTAATAGAAACCCTGACTCAAACAAGCTTCAACGATTCGATTCGGAAGTTCTTATAAGCAGGAAACGCAGAGGTAGGACGGGCTTCAAGACTGTTTCAGGCAGTGGTTTAATGGTGCCACACTTGCTTCTGTCTGCCTGTTCTGCCATTTCGTGTTCAGCTTCGTCCTAAGACTGGTGACCCTCAGATCTTAAGAGAGCTGCCGCTGTTGTCAGGATGACACGCTGTTTTATTGTCCCGCAGAAAAGACAGCGGCCCGCCCCTGACCTTGGCGATGGCTGCTCAGCTATGGTGGTTGCAGCGAAGCAAGTTGCGGTGGGTGGAGCGATCCCCATCGACCAGTCCTGCGCGCGGATTGGACAGCGTGCCTTGAAATTTAGCCTTGAATCGATTCTCCAGCCCTCCTCACAAATATATAAAATAGCTTCCATCCCTTGTAACATCTTTTCTGTTTAAATTAGCCACAGTTGACACACAAATGGTAACATAAGCAAAATTAACAGAGAAATTATAGATGGAAACAAATTTGTAACATACATAGAGCTAATATCTGCTATGTGCAGTGGGCTTTTATAAATTGATAAAAACAAATAAACAAAAGAGACAATGTAATTGAAAAATAGATTAGGAAATGACTAATTCACAGACGAACAAATACAAATGGCCAATAAATATATGAAAATATGCTCATGTTCATTATTAGTGAGCAAAATAGAAATTAAAGCAACAATTAACTCACTTTGTACTTATGGATCGTCAAAAATTAAAAAGAATGAGAATAATAATTTGAGGTAGGAGAGCAGGGAAATAGTATTTTCTCATAAACTTCTGGTGAAAAGTGAATTGCCATAGACTGTTTTTGGAAAGTAATTTGACAGTATCTCCTGAAATTAAAGTCTGTTGCTGCTCAGACAATGGGTAACTTTTCCCGTCCATGTGGCTCCTGGAGACAGCCCGGCTCTCAGAGTACAAGTGTTCCAGCAAAGTGGGGCAGGAAACGCAACGAAACCCTAAGATGAAAATGTGGGGACAGGATCCTGGATGGGATGGTTGTCACATTGATTCAGTCTGCACATTTATCAGAGCCCTGCTCTGTGCCAGGTATCCCACTCAGTTTTAGGAACAGAGTAACGAAGAGAAACTCCCCTCCTCTCCCCCATCCTGGGGAGTGACTCCTTGGAGCAATGGCGTCCTTTGGAGAGGACAGGTCCAGGGCAGTATTGTGCTTGGCTTGCTGTCCAGGCTCCTCAAAGGTGCTGGGAGAGTGACATTTTGGTGTGTTGTTCCCCAGACCATCTGCACGTTCTTCCGCATTCTTTCCATTCCCTAAGTTTACACATTTAGGTAGGAACCCTAAAACCCCAGGATCCTGTCATTCCTCCCATTCCTGCCCTGCAAGCATCTTCTGCATCAGACACCCCTGGGTTTCTGTGAAGCATCCCCCAGCTTGACTCTTCCAGAACAGCCCGAGAGGGACTTCAGTTTTGCCACTCTGGGTTTGGCTTCAGATGTTTAAATTTAGTTAAACATTTTTAGAATGCGATTCCTTTATATTTCCTTCTTTTTCCTCCTCATCTGCATATCATTTTTACCAACCCATCTTAAAAATGTTTTTGATGTCTAACAGTAACAAGATCTCTTAAATCTATTTTTAAAATGCTTACTTCCCAGAGGATTTTCCTCTCAGTATGTTACTCCTAATGACAAAATATCTTTTTTTAAATATATATTTATCTCTATTGCCTGTCCTTTCATTTCAAAAATATGTGTCTTTGCAGAAATGTTGAACAGAATAGGTGCTGACCTGTAGGTGGGTGCATTTGAGAAATAGCTTGTTGTTATTTTTATAGGATCCCTGACAAGTGTCTTTACTCTGAAGGAATTTCAGAGGGGTGCAGCATCCTATACCTTATTTTCTGGATACAGTTAAAGAAAGGAGGCTAGGAACTCGGCAGCAACTCAGTAAGCCGTGCTAGAGTGACTTTTCCAGATGTCTTCGGGCTCTGCAGGTTGGTACTCTCTTTAGGGAACGGCTTGGATTTGATTTAACATTTTCTAAATTGGTTCACCCACCTTTGAGTTTGGAGGATGTATTGCCTCGTGCTGTCTCAGATTAATGTACTGCCAGCAGGTCTGACGCTCCCATCGCAGGAAATTCATTAACACTTTGGGAAATCCGGAGCCCAGGTGTGGCACAGAAAGGTTAATCTATCCTCCTTCCTTCTTCATAGCAACTTCGGAGTGAATTATACTCTCGTCGTTTAAGGTGAACAAATGAAGGCAATATACCTTCCTGTCCTTAATGCAGGATTCACATGCTGCCCAATTTTAGTTAAGATGTGTAGACATCGTGTGTGCCTCACACATACCACACGACTCCTAAACACCTTTCATTTGGTTGTGTCATGAATTCTTTCACTATTTTAAGTGTGTACGCTTTTGTTTCAACGCAAGAGTGAAAGGAAATCTGTAGGCACCACTACAGAGATAGAGATTTCCAGGCCATTCCAACGTGCACGGAGAAAAAAACCCTCAGAGCTTGAGGAGGAGAAATGGGCTTTGCCCAGGTCCTTAGTCTGGGGTGAGTTTATTGTAGTGCCTTCGCTTGGTCTGGAGTTTCTGGCTGCCATACTTCTTCTCATGCCCTTTAGACTGTTACCACATCCTTCTTGTTTCGTTTTAGCACATTTTCCACCTGCAACTGCCTCCTTCTGCCTAAGAACCAGTGGTGAATGTCTCAGCCGTGGTCTTCCATTCTTTCTGGCTTCCTCCATTGAGGTAAACCTTGGTTCAATACAGCACAAAACCCCTGGCTGACGTCAGCCCTCACAAACTCAGACTTGTTGTCAAGAAATTGGAATTTCTTTATTTCCTCTCCCTCTTATCTATTTCCTTCTTCACCTCCTTCAGGCATCTTCTCCTTCCACCTACCCTCCCAGCCTAATCTTATTTCAGAGATTATCAGGTTTACTTTTTGATTTTACTGTTTTCCATTCAAATTTTGCCCATAAAATCATTTTACTATTACAGAATGAAATATTATTTTCATTACTTTCCTACCCTAAATATGCATAGCAATAACACACTTGTGATGTATGGCAAGTTCTGTATTAAATACATGATAATACACAATAAGAATGTATCATTTTAATGAAATATTTTATTTCCTCTTTTGTGACATTGTAATTTGGTTTAATTTGACTCCACTAACCTTTTTGCCCACATGTAGCTCTTAAAACACGTTCTCATGAACACTGCATATTAAAAAAAGAAAGAAAGGAAGAAAGAAAATAAGCCAGTCAGCCTCAACTAAATATCAAGGTGAACGTAAGGTCAGGTTCAAGTTAGGGGGAGAAAAGAAAGAAAAGTACAAAAGATTTTAACAGAAAAATCTCATTGAGGGAATGTGCACAGCAGTTTTGGCAAAATGTTTTCACCAAGACGGTATTATCAGTGTCTCAATCTGCTACTCCTGTATTCAAATCCTGTTACTGCCGAGATTAGGAGAATAAAGGAACATTCAAGAACCGAAGAACAAGCATCATTATTTTTAGGTCTGAGGCTTTTGTCAAGACATTCGAGAAAGCACCTCTCAACCAGCCTGTCTGGATAGGAGAGCTGGTTCCTGTGCTTTTCAGCCTAATCATTAAAGTGAAAAATGCTCATGTGGCAGAACAACTCCACAGGCCTGGCTTGTTTAATAGATTCTGAGTAAATTATATTAGCTCTTGAATACCATCCAGGTTCTTAATGATGATATTTCTGAAGGTGACAAGTTTCAATAGCTTGGAAAATTTCACTGCATTCTCTGGTGGTTGTGATTTCATCCTAATAAAATTATCATTTGTACACAGGCCTTTTAGCTGTGGTCTCATTTCTTTCAGATTCTGGGACCCAGGGCTATAATAATGTGGAAGGCGGAAGGCTGGGGACCAAGCCCTTGGCGAATGGTGAGGCCCAGAGCCCTGGCTCTCAGATTTTAGAGTGGTCAGCGGTGCTGCAGGGCCGTTACACAGAGCTGCTGAAGATGTCTGTGTTCTAACTCCCGGACCCTGTCACCATGCCTGGCAAAGAGGACTTAAAACTGCTGGTTGAATTAAGGTTGCTAGTCAGTTGACTATAAAATGGAGAGATTATCCTGGATTATCTGAGTGGGCTCAATATAATCACAAGGGTCCTTAAAGGGAAAAAGGGAGGCAGAAGAGGAGGTCACAGGGGTGCGATGTGAGCGGGATTTGACTCATTGCTGCTTGTTTGGAAGATGGGGGAAGAGGCCGTGAGCCAAGGAAAGCAGGTGGCTTCTTGAAGCTGGACAAAGCCAGGAAAGGGATTCTTCCCTAGCGTCTCCAGACAGGAGCTCAGCTCTGCTGTATACCTTGATTTTAGCCAGTTGAGACCCGGGCTGGACTTCTCAACTACAGAACTGGAAGAGAATAAATCTTAGTTGTTTTATGCCAAAACAAAGTAAAATTAAATTAAAAAACACGTTTGCTGAACACCCCTACCCCAGAGTTTCTGAGTTTCTGGTCTGGAGTGTGCCCAAGAAGGTGCATTTCTAACAAATTTCCTGGTGAAGAGGATGCCTATGCTGTCAATCTGGGACCACATTTTAAGACCCTCAAAAAGAAAGCTGAAGATTTAAGAGTGAAGGATCTCATTTAAGAGCCGTGAATACTAGCTAATTAGCTAATTACAATGTCACGCAGGATTGAGTAGTCACGCCCCTCTCTGAGGATTCAGTATAGCGTTGTGCTAATATCACAGAAATGGTCTACCCTCTTCCTGCTGCACAGTGAGTTTGAGTTCATTTCTCTTTCCTGTTCTGTGGCTTCTCCTCTCTTTTGTTTTAATTATGATTTCTGAGTCGTGCAGACTTGAATTTTAATCTTGAGTCCATGTAAGAATTTACTAGTTATACAGCCTCTGGCAATTTATTAGAACCCTCTGAACATCAGTTTCCTTATTGATGAACTAATACCTATTCTAAGGCAATTGTGGAACTAAAAGAATCCTTGTGCCCCAAAGCCTGGGTACAGTACCCGGTGCACTGTAGTACATAATAGATAGTCGTCACTCTTGGTTTTTATTGCCTGAGACTATCTTTCTTCCCTCTTTTCTTCTTACCATTCTGCACTTTTCTTCTATGGTCCTGCTTCCCCTCTTTCATTCATTTTTCCTTGCAGGCTTCCTGAACTCGCGATGGTGTTCGTGGAATCCCACACACTGTATCAGATCTAGGCTAAGCCCCCGTCAGAGGCCATGTGAAGGTGGCAAGGGGCAGACTTCTCTTCTCCTTTATGGCTTGTGCCTTCAGTTTTCCCAGAATCACCTCATCCGGCTTTGTGGGAATTTATGTAGTTCTTCACTAAAGATTTGCTGCCATTTGCAGTGGGAATTATAGCGCCAGAGGGTCAAATTTAAAGTTCTTGCTAAATATGCCTTACCTGGGAGTCCAAAGGGAGCTGCCTAAGGAATCAAGCCATTTGTTATCTGCCTCCTCTGATCCAAGGTTTGTGCCTTTCTCTTTAAAGAGTTTTCTTCTCATCTCCTGACAATCTTAACCACCTGCCTGGGGTCCTCATGTCAAAACCCATAAGACACAAAATACTTGGAAACATTCCTTATCCCACATTCAAGTTATCTAGATTCAAATCTACATTTTTTGGTCTGGACTTTGGGAGAAAGGATGAATTGTGCCTCTAAACTCTGACTACCCACTGAAGAGAGGATGAGGGGAAGTAGGAAAAACTCCGATGCAGGCCTGCAGGGGGCCCCAAGTGAGAGGGCCCCCGGGGGTCCAGGGCTCCTCCTGCTTGAGATGCAAAAATATGTTTCTTTAAAATTAAACACACATGTTCACACCTCTCTCAAGAACAAACATTCATTCTCCAGGTCAATTCAGTCTAAACTCGTATTGAAAAAAGGAAATATATTCACACAGCCTCATAACTCTTAAGCAGGAAATAGCATTTCTACTCCCATGAAACCAATGGGTCACATTAATGTTCTGAATAGTATTTGCTGCTTCTCTGCTTCCATTCGGGTGCCTGCTGGAATAAGACTGGGCCCCATTCCCTTTAATGTCCGTTTCCTTATTTAAATTAAAGATGCCTGTTCTACCAAGGGCTGGGTTGAGTTCTTGGAAATGGCCTTTATTCTCATCAGTCTTTATCTGGGGATGGAGACTGATTATTGCAGTAACAGGAACACTTTCCTTTCCCCAGGCAAGGAGGCAAACTAAGTTATATCTTACTGTGTGTAGTCATGATATCTTTTTTTTCTACCTTTGCCCTCTGTCTGTTTTCAACATACCTGCCAGAGTGATTTGTTTTTTTAAATTAACTTCATCAACCTATAGTTTATATACAAATATATAAATTTAAGTGAATAATTTGATGAGTTTTGACAAATGTGTACACCCAGATTACCACCACATCACTCATGACATACATTTCTATCGTTCCAGAAAGTTCCTTGTGTCCCTTTGCAGTCAATCACTCCACCTCCCTCTTGGCACCAAATACCCATTGATTTTCTTTCACTAGATCTTGTTTTGCCTATTCTAGAACTTGCCTAACTTCTTTTGATCAACATAGGTTTTAGAAAATCATCCATGTTGCTACTTATAACAGTAATTTTTTCTTTTAATTGTTGACCACAATGCCAATGTATGATCATTCTACGATGTTTTTATCCATTCTCCTGTTGATGTTCATTTGGGTTATTTTCAGCTGGGGCTCTTAGAAACAAAGCTGCTATGAACATTCTTGGATTTTTTTTTTAGACATATATTTTTATTTCTCTTGGGTAAATACCTAGGAGTGGAACTGCCAAATCATGTGATAAGTGTATATTTAACTTTGTAAAAACTGCCAAACTCTTTTCCAAAGTGATTGTACCATTTTATAATCCCACCAGGAATGTCTGAGAGTTCAATTTGCTTCACATCCTTGTTGACACTTAGAATTTTCATGCTTTTAATTCTGGTCATTATAGTAGGTGTGAAATGGTATCTCACTTTGGTTCTAATGTGCGTTTCCATGATGAATAATGATTATACATCATTTCATATGCTTATTGGCCATGTTGTATCTTCTTTTGTGAAGTATCTGTAGAAGTCTCTTGCCTATATTTTATTTGGTTGTTTGTCTTAAATATATATATATAGTGTATATATATATATAGTGAATATTTTATTCCCATGAGTGTGGCATGGCTTTTCATTTTCTTAACAATTTCTCTTGGAGATAAGAAAAAGTCTTAAATTTTAATGATATCTAATTTACAACTGATTTTCATCTATTGATCATGTATCCTGTGATCTTGCTAATTTCACTTATTAATTCTAGTAAATATTTTTGTGGATTCCTTGGTATTTTCAACAAGATAAACACATCATCTGAGAATACAGACAGTTTTACTTCTTTTCAATCTTCATGACTTTTATTACTTTTTCTTGTCTCGTTGCACTGGCTGGATCTCCTTTGCAATATTAAATAGAGAAAACAAGAGTGGATATTCTACCTTAATCCTGCTCTTAGTGTTCAATACCTGATTGTTATATACGATTAGCTGAAAGTTTTTTTAATGTGTGCCTTATATCAAGTCAAGAAAATACCCTTCTATTTCTGATTTGCTGAGTTTTTAATTATAAATAGGTGTTTGACTTTTGTCCAATGCTTTTTCTGAAAGTACGAGATATTCATTTGATTATTCTCCTTTGTTCTGCTGGTTTGGTGAACTACGTCGACTGATTTCTGAATGTTTAAATAAGCTTGCATTCATGGGATAAACTCCACTTACTCATGAAGTATTATCTTTAGTATATATTGCTGAATTCTATTTGCTAAGATTTTGTTGAGGATTTTTGCATATATATTTATGATGGATAAGGATCTGTAATATTATTTTCTTGTAATATCTTTGTCTGACTTTGTTATCAGGGTCATGCTGCCCTCGTAAAATGAATTGAGAAGCATTCCCTTCTCTAATGTCTGAAAGATCTTTTGTAAAATCAGTGCTATTTTCTCCTTAAATGTTTGATCAAATTTGCTAGTAAAACCATCTAGCCCTGGAGTTTTATTTATTGGAAAAATTTTTCTTTTTAAGGATATGAATTCAATATTCTTAATAAATATATGACTATTTTCCATTCTATTTATTCTTGAGCTAGTTTTGGTAAAGAGTGCCTTTAAAAGAATTTGTTCATTTCATCTAAGATATCAAGTTTCTTGGCATAAGTTACTCATTTTATTCGCTTACTATCCTTTTTAGTAATTAGGTTCTATAGTGATATCCCATCTTTTATTACTGATACTGAAAATTCAGGTGTTCTCTTTTTTGCTTGATTAGCATTTTAAAGTTTTTATCAATTTTCTTAATGTTTTCAATGAACCAACTTTGCCTTTATTTCCTCTATTGTTTGTATATTTTTCATTTCATTGATTTCTGCTGTTATATTTATAATGTTCTTCCCTCTGATTATTTTTGGTTTAATTTGCTTTTATTTTTCTAGCTTTTTAAAGTGTAAACGTAAGTCATTTATCTTAAACTTTATACTTCTTTTTTTTTTTTAGGAAGATTAGCCCTGAGCTAACTACTGCCAGTCCTCCTCTTTTTTTGCTGAGAAAGCCTGGCCCTGAGCTAACATCTGCACCCATCTTCCTCCACTTTATATGTGGGATGCCTACCACAGCATGGAGTGCCAAGCAGCACCATGTTCGCACCCGGGATCCGAACCGGCGAACCCGGGGCCATGTAGCAGAACGTGCGAACTTAGCCGCTGCGCCACTGGGCTGGCCCCTAAACTTTATACTTCTAATAGAGCTGTTTAAGACTACAAATACTCCCTTACATAATGTGTTAGCTTAATCCCACAAATTTTGACATGTGTTTTTGTTATCATTTTGTATAAAATATTTTTTAATTTCTGTAATGATTTCCTCCTTGATCCATGGCTTATTTAGGGGTCTGTTATTTAACTTCAAAATATTTTGGACATTACTACATATACCTTGTTGTTAATTTTGAATTTAATCCCATTGTGATCAGAGGACATACTCTACAAAATTTCCATCCTTACAATTTATTGAGACTTATTTATGGGCTAGCATCTGGTTTATGTTAGTGAACGTTCCGTGTTCACTTGAATATAATGTGTATTTTGTAGGTCCTGGGGGTTATGTGCTATAAATGTCAGTTAGTTCAAATTAGCTGATACTAATGTTCAGATTGTCTATATTCTTACTGAGTTTTTGTTTACTTGTTCTATCAATTACTAAGAGAAGGGTGTTAAATATCTTCAAGTATGATTTTGGATATTTTTATTTTTCTCTTTACTTTTGTCAGTTTTTTCATATATTTAGAAGCTCATTATTTAGGTGTATACGTATTTAAGATGGTTATTTCTTACTGATGAATTGCCTTTTTTATCATTGTGAAATACTCTTTCTGATCTGGAAGTCTACTCCATGGTATATTAATTAGCCATTCCAGCTTTTTTTACATTCTGATTTCATGCTATCTTTTTTCATCCTTGTACTTTCACCATGTGTCTTTATGTTTAAAATATATTTTTTATAGGGAGCATGTAGATGGGTCTTGTTTTGTTATCCAGTCTGACAATTTCTCTATTTCAATTGAAACATATAGTACATTTAATGTAATTTTTGACGTTGATGAGTTTAAGTGTGCAACCTTACTATTTGTTTTCCATTCATCCCATTTGTTTTTGTTTCCCTGCTCATCCTTTCCTGCCATATTTTGGGTTCATAAATTTTTTTGTATTCCAATTTACATCTTCTTTTGGATTTACAGGTATAACTATTTTGATTATTTTCTTTAGAGGTTGCATTAGTACTAACAATACATATCCTTAACTTATCAAAGCCCATTTAGTGTGAATATTGTATCATTTTACATTTCACACCTGTCACTTTCCATTTCTACTTCTAAATTCACACTTCACTGTCCATAATGTAATATCCTAACATAGTATAATTATATTTACTTACCCCCTCCTTTGTGCTTTTGTTGTCATATCTTTTATTTCTACATGAATTATCAATTATAACTTAAAATATTACTTTTGGGGCCGGCCCGGTGGTGCAGCCGTTAAGTTCGCACGTTCTGCTTCGGTGGCCCGGGGTTCACTGGTTCAGATCCCGGGTGCAGACATGGCACTGCTTGGCAAGCCACGCTGTGGTAAGCATCCCACATATAAAGTGGAGGGAGATGGGCACGGATGTTAGCTCTGGGCCAGTCTTCCTCAGCAAAAACAGGAGGATCGGCAGCAGTTAGCTCAGGGATAATCTTCCTCAAAAAAACACAAAATTACTTTTGCTTTAAACAGTCTCTTATTTATTCAAGAATAAAAGGAACACAGTCTTTTTTCTTTGCCACTAATTGAGCATTCCTTGTGTACTTCATTACTATCCAATAAATTTCCTTCTGGCATTTATTCCCCTAAGCTAGAAGAATATCCTTTGGCATTTTTGTTTGTTTGTTTGTTTGTTTGTTTTGTAGTACAGGCGTGCTGGTAACAAATGAAGGATATTTTGTCTATATAGTATTCTGGGTTGACACTAATTCATTCACAGCTGGAAATGGTAGTCCATGTACCACATTTTTATCTGTTTTTTGTTAGCCCATACCCATTTTAAAATTACTGAAATTGAAAATGTTATCCAGCAACATGAAAAGATTAACACAATTAAACTAATTAAAGTGTCTTAATAAGTGAAACTTAAGTGAGGTTGTTCCAGGGAGAGGAGGCTAATTCTTGGAGAAAGTAAGTCACAAGCCATAGTTTTACTTGGCCATCATGAAAAGTCCAAGGTTGTATAAAATGGAAAATGAGAAAAGTCATGCAAGACATCATTTTTCCTGGAGGGTCTATGAGCAAATGATAAAAAGCCGGTTGGCTTTGTGGTTAGGAGCCATTATGCTCTCTCCAATGTCTTGTCACCAGTAACATTTGGTAGCCAACTGGGTAGTAAGGCTTTCCTTATTTGACATAAATAGAGCAATCAATACACCCACATAATATATAGCATCATTTTGAGGACTACTGTAGAGATATTGGTGTTGCTCAATTTACAGAGATAAAGGCTCTTGCTGTGTTGCTGATTAGAAGGAAACGTAATTGCATTTGTTTTTTAGCCCATAACTAACAAATGCTATTCAAAATTTAATTGAACTGAACAATCTGTTTTGGTGACTGGGTGGTAATTTTACCTTTCATCCTTTGGAACACCCACAGTAATACATCCTATCATGGTTCTAATAGCCTCTCTGCCTTGCAACAACTTTTTTTTTTTGCTAGGTAGCTGACTGATAGAACTCTGAGGTTCTTCTAGATAATAATTCAATCCAATCTAGTATGCGTTTTCTACAATTTACTACTTTACTAAGCAAACTAAACATTAATTTACTTTCTAAAAATAGTGTGTGAGACACTCTGCTAGGTGGAAGATTCAAAGATTTATTAAGCTAGGCCTTCATCTCAATACTTTAATATCTAATAGGAGAATTATACAATTTTATCAGGTATTTTCCCTATAAGAATGCCATGTAACATACCTCCACAAACATCTCAGTGGTAAAAAACATTAAATAATTGTGGTGCATATGTTTGAGGTCAGCTGGTGCTTGGCTAGGCAACCAGGCTGATCTTGGCTGGGCTCATTAATGTGTTTGAGCGATCCACTGACTATCAGCTGATTTAGTCTGGACTCAGCCAGGAAAACTGAGGCAACTCCTCTCTCTCCATGTGTTCTCACCAGCCAATCAGAAGACTAGCCTGGGCTTGTTCTTGTACTTATGGTGGAGGCACAAGACAGCAAGCCTCAATTAGTCGGCCCCTTTCTAGCTGCTGCTTATGTCATGTCTATTAATATTTCATTGGCCAATGCCAGTCAAATGATTGACCCCAGTGAAAAGGGATATGGCAGATCACCCCACACACAGAGTTAAGATACTACAATTACTTGGCAAAATCTAAGGCTACATAGAGGATAAAGAATGGAAACCATCAGGGCTGGCCCAGTAGTGTAGAGGTTAAGTTTGGGCGCTCCACTTCAGTGGCCCAGGGTTCATGGGTTCAGATCCTGGGCATGGACCTACACACTGCTCATCAAACCATGCTGTGGTATCTGACAAATGAAAAAAAAAAAGAGGAAGATTGGCACAGATGTTAGCTCAGGGACAGTTTGCTTTAAGCAAAAAGAGGAAGACTGGCAACAGATGTTAGCTCAGGATCAATCTTCCTCACCAAAAAAAGAAAAAGAATGGAAACCATCAATACAATCTACCACTGTCTGCTCCTATGACCACAAGTGTTATCAACTCATCCAAATGCAAAATATTCTCATCTTTATCTCAGATCCCCTGAAAGTATCCAATCAAGGCATTGTGCTCCAAGTCCATGATATCATGATCTATATCAGGTCCAGATGTGTCTCCTCTTGATTCAGAAGTCTTTGAACTAAAAAGATAATTTATTTACCACCACATATCCAATATATAACAATAAAAGAAAGAAAAAGATAACCAAATAAACCCTCACATTTGAAAAAGAGAAGATTGTTATGGAGGCATATGAGAGATACTGGTCCACAGCAATTTTGAAATCCCACTGGTCAAATATTGCCAAGCCGTTTTATTCTGGGATGGAGAATCTTCCTCCATTATGGTCCAGTTCTGCTTCCTGACCTTGGTGTCTCAGTCCATTGTTCTGCATGGTTCTTGTCTTTGTTTTCTGGGACATCCTCCTTTTCCATTACCCTCCTTGGCCACTTCTGAAGAGGGCATTGGAGAATGTACCCTTTTAGCCATATCTTTTTTCAAACATCTTTCTGCCTGTAGGAAATTGGACGCCCAGAGGCATTTTTCATGTTATAAACAGCTTAAGTCACTTTTATGACAGAATGGTAACTCTTTTGCTTGGAGGTGTCTCAAACAGTGGGCTTTCAACATATGTGGTCTATTTCACTCTATGTGCCAAGACCACAATTATAACTCTTATTCAGACATACCTCTCTATCTAGACTTAGTTAGTACTAATTTGAGTATGTTCGGCTGTTTTGGGACTCAAGACTCCTAGAAGCCATTTTGTCTGGATGAAATGCTATTAAATCCCACCTTAAAGCTTTCAGAGATCTTAGGAAAGGTTCCTATAGTTACATACAGACCTTCATGAGAAAATTATAAAATCTTATCGAAGAACACAAAATAAAACCTGCATATATGGAGAAGTATATCTATTCATGGATGAAAATATTTAGTATTTGATAGATGTCAGTTCTACAAAAATTATTCTATAAATGCAATGCAATTCCATTCAAAATCTCCAAAGAAGTTTTTGCAGTGAAGTTGTGAAAAGAATTTTAAGATTCATACAAAAGGGTAAATGTTTGGTAATACATAAGATCACTTTGAATAAGAATAACAAAGAGGGACCTGCTCTATCAGATATCAAAACATTATTATAAAAATATAGCAAATAGGGGCTGGCCCCGTGGCTGAGCAGTTAAGTTCGTGCACTCTGCTGCAGGTGGCCCAGTGTTTCGTTGGTTCGAATCCTGGGCGTGGACATGGCACTGCTCATCAAGCCACGCTGAGGCAGCATCCCACATGCCACAACTAGAAGGACTCACAACAAAGAATATACAACTATGTACCGGGGGGCTTTGGGGAGGAAAAGGAAAAAAAAATAAAATCTTTAAAAAAATATATATAGCAAATAATGCAATATGGTGTTGGTGTAAGGATAGAGAAATAAGAGCAGACGAAATGATCTAAACCACTGTGCTATATATATAGGATTTTGTTGAATGTAAGAAATGTAAAGGAGTAGAGAGCTTGTGCCAATCTTGTAATCAATCTACTACAGTAAGCGTTCGAAATAGTTACTTTTGCTCTACTCCTTAAGCATCTCCTTTTTCTTAAAACATTCTAGTAGATGGATTTGATAAAATCGTCCTCTGCAACACTAATTTTCCACTATCAGGAAAAATCAAGGCTGTAATTTTCTCTAGGTCAATGTTATTGTGCTAAATACTAATACAGAATGTCCCAAAAGTTTTAGTCATACTTAAGTTTTAGCAAGTTCGAAAGTATAACTGCTAAAACTTATAAAAATTATTTAAAAGCTTAGTTATTTAAATGATTTTATACTATGGGGAATTTTTAACATTACATTTTTAATTTGTTTTTGTTTTAATCACACTGATTGAGGATGGCAAATATTGACTAAAACAAGCAAACAAAAAACAATTGAAAGTGTATTTTAAAAAATTCTCAAAACAATAAATATAAAATAAATTTAAATAATTAAACTTAGAAGTGATTTTTTAAAAAAAAGATTGCAGGATTTATTATTATGAAGGTATTAAAGCCCAAAACTGCACTGAAATATCGAGACACCTTGTATTTCGCTGGAACAGAACTCAACCCATTGGCAATCTTACCTGTTCAGGACAGAGCTGAGAGATATGAAGGACGTGAAAAAAACTGTTATGACCAATGAAAATATCTGATTCAAACCCCGTATGCTAACACTTACAAACTCTTCACGAAACAAGCCTTTGAGCTCTTACTTGGAGCCTATTTACCTTTACTTTACAAGCATCCTTAGCAAGTTTGGTAGCCTCGTCTTCAAAGCTGCCTGGGTTAACAGGAGTAGAAGACAGGAAAAGGACTGCTACAGGCAGACACACTGACGACCGTACGAGATGGGAATTCAGAGGCTGAAAGTGAGAGAGGAGACAGAAAAACTATAAGAAGTGTATACACACACACATACACACACAAATACACATATTATAGAGGTCTTAGATGATTTCATTTAGAGCCAAATAATTCTGAATGCATCAATAAGTCTTAAAAACATCGTTTACTTACAACACAGTATATTTATAATGTAAGTTAAACAAAATCTTAAATTATATTTGTATTTTAAAAAGGAAACAATCCATGTTAACATATTTGGGGGTTTAAATTAGTAAAACCACAGCCATCCTAAATGTCAAGAATGATTTATTCCACTAAGTATTTTTGCATAGCCAATCTTTATATTATCTCCTTCATACGTTCCACAACAACGGAGCTTATTGTCACATTGATTGTGGATGGCATTCAATGAACATTTGTTGACTTAAATTCAATATGCATATCAAATGCCTCCATCTCGCCCCCTCCCTTTCCCCAACTGTACCTACTACTCCCATCTGTACACAGGAAACAAAGACAAAAACCAAATGTCACCGCTGGCTGCCCATTTTCCCTGACAAAGCCTTGCAATTGCCAAAGTTTAAAAAATAAGCATATTTTATTGTTAAGAAATCAATTGAGTATATTTGATTATTGTACATACCTTTATATACGTGTATGTGTGTGTGTGTATATATATATAACTACTAAAGTATTAATATTTATGTATAGTAATATCTGAGAGAAAACAATCCTGCCAGCTTTTCCTAAAAACAGGAGTTTCCCATGAAATTTATTGTTCTCTCCAAATGACTTTACTTAAAGCACTTGGAAATTAGAAAAATGAATTTTGTTAAATTTCCATGTACTAAAGGAATACACCTTCCCTTTTCCTGGATGGAAGACTGTATTTGTTTTCTTTTTTTTGATGAGGAAGATCTGGCCTGAGGTAACATCTGTGCCAATCTCCCTCTATTTTGTATGTGGGACAAGCGGTGTGGGTGGCTTTCACCAGCGGTGTGTAGGTCTGCACCTGGGATCTGAACCCGCGAACCCTGAGCAGCCAAAACAGAGCATGAGAACCCAACCACCATGCCACCAGCCCTCCCTAGAAGGCTCTATTCTTAAGAAGCAGATTAGCAACAATATTTGGTGGTAAATCTGTATAAGTTAGTCAAGTTAAAATAGAATGCATAGTAAGAAAGTAAAAAACAGAAAAGACTTGTTCATCTCTTAAACAATCAAGGTCAAAGAGGAAAATTTTCCAGGTAGATGTGATACTGGCCCTGATATCGGTTCCCCCACATAAAACCCAGCATATGTGGAGTTAAACCAAAGCACTCTTTCCCTGCTTACTCCCTGGCTTCCTGGCTCCAGAATCCACTATCCTCCCTGGAGACAGACACTGCCAAGGACAAGCACCTGGATTCATTATCTCCTCCCCACAAGGAGATACAGGCTGGTGGGAAAGTGGCTGACCATCAAGGTCACTGGCTCCCTCCTCTCTGCACATAGTCTCAAGGCCAAAGATAGGCTGGTGGGAAAGCTCTGACCAGCAAGGCCATATGCGCCCCCTCCCCTACCTAAAACCCCAAATAAAAACCCTTCCTTTTAGCTTTTTGGGGAGTTTGGGATTTCAGCATTAGCTGCCCTTCCTCCTTGCTCAGCACTGTGCAATAATAAAATTCCTACTTTCTTTCACCACACCCGGTGTCAGAGATTGGCTTGCTGCGCAATGGATGAGCGAACTCACTTCAGGTTCAATATCAGATGGGAATCGTGTTTTGACTACATTGAATTTTCTGTCATAGCGAAGTGTAGCTTTATTCCTTTCAGGTCAACAAAATTCATTAAATCCCCAGGAATCATCTCCAGATTTAGTGAGAAAATTGGATGTATCCTGGGGAGCCTCTAGTCAGGTCCACTTCATCCGAGGCGATCCATTCTATTGGATTTGGCTCTTTACCAAAGTATTGAAGCTATAAATTGTCTAAATACAAGTCAAGAGAAGAAATACTTAGCATCCAAATATTTAAAGGACACATCTTTATGTAAGAGGAAAACTTGAACACTGTATAGCCCTGTTTTATTTAGTTACTGTGTCTGGGAAGTCAAGTATTTTAGCTACTTCATGATATAAATATATAGACATTGAATTTTTAATTGATTTACATATATATTTTCCCCCTACATCAAATAAGCTGTGGACAGGGTCCATCAAAGTGCAATTTACAAAGAACCAATTATCAAGTATAATTTGCTAGTTAAACACTAGAGAATTTTATTTTATTAGTGAATCTCCAGATCTAGAGCAATTCTATTAGCTAATGAGTTTTTAAAACCTCATGAGATTCTATGAACTCAGACAAAAATGGATACTGTAATATTTTGACTTAAGGAACTGTTTTCAAGTATTGTTGGAGTAAATTTAGAAGCAATCAGTGATCTGTTATAAATATGTTTCTGAACTGATTTTTGTTAATTTCTTGAAGGAAAATAAATATAGCTGCCATCTCCATTGTTTCCACCAATTTTTCAATTTAGAGTTCTCTCTCCCTATCTCTTTATACATACATGCCTATGAACACGTATGCACTCACATACATCTAGAGATTTAACAAAATCTGGAAATCCGAATCTCATTTTAGCTGCAGAGAGCTTTCCATTTCCTTGTCTCAGACACCTGAAGTTAGATAATTATTCACATCCTGAAGTGTCCATTGCACTGTAGTGGGTTCTTTATAAAAAATTATTATAAAATGTGCTTAATGTGCTTGTGATGAGGCCTAATAAATTTGATTTGCCTATCTTTAAGCGTTACTTAAGTGTTTCTAGATTCTAGTCACTTGCCCTGGACCTGTATATAGTGTTTTGGAAGTGGATTTGGCAAATTTAATTTGTAATTGGCTGCAATTCAACTTCATAATTTCTGCAAAACAAAGAGCAATTATCTAATAATTGAACAAATCAGAGTTCAAACTCTAAACTCTCTTTTCCCTTATGACTTAGTCAAAATATTGCCCCAACTTCATTCCACAAAAGAGTTCAACAAGGCATCCTTGAGGACGTATACAGTTTCTGTAGTTTACACACTAGGTTGATGAATTGATGTTTATCTCTAGAGAAGGAAATTGCATGGGATACGAGAGTCTGCTATGTTGTTTCTCAGATCACTTTTCCTTCCTTTTGTCTCTAAAATAGTTTTTAACCCTATCACGTCATGTAATGGGAAAGAAAGCAGATGGATTTGTTAGAACAGTGGTACTTGCTGTAATTTAAAAAACTAAAATGTGTAAAGTGCTTCAATAATTTGGGATAAGTAGAGAGCAGTCCTTTTTCACTGTGTTGTTTGTTATTTAAGATGTAACAAAGCACATTTTAGAAATCAGTTGATTTTGATGTGCTGGATGCACACGTGTTTTCTCTGATTACTCTCATTGCATGCCAAACTTTCCTGTATTTTTCACATTCTGTTTCTGAACACTTGACGCATGTAATACTGGCATTTTTATCTTACAGTTACTACTTGTTTAAGTAATATTTATATTTGTTAGCATCTACATTTGTATTTTTATGTTGTATATTTATATTTGCTAGCATTTAATCATAGTTAACAGATACGTCTAGAACTTTGTGATCTAAATTGTTGCCTTGTGGTTATGTCTGAGAGAGGTCTCCTTAGGACTATATCCACGATAATCTTAACTTTAATAAACTTCATTTGTGAGCTGGGGGTATCTGCTCTGTCTGCTTCAATGGAGTTCTTACGTTTATTAATGAAATGATTCATGTGAAAAGTGCCATGCAAATAAAGGTAATGATGTAAAGAGGCCCAGATTGGAAGGGGGCACAGGGAGATAAATGGTACCTCACAGCCACAGCTTTTCCTCTTCACTTGGTCAGCAGCCGTAGGGCTGTTGACCTTCCTTCCTCTCATTGTCGTTAGCAAGGGATTGTAAATGATGGGTTCGGCTGGGGACAAAATGTTTGCTTCTTCCTAGACTCACTGCCGTAACGCACCCCCATCACATCTTATTCCGTGAAAGTTTCCTACCTGGTCCCTCACGGTGGAGCCTTTTGGTAATGATTGCAGACCAGCTCAGCTCAAGTGGGACTGGGAAGGAGGTAAAGTTTGTCTTTTGCAATCTCTCTTCCATCCCTGGTGTACTCCTTTCCCCATTCTGCTTCTTGGGGTCCTAACAGCCTGCCTGAAATGTTTCATTCATGATTTTCCTATACGGACAGGAATTCCCTACTCTGAACGCTCTCTTTCCTTCTCTTTATCAAAGTTCACCTGTACATCATGTCACTCTTAAGGTAACATAGGAAAATAGTGCTTTGATCCATATACAAATACTTGAGCAAACAAAGTTAAATATGGTTTGTCTTTCTGTCTTTTAAAGGTACAATTTGGCAAAATTTCTAATGTGCTCAAATCACACTGGGAATATCTGAAGAGGGAAACCATGAAGCTTTTCCTTAACTTATTTGAGTATAGATCTCTTTTTCTTTCCAGGATCTCTATTAACATGCTGGACGTGGAACAAAGCCCAAATTCTTAGGCTTGGCCTTCAAATTCTATCTGATCTGGATGCAGGAAACCCTTTCCCACACTTCACGTGAATTGAACTTCATGTGTTGTTGCCTAAACAAGCTGCGGACATTCATGCTTTGCATTTCCCTTCTTTCTATTCTTCTCCCTCAGAAGCACCCTCATTGTCCAACCTGACCAAATCCTGCATGCGCTTTGGGGTCCATTTCATGTGGGATACTCTCCCTGTAGCTTTCCCTAACTCCCCCAGCTGGAAGCAATCTCTCCTGCTTCTTAAAGCAAATTATTATTATTTTTTATGGTAGCAGTCACCTTGTTACATGTTGCAAAAACACATTTATTCAGTTTGCAGTAAATAACATAATCGTTGAAGCAAAACACCAAGAAAAGAAGTAAAAATCACCCATAATTCTATCACTAGGAGGAAGCACTATTAAAGTGTGTTGTGTCTTTCCTGTTATTTTATACCCACACACATAATTTTTTAGATTTTTTAAAAAATTAAGGTCATTCACTATATTGTATTTCATTACTAGTTTTTCTGACTTAAGAATATATTGTGAGCATTTTATTATATCAAAATACTCTTCTACAACATAACTTTAATACTTGCCTACAGTTTTATTGTTATAATAATGACTATTAATTATATGATGAATACTTACCATATGCTAGACTCTGTGCTACATAGTATACCTAAATTACATAATCTGATTCCCCCAAATTGCTTTTTTATAAGATAGATGTTATTCCCATTTTACAGATGGGGAAATAGCTGTTAGAGAAGTGAAGTGTTTTGCCCAAGATTGAACAACCCTGTAATCCCAATCCTCCTGCACGTGGCTGCAAAGACTTGCTTTGAACTTATCACTAACTCCATTTGTTTCATATGGAAATTAATTTTAAAAATTTCCTATTCTTGGACATTTAGATTATTCCCAAGTTTTTTGCTAATATTATTAGAAAGAAAACAAAACCGTGATTAATATTATGATACGAAAGTCTTTGTGCGTTTCTATGATTATTTCACTTGAACAAAATTCCTAGCAGCAGACTTGTGTAGTTATGAATACTCCATGACTATTGATACCTAATTAAAATTTGCCTTCTAAATATTTTTTTGTCAATCCCATAGCAACTAACTTAGGGACTGGCAAATAGTAGGAACTGATGCCACACATGAGAACTTGACTTAACTCTGGTGCTGGGCATTTCAGGGGAAGGGAAATTGGTGGGCCCATGCCTGCCTTCTTTTACACCCCTCTTAGATTAGAGGCTCTTGTGGCAGCCAAGGGCAGCTTCTGTGCTGGGCATTCTTTAAAGAGCAGCATCATAGAAACCAGAATTACCAGGAAGCATTGGGACTGTGGCCTCACCTTTAAACTTCTTTCCCAGTAATACACAGTCTGGGGGATCTTGCCTGAGATTTAAGAAATCACTTCTATTTTAATTAAAAGTATTTGGGATCAGCGTATTTCAAATAACACATTTTAAGGTTTACTAAATAAATATTTAATAAGAATAATTTACAGGTAGATTGAAACTTTATCCTGTTTAATAAGTAACACATACCATTTAATTTATATTAATTAAGGATGTACGAAAAGGATATCTTTTTGACAAATTAAGATTTTGGATTGGGGACCATCTCTGCCAGGGGACATATAATAAAGGACTCCCAGGTCCCAGTGAACACAGCAAAGCTTTCCTTCTTGCTCAGGCTGCATGGCTAAAACAGGCTAGCAGAAGCCTCTGCTAATCCTAAATTCTCGGAATTCATAATTTTCTCAATTGTAGACTGATAATATAACATTATCAGTCTAGCACCTCCAGGGAAATCTGGGGAAGCACCCGCTTATCAAACATATTGCAATTTCCACGCTGAAAGATAGAAAGAGTCACAAAAATAGATAATCAGAAATGAGGAAAAGAGCTTATGGAGATGAAATTAGAATAAAAAGCTTAAGCTTTGGAGCAGGAGTAGGAGTTGTTTCTGGATCAACCTCATTAAAAATAATAGTGAACTGAGAAGGAAACCGTCTCCATAGATGAATCAAAGGCACAAAGAAAACCAGCTCGTGTTTAATGTGGGGAAGTTTCCAGCAGCTGATGCTGTTGACAGGCTCATGACTGGAAAACACAGGGACTGCATTCTATAATTTTCAGCACCTACTGCCCCCAGCACTGGAGAAGTAAGTGTGCTTTTTATGAAAAAGGACATGTCGGCTTTTACTGACACCAGATTAAACTGAGAAAATGACTGCCCGGGGTCAGTGAGCCCCCCACCCATGCCATGTTCTTTTACAGAAACGGTTGTGCCTTCCATCCCAGTGACCTCTTGGTGGCCCAGTGGGTGGATGGTGTACTCGCCAACTCCTGCCCTGCAGCATCTGCTCACCTAGGTATGACCTGAAGTGAAAAATGCCTCTCCTGAGACAGTCTCCTGTCTGCCCAAAGATGCACCTGGGAGCTGATGTCAATCTGAGGCTACGAGCTAGGACTGTGTAGGTACCCTTGGCCAGAGACTTAATGTCTTGTAAAGGATGAAGAGGATAATGTTGTTATCTATTTCTATCAGTCCCCACCAGGAATATTGAAAGTTTGCCATCAGTTTCTCCCAAATGCCTACACATGTAGAGGCTATTCTTAAATAAAATGAGGAATGTAGGCCAAGGGGGTTATATTGCAGGACTCTACAAACACTTTCTTGAAGCTGTAGATAAAATCAATACCTCTTTCTCTAACACAGGGAAGATTACCAGGCAAAAATGAGAGCTAAAGGGAAAATATACCTGTGTTAAGAAAGTACTTTTTTATTTTAAAGAATAAGAATTTGAGACGACCTATAAACCAGATACATTGATACCAAGACATTAGGGTCATTTTGGGAAGCAGTTAGTTATGGCTTTCATGAGAAAAAGAAAACAAAAACAAGCTAAATCACTTTATTATTATGTATTATTATTTTCATATTCCAAGGGCTTATTAAGTTCACAGCTTATGCAGAAATTGAACTTAGTCTCCTGAAATGAAACTGATAGAATTATCCTGTATATTATCAATGTGCCCGAATTCTAGCTTTACCAAGAATTAATAGACTCTACAAAGAAATGAATATTAAAATGGTAGATAAATATATTATTGTTATGCTTTAATATATATTTGCATTTGATCTCCTATAGGTACTTCACATATAAAATGCTACATGACAAAGCAACACACACACCCCTATTCTAAAAGAATGGTTACTGATTGAAGTAACCACACAAAATCTATTTACAGATGTTTTGAACATGTTGCTAGATATTTGTGGCACAAGAAACCTGAAGTGAATGAGTTAGCCATGGAAAATGGTTAAATATATACCTAAAAGCATGAGAAAATAAAGGAAAATGTTTTTAGTATAAGCTATGTAGAAATGAAATCTTGGAAGACATAATGTCACAATTTCAAATTCTTGCTTCCTGTTTAAGCTTTCATTGGATGGACAAGATAGAGAAATGAGTAAACACCAGCAACTGGAAGTTTGATTTTTTTACTGCAGCCACTTTTTCAAGGGTGATTTTAATCCTTGCAAGCTGTTTCCATTTCCCAAAAAAGCGATTTGATTTCTGAGAAGACCTATTCGCCATTTTCTTGCCTGCTAAGTCATATTTATTTAGAAATATTAAGTCCTATTTCCCACCAATTCAATGGAACTTGTTACGTAAATTCCAAAATTGTCAAGGCTGGTTGGAAACTTAAGAGCCCGCACACTTGAGGTGAGGTCTAAATTTGGCAATAACATTTAATGAAGGAAGCCTGAGTGGATATCATTGGTGTTCTTTCCATGTTGCAGTTGGTTCTAAAGGAGAGCCGAGGAGCCCTTTAAAGCCACTGCTCAGAGCAGCTTCATTGATTGGGATGGTCTTTTTTTGGTACTTCAGACCTTGGTCAGTCAGTTGGGATCAGGTAAGCAAATATTTTCTATCATCCTCTGATCTCAAGAACTGCTTCACAAGATGGCGTCTGATCTGACTGCTTTAATTTATGCCACTTCATGTTGGGCTCTAGTCAATAGAGCAATCTTTCTTATGAAGAGTCCCAGGATGCAAGGATCTTACAATACTCCAGGATTAAAACAGCAAATTGCTTTCATTGCAGCTGCATTTGATAGCTGTTCAGCTTACTTGTTTTGTGTATGAATGTTTGGTATTAATGAATCTCCCTTTATGACCCATTTTGTGTCCTAGACATGAAAAAATCATTCTCCATTCTTCTCCCCTGATTTTTGCTTTAGAGACAATAGAAATATAACCCCAGCAACCACAGGTTTATCAATTGACTCAGAGACAAAGACAGATGAGAGTTTTATATGAACTGATATTAAAAGATAACAATGCACTGTTTCTCCTGGAAATATTGTATGCATTCAGGAATTATTTGTTGAGTGCCAACCGTGAAGTGGGCCTCGTATTGGATGTATGGGTCTAGCAGTGAAGAAAATAGACAAGGTCCCTGTTCTAACAGAGCATCTGAAGGGGAATCTGGGCCTCAGGGCTAAGAATCACTGGAGACAAATCACGGAGAAGGAAATAAATAAATTGACAAAATGATTGCAGAAAGTAACACATGATTAAAAATATTTAAAAGTATAATATGTAGAAGTTAACTTCTGGGTAGGCCATTCTTTTCACTATAACAACTAGAAAGAACTGGATACATTTTAAATTATTTTTTAAAAGACACTGTAGAGTTATGGAAGCATAGAGGAATATATGAACTAAACTTCCCTAAGGGAAAGAACTCTTCTTTCTTTTATTGAGGTGAAATTTATAAAAAATAAAATTAACTGTTCAAAAATGAAAAATTCAGAGGCATTTAGTACTTTCGGCAATGTTGTGCAGCAACCATCTCTATCTAGTTCCAAAACATTTTCATCATCTACAGAGAAGAATCCCATGCCCATTAAGCAGTTGCTCCTCATTGCTCTATTCCCGCAGCCCGTGGAAACCACTGTGTTCTGTCTGTATGGATTTACTTATTCTGAGTATTTCATATAAATGGAATTATACAATATTTGTCTTTTTGTGCATGCCTTCTTTCACTTGACATAATATTTCAAGATTCACCTGCATTGTAGCCTGTATCAGTACTCTATTCTTTTTTAAGGCTGAGTAATATTCCATTATATGAATTTACTACAATTTGTTTATCAATTTATAAGTTGATGAACACTTGGGCTGTTTCTGTATTTTGGCTATTGTGAATAGTGCTGCTATGAGCATGCATGTGCATGTATTTGCTTGAGTCCTTATTTTCAATTCCTGTGGATATACACTTAGGAGTGGAATTGCTGGTAATTTTATGCTTAGTTTTTTGAGGAACCACCAAACTTTTTTCCATAGTGGCTAAACAATTTTGCATTCTCACCAGCCATCTAAAGGGTTCTAATTGCTCCACAGCCTCACCAACACTTGTTATTTTCCTTTTTTCAAAAAAATTATAGCCATCCGAGGAGTGTGACGTAGCATCACATTGTGATTTTGATTTGCATTTCTCTAATGATTAATGATCTTATCGTTTCATGTGCTTTTTGGCCATTTGTATATCTTTTTTGCAGAAATGTCTATTGAAGTTCTTCGCCCACTTTTTCAGTTGAGGTGTTTGAGGAGTCTTTTTGTGATAAGCTGAGATGTGCATACCTAGGGGTGTTTGCTGGGTCTGAGCACAGACTGAGGATTGAGCTTGCCATTGGCATTGAGATTCTAATGGGAGAAAGAGAAACCAGCACATACATTTATGTGGACTGGCATTAGGAACTAGAATCTAAAGGATCTCTAAATATTTGGCTGATCCTCTCTGTGGAAAATTTGCTTAGTTCTGGGGCATAACGTGGTGTTGGAGGTGAGGCTAGATAGACTGAGTGAAAAATGCCATAGTCTCCAGGTCCACTAGATAGAGAGACCTGCAACAAAGACTGAGATCATGCTCTAGATATTTGAGACTGGAAGTGGAGAGAATCTCTCTGATGCTCCAATCCATCCTACTTCAGCCCAACACCTCACTGGACTAGCAGTTCCCCTCTCCATTTGTCCAATAGAAGAAAGAGTGAACCCTCTCTTGGGGACAATAGCATCAACTTTAGTCTCCATCATTCTTTTATTCACAATTTCTTACATACAATAAAAAATGACCAGGTATAAAAAGGGAGAAAAATATGACTGATAAAAGAGAAAACAAGCAACAGAAGATGATTCAAATCTTGGAGTTAGCAGATAAGTATTTAAAAATAGGTATTAAATGTATGTTAAATAAAATAGAGGAAAACATGAACAAAATGGGTGAAAATTTGTAGAATTTTGAAAGATAATTGGAATACTCAGGGGAAAAAACTGAAAAACATAATTTGTGGAATTAGGAACTTGGATGAGTTTAAGAGCAGACTGGACAGAGAAAAAGACATGATTAGCAAATTCAAAATCTGGTGATCAGGAAATATCCAAACTGAACTACAGTAAGAAAAAAGAGAATGGAAAGAACAGAACAAAATGTAAGAGACTAGTGCACCGTGTGCACTAACAGCGTGAGAAAAATCATGTGATAACCTAAAGAGGTGGATAAAACATATAGCTAACATCATATGCAATGGTGAGATATTGAACATGTTCCCATGAGCTTGTGAACAAGACAAGGATATTCACTAATACAACTTCTAATCAGTATTGTATTAGATATCTTAGCTTGTGCAATAAGTCAAGAAAAGAAATAAAAACTCATACAGTTTAGAAGGAAAAAATAAAATTATTACTATTCACAGGTGATAGATATGATTTTGCTTGTTGAAAATCTAAAATAATGTAAAAATAAACTGTTATAGTTAATTTAATTTAAAATATCTAAATAGGTACTATGCTACGTTCATTGGAAAACAGTAATTTTTCATGAAAATTTTTGTTTTGATATGATGGTTGATTCACATGCAATTGTAAGAAATAATATAGATACTGCATGTAACTTTTACCCAGGCTCCCCCAATGGTAACATCTTGCATGACGATAGTGCAATATCACATCCAAGAAATTGACATTAACACAACCCATCTGTCTTATTCAGATTTCACCAGTTTTATGTACACTCAGTTTTGTGTGTGTTTGTGTATTTAGTTCTATGTAATTTTAATACATGAGAGATTTATGTCACCACCATAGTCAAGATACAGAATACTTCCATTCCCACAAGGTTCCCTTGTGATTGTGCTGTCTTTTCGTCATAACTCCCACCTTCTGCGCCTCCTTTCTTTCTCTAACTCTTGGCAATCACCAAACTGTTTTTCATCTCTAGAATTTTGTCATTTCAAGAGTGTTATATTAATGGAATCATACAGTATGTAACCTTTTGGGATTGACTTTTTTCACTCAGCATAATTTCCTTAACATCCATCTAAGTTATTGCGTATGTTAATAGTTCACACCTTTTTATTGCTAAAGAACAATATTTTAAAGAAACGCTATAAAGCTATGGTATTTTAAACAGTGTGGTGTTTGTATACACAGAAAGTAGACCAATGGAACAGAATAGTGTGTCCAGAAATAAACCTATATATCTATAGTCATTTAAGGTAAGACAGAGATGAAACTGCCAAGAGGGGAAAGGATGGAGCAATGGAACATTTTTATGGGAAAAAAAAAATGTACCTTGACACTTACCTCACACTGCATATAAAAATTAATTTGAAATATATCATTGACCTAAAATGGAAAGGCAGAAAACAAAATTTTTGGAAGAAAGCATAGGTTAAAATCCTCATGACTTAGGTAGGCAAAGATTTCTGACACAAGATGCCAAAGTACTAAACCAAAGTAAATAAACAAATAAATAGGGTGCGCTTCTTTATCAAAAGACACCAATAAGAGAATAAAAAGGTAAACTAGGAGTAGAAATTTCCAGTACATATATTCAACAAGCCATTTGTGTATAGAATATATAAAGAACTCCTACAAATTCATTAGAAGATGACAGCTCAAAACAAAATGAGCAAAAGACTTGCAGAGTCAGCTAACCAAAGAGGATACCCAAATGAGCAACAAGTATACGAAAAAGTGCTCAATATCATGAAATAGAGAACATCAAACTAAAACTGGAAGGAGATACCTCCATTCTCAGAGCTTTCCAGAAATAGAAAGCTGTAATCGCAAAGGGCCTGAGACCAAAACAAGCTAGATGTGTTTAAGAAACACAGAGGGCCAATGTGGGAGAACGTGGAGTGAGGGAGGATTGAGGACATGAGGGCAGAGAGGAGGGCAGGCCATTGGGGTGTGGAATTCAATTTTTTAAAATTATTACTAGCAGGAAAAAGTAACTTTCAGATTGCAACTCTGGGTGATGGTTTCCAAGATAATACTTAATAAATGGACACATCTATTCTATTCTGTTCTGTTCTGTTCTATTCTATTCTACCCTATTGTATTCTACTCTATTCTGTTCTATTCTATCATATTCTATTCCATTTCTTAAAATACATTATCAGTTGTGATTCACTAAATTAATTTTATTCACAGTCTTAAAAAAATGAATGCATGCTCTTGTAGGTCATGGAAATGGTTTTACATTTTATTTTAATATGATAGAAAATCATAGGAAGAGATGAACTGAATTAATAATGAATAATATAAAACTTCCATAGTGATCTTCAGCCAAGTTAACACACTTTTGGGGATTTAATTTGGGTGATTCCAAAATGATTAGGCAGGTTATGGAAATGAGTGGGATCACCTCTCGGGGAATAAGGACACTCACAGTTTGTCTAATGAATGTTGTGTACAAAGACTCAAAGCAAATCAGGCCTCCAAGTAATTTAAAATTAACTTTGCCTTTCTTAGTTATCCTGGAATTTTACTTGCTTAAAATCCAGTGTCATTGTTTAAAAAGTGCTGTCAAATCATTCTTTGTGAATATTGAACTTATTGTACTGGACCAGCCAGCTGTGATTGGGCTGATGGCTGGCGCCAATCACCACCTATCCATATTGACAAGAATCTGGTTGCCTAGCTAAGCATCCTTTTACTTCCCCACTGCTCCATTGCAGTCCAATCCCACAGAGAGACATGCTTTATCAAAGAGCACGATCCTCTTTAGTAGAACAGAAATGAATTTTTAGTTAGGGGCACGAAATCTCCAAAGAAGCTGTCATCATCCATTTGCAGGAGCAATTATACTGTGTACTAATTTAAGAAGGTGCTTTGATTCTCTAAAATCAGTAATAAGCAAATTGGTTGCAGCTCAGGCATGATTCAGGTATGTGACGTGGAGGGAAAACCATTGAAATAGGAATTCTCTCACAAAAGAATACTTAATGAGCATGTCTTCTCCAACTCTTATTGAATATTTCTGGTCTTGGCTGGGTCCTGGTTCAGTTATAAAGTGAATGAACAAAAGAGGGTTGGGTGGACAAAGTTGACATGTGGGATGATGATTTAGATATGGATAAGAGGGGACCTGAGTCATAGAGGCCCAACTCTAGCCCTTGTCCTGCTGCACCACTCTCCATGGGGCAAAGTGTCAAAGGGGCCAAGAGGGTATGTACCCCCTCAGAGCCCATTCTCTGTCTTGGTGAAACAGGTTTCATATGGGAACTGATTGCTAAATTCTCAGGAATGTTGGGAGCCGGTTATTAAATTTGTAGTTTAAAATTGGCCACAGCAGAATATTTACACTATGGAAAATGGCAGTTGCTACAGATCAGGGCTCCCTACTCAAGAGCTGGTTGTTAAACACTTACCAGCACACCGCTAATAATAACCCCAATCCTAACCTATACTTAGTTGTTTTCTTTTTAAAGCTTTAGATAAAAAAATTGTGGAAACGACAACAAATTAATGCCTTGTTGTTTTAAAATAATTTCCATTTGGATCTTTTCCTGTGGTACTGATCCAGCATTCTACGTATAGCAATGCGTCAGTTCACTGAGGCATAATTATCCATGGGGTTACTTTTAAAAGAAAAAAACTTTGTATTTTGAAATAATTATCAACTCACAGGGATTTGCAAAAATAGTACATAGAGTCCTGTGTGCCCTTCAATCACCTTCTCTCAAATGGTGATATCTTATGTAACTGCAGTCCAATATCAAAATGAGGACATTGGCATTAGTACAATACTGTTAACTAGATTTCAGATTTTATTTGTTTTTTTTACCAGTCTTTACACGCACTCATTTACCTGTGCGTGTGTGTGTGTGTGTGTGTGTGTGTGTGTAGTTCTATGCAATATGATCCATGGGTTATTTTTTAAATGCAATCTCTAGACAGCCCCAGGGCAGCAGAACGTTGTCTAATTATCTGATGCCTTTAGGACCTTGCACTTAGCTGACCCTATAATTTTAAGCTTAAAAAAGAAGAAACCCATATCTTTGTCTAAATTACCTGGATATTCTGGGTGGATAGTCCCCAAAGTACCAGGTAACTGTGTCATCTGCTAAAGTCTGACTTCTTCAGGATGACTTGAAATATTACTATGTGGAATAAGTGCATTTATTTCTTGTAAAGAAAGACAGGCAGCCCTATAGGTGATTGCATATGAAAACAAGTTAAATGGTCAATATACAGTATCAAAAATAATATTGAATTGTTGTTTTTATGACATAAGCACTTAATCTGGTATTTTAGTTATTAGAGGCAACTGTTGATGGGAAAAAATGTTTGAAAATCCTTTTTGTTAATATTTTTTTTTAATTAATAATGTGAGTTATAAGTCAATTTATCACAACCTGAATGCTGATGGAAATGTTCAATATTGTTAGTAGATTTCTATCTAAGTAATTTAATGGCTCTATTTTTTTTTTATCTAATCACTGTATTCCAGAAGTATGGTTACTGAAACATGACACTGTGTTTGTATGGGATGTGTTGTATTTAATTATAAAGCATTCTGGTCCCAATTATCTGCTGGCACAGAAACTACAGCATATCTTGTTTCCAATGTATTTACATTGCTACTTAATCTGCTTTCTTTCTGTCTTTTCTGGACATGAGGTTGATGATGATTTGAGGACAGATCAAAGGAAGAACTGTTTAAACTAACCTACCAAGTTTTATGTTGACTTCTAACTAGGTAAGGAACTGGTTAGCAGGCTATCTAGGGGCGAAGGCAGGTTAGTTTTAGGTTAGCGCTTTGGATCAATCATACCATGTCCTCTGTCCTATTTTGAAAGAGGAAGCTGAGTAGTGAGCTGGGGAAAACAACAGGAAATGGTATCAGTTCTACAAATTCTGCTTAACTGGATATTTTCAAAATATATTCATTATTTAGTTGTAATATCACGAATACAAAAAATTGAGTTGTTTCTGTAATTTTCAAATAAAGAGCAAAGTACTCATATATTTAATTTAAATTGTTTTGATGATATAATCTTCTGGGTTATTCATGACAATACTTTCCTCCATTATAACATGCTACTTTGACTTCATTAAAATGATAAACATTTCCTGACTACTTATTAATCGATTTTAATCTTACATTATTCAAATATATTGATTAGACATTATTTCATCACTTTATCTCTTCCCAGAGGAGCTCCTGAAGACCAGAATTTGTGACCATTGGGATCATATTATTAATCTGCTTTTCTTTCATCTTTATAACATAGAATGAGAAATTTACGTTTCATACTCCTCAGGATGCTTCCAAAGTTGTACAAATGAATTTCCAATATCATTTTATGGAAATTAAATACATCCAGCTTTTCATATGTTTGTGGCCATTGACATTAACATTTTAAAAATGTGAAAATTAAATGAAGCAGAGCACCAGCCCTTCAGGAAGAGTTTTCTATTTACGTTACTCATGCCTACACTGCTCATAGCTGATCTCTTCTACAAGTGTAAATTATATTTCACGTGAAAAAAATTGCCGCTTAGTGAGTAGTAGAAACCAATCAAAGTACAGTTACAGGAAGCAGTATAGCAATAAATTAAAATGTCAAGCTTTTAAGCTGTTTTGTTAAAAAGGCTCAAAATCAACCACAATTTTTAGAATTGACAATGTCACTTTAGCACCCACTTTTAAAGATCGTTTTGAAGCATGAGTTATTTGTCAGGTGTGATTTATTTAAAACAATAAACTTAGATTATTGAGTTGAACAAATAACTCTTTGGATGCCTGCCAAACATTTAGAGCGAATGACTGAATGTAATGAGACTGGATCACTCAGAGGGATGAATAATCAAAAGCCGTGGAATGAAATTAACATTGTTCAAAAGATATATCTCTTCCTTCTCTCCTTTGTGAATATTGAGCAATGGAGGAGTGAAAAGCATCATGGGAAGTTCTGTCCTTGCTTTCCAAAACAACAGCAGTAAATATATCTTATATTTGCATAATGCATTCCAGCTCACATGTGTATTTCATCTCCTATTAGAACTACACTTCAAAGAAGTTATAATTGCAACACTGCAGATGAGAAAACTCAGAACTCAGCCATTTAGGTGATTGGCTCAGGTTGCATAGACAGTGAAGGGCAGAGCTAGAATCTGAATCTGTACTTTGTGTCCAGACAAAAGGGGTTAGAATAAAAGCAAAGACATGGGATCAGCCACATCCTCTTTGATCCTGGTTCTACCACTTCCCTTGGATAAGTTACTTCCCATTTCTGACTTCAGTTCCCTCCCTTGTAAATTCTGAATGATAGTATCTGCCTTTCTGCACCACTGGGGACATTATAGGAGATAGAGTTTTACAGTAGCCAAGGTCATGTTTTGGATGCCAATTGCCTTTGTGCCCAGTCCTATCTTCAATACTGAGGATAAGTGTCTGAGGCTGGGAAAACCCTGTAATCTCTTTGTATCTCATTTTCATCATCTGCAAAAGAATACCTATTTCATAGGGTTGTTGGGATAATTAGATGAGCTGATAAATGGGGAGTGGTGACCACTAGGGCTGGCACATAGTAAAGCTCTCGTTACTACTAATGTCACAGTCACTTGGGAGTTTAGAACACCCATTGCCTCTGGAACTAGAAAATGTGGCCCCAGTCTCCTAATTCCAAGACTGTGGAAGCCTAAAGTTCCCACTCCTCCTTCCAAGAATTTGGCTAATTTCTGAGTTTCCTCATTCTCTCAATATTCCCTAGTCATTCCTCTAGTTTCTTTTGCATTAGTAGCCAATGTTCTGTGCCATAGAGATGCAGGGCAACACTCCACTCTTTTTTCTTCTGAGTTAAACACCCAGTCACACAGATCTTGTTGATAATCTCAGAGGTTAAGAAAAAGAGTCATATTGCACATCACAAAATTCGTTTCTTGCATCTCTTCTCCTTGCTCTATCTTTCCTAAATTACGCCTCAAACTTCAAATTCTTCTCTCTCATTTTGCTGAACAGTTGTGCTCATCTCAGATTTACCTTCAGTCCTGCTTCCCCAGACCCCCCAACTTGTCCTTGAGAATAAAGAGCCATCCTGTTTCATGGCTGGCCCTGAAAAGTGAGCCAACTGCTGTTTCTCATGACTGACATGAAGAGCCCCACAAAGACATTGTTCTCCTATGCAAAATAAAAATTTTGGAAAAATTAAGGATGAAATGTCTAATTTGGCAGTGGTTAGCCATCTTAGGATGGAGATGGTGAGGGAGTTTACCCGAACACTAGATATGGAAGTAAGAAATGAGATGGGGAAACAGTGTCATCCTGTCTGTTTCAGGAACAGAACTGATGAAAGGCAGCAAAGAGCATTTCACTGTGGATTTTCTGTGGTCTCTGATGTTTTCCTCATGCATGAGAGTGTAGGGAGGGGCCCCTCAATTTCATTTTGCACTAGGCCCTACAAATCCCGTGGCCAGTCCTGAATGTAGGTATACTCTACTTGGACTTTACTTTTGTTGAATAGTATTCATAACAAGATATTGAAGCAAAAATACTTAATTCTTAGGAATTGGTTTTGTGTGATGTGTGTGGACTACAGGGAGATGCCATGGTTCTTACCGGGAACTTAAACCTTCCTTGCTATGAGGACAAATTCCCTTAATAATTAACATCTCCTTTAGCTAGTTTCCTGGAGATATTTGGCCAGGAACTTTATCTTTTCTTTTCCAACTGCCTCACTGGGTTCACAAGATAGTACACTTGTAGACATTATAATTTTGGCTGCCAGTAAGAAGGCAAAAACACGTTTGTTTGCTGTGTGTGGCAAAGGAGAGTAGGATTTCAGACCTAATACCTGACCTATTGGAGATTACAAAATACATGTTACAGTTTTTAGTCAGCAGATGGGCAACTGGAGTGTATTGTTTCTGAATCTGGCGAATGCAACTTGTGAGAAGGCTCAGAGAGAGCAAACATTTTCCTGCTGGGTAGAAGACTTTTTTATCATTCAGATTTGCACTCAGCATTTGGCCTATAATTGATGTATCATTAGATCCAATTTAAGGCTTTAAAAATCTCCTTTGTACATTATGATTCAGAGCAAGGAGACTGACTCAGATTCTTTCATGATCAGATTTCAGTAGCTAAGATGACCAAAAGGAAAGGCAACCAGAACTTCTAAACTGAGCACGTATGTGGAGAAGTACCCCCTTCCCAAGATGTTAGTCCCAAACTTGACTTCTTAGAGCCCTTAATTGTTGTTCTTAAGTTATGGATCCAATACCAAGTATGATAGGGAAAATTCCCCAGAGAAAACTTCTTTTCATCAAATATAAAATGATTTGTACAGTAATGTCCTTCTAAATATTTACCTAATCTGGAAAGATTATAGGGGATAGTAGGATTTTTAAAAAAAATACAGTACTATTAACTATAGTCATCATGCTGTACATTACATCCCCAGGACTTATTTATTTTATAACTGGAAGTTTGTACATTTTGACCGCCTTCACTCATTTTGCCCACCTCCCACCTGCTACCTCTGGCAACCACCAATCCGTTGTCTGTATCTATAAGCTTTGTTGCTTTTTTATTTTAGATTCCACATGTAGGTGAGATCATGTGGTATTTGTCTTTCTCCATCTGACTTATTTCGTTTAGCATAATGCCCTCAAGGGTCATTCATATGGTTGCAAATGGCAATATTTGCTTCTTTGTTATGGTACAGCTGAATAATATTCCACTGTGTGTGTGTGTGCATATATATATATATATATATATATACACACCACATCTTCTTTATCCATTCATCCATTGACGAACACTTGGGTTGCTTCCATATCTTGGCTATGGTAAATAATGTTGCAATGAACACTGGGGTGCATATATCTTTTCAAGTTAGTATTTTTGTGTTCTTTGGATAATACTCAGAAGTGGAATTGCTGGATCATATGGTAATTCTATTTTAAATTTTTTGAGGATCTCCATACCATTTTCCATAGTGGCTGCACCAACTCACATCCCCACCAACAGTGCACAAGGGGTCCCTGTTCTCAACATCCTCACCAAAGCTTGCCTTTTCCTGTCTTTTTAATAGTAGCCATTCTGACAGGTGTGGGGTGATATCTCATGGTGGTTTTGATTTGCATTCCTCTGATGATTAGTGATATTGAGCATCTTTTCATGTACCTGGGAGATATTTTTTTAATGGAAACTTTATATTTTTTTATATATATATATAAATATATATATATTTTTTTAATGGAAACTTTCTTCAAACACACTCTGTATGGCAACCCAGTGTATTAAACAGGTAAAAGTTGAACTGTTCTTTTTGAATCCAGGGTGGGGTTCCTGGAGTTTTGATCTTCTCACTCTACTTTCTCCAATATTCCCATCTCCCAACCCACCTCCAACCCCACACCCCATACCCTACTCAGCATAGTCTCTAAAAGACATCTGAAGACTCTGGAGGGCCCTAAGTCTTCTAAGACCTCCAACTGGAAACTACTGCTGTAAATAGGCATTCATGGTTCTTTATTCAAGCTAACAAATAATCAGTGGAAAGAAAGAAGAATAAACCTGTGTCAGTTATTTATAGTTAAATAGCAGGATACAAAAGAAACAAGGCCTATGGAAATATATATGAATTTTACAATGCAATAGAAATATTAGAGAGATATTAGATTGTATAATGCAGAGGTCTCCAATTGAGTAGTGCCCATCTGCCCTGTCGAGGTTCTAAAAAACTTGAGAAGAGAATGAAGATGGAGGACCAAATATCCTCTTTCTGACCAATAATGGCCAGGCTAGCTTGAGCAATACACTCAGAATTAGGCAGCCTCCTACATGTGGCTGCCGGTCTCCCTTGGTGGAGGTAACTGGCCCAAGAGACACTCAGTGGTGTGGAGAGCAGGGAGGATGCGTGCTCTCTGCCAGGAGGCCCGCTACCAGGAGGAGGAAGGAGCAGCGCTGAGCAGAGAAGACCAGGTGTTGTTTCCAAATTTACCCATCGTGTGCTCACCCTCAACATCCCCCAGAGGGTGGAATGAGGAAAGGACAGAAGAAGGTGAGGAGTTCCACTACGAGAACTTTCTTTACATGGGGGAGACAACATGTAGAGAATTATTTTCCCCAAATACACAGATTTAGGGAAGAGTTTGGCAAATAAAGCATATTAATGAGTGTCCGTCCTCTACTTCCTCTATCAAAGGGTAATTTTATTTATTATAGAAACACAGTGTGTTCTTTGTAAAAACTAAATTAATCCACTAATTGGAATAAAATTCCTTGTATTTTGGGGTTGATTGTTATGGTATATACTTTGGTTTTGAACCAATAAATTATGTAATACTGAAATTGTTTAGTTTAATGGCCTACGTTTTAGGAAAACGAGATTGTACAGCACGGGGACTTTTCTTCTCTTAAGAGTTCTGGAACTAACAGACTCCCACGCTGCACAGAACTGCCCCACAAGCATTCGTGTTTGAGAAGGAAGTTAATTTGTTAGTTTTGAATGCTGTTGAGCACTGCCCAAATGACAAATGTGTTTACAGCTGGGGTAGAGAATTCAATAAAAACAAACAATGGAGATAATCAGTACAATGTGGTATATTGTAAAAATATGCTTCTGGTATGATTTTTTTCTTAGAAAATAATTATTCATGTTATAAGCAACAGCTGCTTAGAAATAAACTTTGAATTTTAAAATTATTAATTGAAATACTGTTGCCATCAACATTATTTAGCGATTTTATAAGCAGCACTGAATTAGTGAATGAAATATCACTGATGCCATTATAAGTATAATGTTCCCTCAAGGACACAGAGAGATTCCTTTTGTTTTTCTGAGCTATGAGAGCCTCTGTGAAGGGCTGGGGGTCTATGTACACCTCATCATAGGCCACCGAAGTGATGCCAGGGCAGGATTTAAAAATTTTGGGATCTTTTACTATTCTTCATAAGCTCAGAGTTAGCAGAATATCAGTGCTTGGGAAAGATAACAGACACTTATTTTTGAATACTGTATTAGTCGTGTCTTTTTTCCCTGCATTTTGAGGCTCTGACATCTTGGAGTCTTGCTCACCCTAGAAGGACTGCCCAGTTCAGGGTTAGCTAATTTCTAGGGATAGCAAACAAGTCACCTGGGAGTGTGTCTTTCATATGCAAACCAACCAATCCAGAGCCCACACACCAATCACTTCCTTTATTGGTCTCATACACTCTAGGTCACTATTTACCTGTCCTAATTCCAGATACCAGACAACTAGGGACAGCCCCTACACCCCAGAGTCCACTGAAATTATTCAAGCCAGCCAATCCTAAACCTGCTTACCCTGCATCACCCATTCCTTCCTGCAGAAACCACAATAAAGGCTTTTGTCCGCACTTTCGCTTTGCTTTCTCTGCCTCCTGACCAACCCTGATGCTTCCTCACATGGCCCTGCATGGCATGCTGTGCCTCCTTTTTCTAGGGATCTGTGAACGTAGAAAACTCCTTCCTTCATGATGTCATTTCCATGTCTGTGTGTCTGACCACACCTGATTAAACAAATCCCAGTTACCCTTAAAACATATGTTTCTTTGTACTAATGAAGTGCTTTCATGCATATTTATCTCATTGATCACAAATCTATGAAATAGACATTATTTTCATTTGACAGGTCAAGCAAGTGAGGCCTAGTGATGGCAGAGCCATTTTAGACCAAGCTTGACTATACCATATAGAAGATATTTTGCCTACAAATATGGGCGTAGAAAATACAATAATGCATGTCTAAGTCTTCTTATTGATTCATCTAGAAAGTGAGGCAAGACTGTCTACCTTGGAGGTGTTGTAAAGATTAGAAATAATGCTCTCAGAGTTCCAAGTTTCCTTTCAATTCCTACCACTACCACCTTCATCAAAGTCTGTTCCATCTTTCTCAGTTTCTTTCTTTCCTTTTTTCCATCTAGAAAATAGCAATTTTATTATCTCAGTCTCTTGTTTAAGGGTCTATAGATCTGAAGCTTCTGCATCTGGGTAAGATAGATTAGTTTTCTGTAAACCAAAAATATTTTCAAGAACAAATAGGAAAGCCAGAGAAAATGCAAAAATCTTGAGTTTAAAGGCATCAGTAAGCTACTGAAGAAATCAGGCTAAAGAGTCTAAGATTCCAGAGAGGGGTTAGCTGTGGAGAGGTCAGCAAACAATCTGAAACCAGTGTTCCACCAGTTTGCTGGTTCTGGGTGTAAGCATGAGGCTAAAAGGGGCAGAGGGCCCCCTGTGGAGGACAGAGACATCATAACATTTGGAAATTTAAAAAGGCTGAACAGACAAAACCAGAGTCTTGAAGGTTTTCAAACACCCAGCAGTTTTGTTCCCAAGACATTTGCCAAATTCTGAAGCTGCGCTGTGCAGAAGACTAAAAATTAAATCTGAAAACATCTAAAGTGCAGATCAGAATTTTCCAGCTTTTCAGAATGTGGAAGAGAGATTTCAGGAAGCCAAGCTTTAGGGGCCTGGTGAAGAAATCATGTTCTCAGCTGGAAGTCCAGGGGCACTAAACCTTAGAAACAACAGCCAGCCAGAAATAGACTGAGAATTACCAAAGCAACTCAGCCTTAACGTGGCTAAATTCCTGATTGGATTAAGAGAATTCACGCTCACTCTGTCTAGCAAAGTGAGGAATGAACTTTGATGGGAAGATGATAACATCATCCAGAGCTTTTACAGTTGTCACAAACAGTGTCTAGCATTCAATCTAAAGCTACTAAGCTTGTCAAATAATAAGATTATACAACCAAAAACAATAAAAACAACAGAAACATAATGTAAACAGTCTCACAGATGAACTAGATATTGGAATTAACAATGACTTTAGAATAACTATGATTAATATGTTCAAGAAAATAGAGCAGGGGCTGGCCCCGTGGCTGAGTGGTTAAGTTCGTGTGCTCTGCAGCAGGCGGCCCAGTGTTTCGTTGATTCGAATCCTGGGTGCGGACATGGCACTGCTCATCAAACCACACTGAGGCAGCATCCCACATGCCACAACTAGAAGGACCCACAATGAAGAATATACAACTATGTACCAGGGAGCTTTGGGGAGAAAAAGGAAAAAAATAAAATCTCTTTTTTTAAAAAAAGAAAGAAAATAGAGCAGAAAATAATTGTATTTAAGAATTTGCATCTATACAAAACAATCAAATGGAAGTTATTGAATTGAAAAATACATTATCTGTAATTAAAAACTCAATAAATGCATTTAACAGCAGATTAAACACACCAAAAGGTAGGAATAGTGAACTAAAAGATAGGTCAAGACAAAAGTTTTAAACTGAAGCACAGAGAAAAAGAAGGAAAAATAAAACAAATGTCAAATATCTGTGAGATTGAGTGAAAAGTTCAATATGCTTGTAATTAGAGTCCCAGAAGGAAAGGAGGAAGAGATTCTGGCAGAAGTAGAGGTAATAGTCAATAATTTTCCAAAACTGACAAAAGACTTCAACTGACATTTTCAAAACTCTGCAAATATCAAGCAAGATAAATATAAAGAAAATAATGCTATCTTCAAGAGATCAATGAGAAGGTACTGATAACTTCTCAACAGAAACAATATAAGACAGAAGACAATGGAATAGTATTTTTAAAGTATTGAAAGAAAAAAAATGTCAATGTAGAATGCAAAACCCAATAAAATATTCTTCCAAAATGAAGGAGAAATAAAGAACATATAATCCCCTCTGACTATGGACATGACTCGAATTCCACAGCTTGACCTTCAGGAAACTCCAGGTCCAGTCCTATGAGAACTCTCAAAACTTTATTTTTCATTATAGCTAAGCCTGTGTCTACACCAGCCCCTGGATAGACCAGACTTGATCTCATTCCAATTATCCATTTATGATCTTTCCTACTTGGGATGCCTTCACCTCTACTCCAACGTTTGCAGTCCAACTTATCTTTACCACAAAACCCAGCTCCTGCTTTCATTTTAAGACCTTCCCAGGCCTCTATTAAAGTCCTACACTCTCCAAACCATTCATTTTGGTTTTGATACAAACTGCCTTGCATTATCGTTTATTAGTTTTTAGGTACTGTATTTCATCATATTTAAGATGACTGATTTTCAAGACAGGGCAATTATTTTATATGTAAGGAAGAAAGAAAAGAGGAAATGCTGCCAATTAAACTATGCACGCTACAATTCCTCAACAGTAGTTGTAGTAGCCTCCTGTTGTTGTGAAATTTCTCCTATTTTAAGGGATTTGGCAATGTCTCCTTCTCTCATTTACAATATATATAATAGGCAATAAAATATATAACTAAATGTAACAAATCTTCACCTTTCTTGGAATGTCTTCCTTTTTTCTGGTGCCATAAAATATTTTGTTTTGCTTTATAATAAAATATGGAATTGTAAAAAAAAAAATACATTTTTTCCAAGAACAATAATTTTCCTTCATTTGTGTAAAATTTATGTCTAATTTCACTGCATTTTTCTTCATACACAGAATTTTCATTTCAATGTCATAACATAGGGTAATATTTTCAAGACATTCTAGATAGAATTGAACTCACTCCATGTAGCACCAACCAAGCACATAATTCCGCTGAAGTGGTGACGGTAGGAACAACTAGGACCAAGTCTGGTGCGTGTTTGGGCAATGACAGCTACATCCTGAGTTTAGCTTGGTCAACAGCAACTATATGACGTCTCAATTTGAGATGTTATTATGGGGGAGAAAAAGGAATCTTAGAATCAACAAAATATTATATCATTTGCTTCCTGAAGTAGATCCTAAGGTCTCAGAGGACCTGAAGTATTCCTTCCGTGTTGTTTGGCATAATGGCATAGCTTGTAGCACCATGCTGTGCACATGGAAGACATGCATATAAAAAATATAATAGGGAAGAAATTTAATAAAAATAGGGAATACAAACTTATTGAATTAAAGTGAAAAACAGAAATAATGTATCATTTTACCAACCAGTATTTCCCTTTATCAACATTAGCCAAGATTTATCTTTACATTTGTTATACACAATATCCTTTTTCTTCTAAGAGGTCTATGAATATTTATAAGGGATCCCCTTATACCCAATACATGGTATTCTAGAACATGGTATATTCAGTTTATCTGAGCAAAGTTGGCACTCTATTGTCTTTCTCCTGCCAATAAACAAATCTTCCTTTATTTAATTGGATGATAGTTAATTCCAAGAGATTTGTGTCCAAAATCATAGTGTTTGTAAATTTCTCTAGCAAAGCTATTGCAGAAATCTCAGAGAATTTCGACTGTTGCTAAGTCCTCTTTTCATATATATAGCTGTTGAAACTTTTATTTATGGCTCAGAAGCCCTGTTACAGATAGACTACACAGAATCCTATGCCCTGAATAGATTGTGCAAAGCATGCTGGAATTCTTGTGGTTGATATCAATGACCTCACTAATTTGGATTGCATAATTCAGAAATGTATTAATTTGAGCCTTGCCAAACGGGTTGAAGTGTACCCCACATGTCTAGAGAGTAGGACAGGGACAATATTTGCAAAGACAATTCATAGCGCATAAAAATGGAAAATGTCTTATTTAAGAAACAAATTGTTTTCAATACCTCAAAAGCATTCATTTTATACTAAAATTTAATGCTGAATTCAAATCATTCTTACCTATTAATCAAAACAAGTTCTTGACCACCAGTGGTCATTAAAAGCATTCCCGCATGTTCTTTACAGTAACAAAGCTGGTATGGTACAATGGAATTCTCTCAGTCATTGGAATCAGAGACACATCCCCTTCAGTAATGGGATGACATAGGGCAACGAACTTAACTAGTCCTGGTTCTAGTTCCTCATGTGAAAATAGACATAAGCAGTACCTCCTAAGGTGTTTGTCAGAAATAAATGAGCTAATTGTGTGAACATTCCTTGGCATATGGTTAGAATGGAATAAATGTTTATTGAACTAATTAATTCATTATTTAATGAGTAAATTAAATTAAATTTCCTTAATCCAGACTTTTAATTCTACTTTATGATTAGTTAGGATGGTCTTATCTATGTGGGTTGCACTATTGTTTCCAGTTCAGACCATTATCTCAGTGAGAGGTTGGTAAACTTTTTCAGTTAAGGGTTAGATAGTAAATATTTTAGACTTTGTGGGTCACATATGGTCCCTGTCTCATATTCTTCTGTGGTTTTCCTTTTTTGCAACCCCTTTAAAAATGCAAAAACCATTCCTAGCTGTTGGCCTGTATAGAGACAGTGCCAAATTTGGTCTATGACTGCAGTTTGCTAAGCCCTGATTTGAACTTTCTGCATTTAATCTATTTTATTTCTGCATTTATAATACACATTACGAATGTGCTCCCAAGATTTAGAAAGATAAAAAACCCAAACTTGGATTTCTTGGATGAAATTTAAAGTACTCTCAATTAATGTATTAGAGAAAGTAAACTTCTCTTCAGGGATATTTCAGTAATTTCCGGAAAACTACAGAGAGAATAACAGAGGCAGTAATTTTTTCCTTCTGTCTATGAAACAAAGACTTTTATGAGCTTGTGCACATCTTAGGAAACAGGGAAGTTTGTATTTTGTTTGATTAGAAAATGTGAATTCTTCAAAGGTGCTTCTGTTAGTCTCATAGGTATACACATTGATTAAGATTTCTTATTAACATACAATCATCTCCAAATGTTTCCACTTAATTGCTTTTTATTTCAGTTAAGTACCAATGTTCTTTATTCTCACACGTAGTTTAATTAGCACGGAAGGTCACTGAGAGGTGTTAAGGCACAAACTTGCCCAGAGGAAGTAGTTGATGCCTGGCTGGCTTCTAATTATAGAGCATCCTAGAACTGCAGAGGAAAAGGGATTGCAGAGGGGAGAACAATAATGAAAGAACTAAAAATGAGCAAGAGGCATCCATGTGTAGGGGAAAATCAGATGCCCAGCCCTTCTTCTTATTTTCAGGTCACACTGCTTATGATTATCAGTAGGACATAAGATACAATGTACAGCAGTTTATAGATTATTTAACATTTTTTGAACAAGTACTATGTACAGATGTACTATGTACTATGTACCTGCTATGTACCTACTATCGTGGTAGATGCTTATAGGAAATATCAAAGTGTTGAGTAAAATGGTATTGAGAAAAATGTTAAGTTAAATGTGTAATGATTAAATATCACAATCATATGTGAAAGGGGAGAATATATTATTCCTTATTATTTATTATACTTTCGTTAATAGTATTAATCATATACTTTTGATTTCTCTAAATTGTTGCCAAATTGTACTAGGATCTACTTGGCCATATAATCCGTAGTATTAACCATATGTAGACATCCCTGGAAATGTTGTTTTCAGTTAATAACAATGTACTCCAGTATAAAGATGGAATCTGTCATAAAAATATTTATTATAATCTAGTAATTAATCAAAGAGGGTAGCTATTAATACTACAAAATCGCTTTAATTTTATCAAGTAATTCACTGCATAATTGCTGTAAATAAGAGGTACCTTAACATCATTAAAATAGGATTTGATCTGTGACACTTTATCTACAACTTTCCACAGTGACACCTAAAGGAAAAATGCAGGTTTCCCTATATTTTATTTCATGCATTTCAAGACAATAACTCCTCTACAAGCAAAGTGTGCTTTAGACTATTATGGGTGGTAATAGCATACGACATGTGTAAAACACTTTTATGTGCCAGGCACGGTTTCAAGAGCTTAATGAGCATTATCCCATTTAATGCAATACTAATCCTAAGAGGAGAGTACTCTTACTGTCTCCATTTTCTAGATAAGGGCGACACTGAGGTAAAGAAAAGGGAACTTGCTTGAGTCATATGCTCGGAAGTAAGAGAGTTGGGAATTATAGTCAGTTTCCGTGACTCCAACATCTTTCACTGGTAATTCAGCCTTAAAGTTAGCATATATTCATCATAAATTATGAAGTGGTGTGATCGATTCATCTCTCCACAGCGTGAGGAAGTAAACAGCATTACATGCTCATTATGTATAATAAGGAGGGATTTCTTTGGTGAGAAACGTTTAGCTGATCTCTCTGTGCTCATCATGTTACCTTTCTGAGTCTCAGCTCCCTTGTAAATGAAATTATTTGGGCGAGGCTCACTTTAAATATTATCCTTTCTCTTTTCTTCTTTTTCTTTTGAGGAAGATTAGCCCTGAGCTAACATTTGTGCCCATCTTCCTCTATTTTATATGTGGGATGCCCGCCACAGCATGGCTTGATAAGCAGTGCATAGGTCCACACACAGGATCTGAACCGGCGAACCCCAGGCTGCCGAAGCAGAGCTCACCAACTTAACTACCATGCCACCAGGCTGGCCCCTATCCTTTTTCTTTTAAAGCACTTTTAAAAGTGTAAAATCATGACTCTCACACAAATATAAAATAAACATGTCAAAGAGTTTGTCATTAAGTAATGAAAGAACTAATAAGATGCTACAATTGGTTCAAAGAATTAGAAATACTATGCTTTTACAGTTGAATCAGGAATGCAGAAATTATTTTACAAATAGATGCAAAACTGGCCTTTTTTTGCAGAGAGTGGACCAATTGTCCCTCCCTGGACATAATTTGCCTATCGGTAGACAAGCGTTATTTGCATTGCTGTTAGTTATCTACAATTTACAGAGTTCTTAAATAGCTCAAAGATGAGGAAAGGCCCAGAGTTCCCATATGATCAGATAACTCAGAGGGTGTGTTAGACAACTCCTTGTTTTTCACTGAAGATGTCCAGTGATTTTTTTGGTCCAATTCAATATCTTTCACAATTTTTCCCCCACACCTCAAACCAAGTCCTATGGGAGGTCCAATCTATAAAACAAGTAGAGTGTAGCTGCTTTGATGCAAGCAGTGGGAGGACAATGGCGGAGAGCGCCTGTCAATTTGCTTCAATCGCTCACCAAAAATTCCCAAAAGTTCCCCTACAACTGCCCTTGAGGCAGCTCCTAGGGCTGTGATGGCACTATGATCTCGCATAGCTTCCACAGCTAACATTCTGCAATTTCCTGATTCTCCCCTTTGGAGGCAAAAGGTTGAGCTGTTGGAGATGAATGCATTTTGCTAGCATCTCCCAGTGGCCGTTCATTAGGTCCCCATGAAACCAGGAGCATCTTTCTGAGTTGGGAGCCTGGAATTTCTTCCGATGAATCCTTAGAGACTCTCCTAGGCTCATAAGATTGAAATACGCAGAAATTAACAGGCCCAGTACAAAGCCTTTTCTGAAGACTGTGCCTGTTAAACCCCAGGGTTATCTTTTCAGCAAGGACCTGGAAGCTCTTCCTTCCACCCAAGGGGCCTTAGACCATAAGGCATTGATACCACTATTAGATAACGTGTGAACATTCCAAGGATATTCATTAACAGAATTCCCAGGTAGGCACATGTGAAGGGGCTGGTCTGGCAGGGTTTGTTAAAACCCTGTGTTAGACTGGAAAAATCCATAGTGAGTTATAACTAATTTGCAGGAAATTCTCTGAGATCAAGATTATGTCGAAGAGCTTAGTGTTGACATAAATTTAAATGAGCATATGCACTATTTTCTCTATAGTCATCATTATTGGGAATATTTTCTCCTAAGACGCTTAGATAAAGATTACAAAATTAGTTGGTATTTTTCTATCATCATTTCAGCTCTATACCCGTGCTATTCTAAATATCCCCAGGAAGAAATTTCCTTATAAACTGATTTAGGGGTGTGGTAGGAGTTAGAAAATCTCTAACTATGCCATAGCTCTTCCAAATTTCTTGCAGTTTGCAAGTTTCTTCTGATCACTTTTCCTTTTCACCAACCAAACCACCAGCACCCTACTATTACTCTGCCTTTCTTCCTTTATTGGGTCTACCTGTTCTATTGAAATACTTAAATTTTATTAAAATATGTTTATTGAGCAAGTATCGTAACAATAGCTAACATTTTTATAAGAAAAGAACAATCAACCGTGTCAATTCAACAACATATCAGTTATTTCCTTCCTTTTTTTCTTATTCATCTCTATTCCTTGACAGTAAGCCCACCTATTTTGAAGATGCAATTGGAACGAAGCAGAATTTGCTTCCCCAAAATGTGTCTCTTTGGCTTGAGGATTATTTTGGGCTGAATATTTTTAAGAAACAACAGACTCAGGAAGAAACTTTGATCTTCCCCATAACTGCCTAAAAGAAGATAGAAGGTAAGATAGAAGGTCTGCTTCAGGAAGGAGCTCTCACCATGGATAACTATGGTATAATAGGAACTGGGCGTGGCAGACAGGGAGGAACCTAGCAAGCCCTGTTTGATCAAAGTCCTCTCTGTGTCCCATTGTCCCTAGATGGCCCCACAGACATATGTTTACCAAACATTAGCTCTTTCATCTTCCTGTAAATTGCTTCCTTTCTCTTTGGAGGCCCAGACTCCTGGCCCCTTCTCCTTAGTCCAGAGTGACATATATACTCATTTTGCCTGACTGTCTTCGGAATTTTTCATGATTAGGTAAACTCCCTGTGTGCACATATTAAACTTGACTTTTCCCTGTTATCTTGCCTTATGTCATTTTAATCGTTTGACCAGCCATAAGAACCAGGAGGGGAAGGGGGAAATTTTCCGCACCCCGACACAATCATGGTGCAGATATAACTCTCTTGTGATTTTTTTTCTCGTAAAATATCGTAAGCATTTTTTCAGGTTGCTATCTAGTATTCATAATTATCTTTGCTCTTATTTTTTGTTTAAATGAATGATTTTTATTATAGCAGACACAGATATGCTGTAAACTTAAAAAAAAATCCAGAAAAGTACAAAAGAGAAAGTAAAAATCATCTGAAATCCCGCCAACTGGAGATAGCAATTACTATTTTAGCAAACATTCTTTCATTCATCTTTCATAGCTTTCAATATATAATTTTATATAAATAGGTTCATATATACATGCAGATATATAACCAATTTTTTTTCTCAATAATATGTTCTGGAACTTTTTTCCATGTAAATGAATACAGATATACATCATCACTTTAGGTGCCTGAAAAATATTGCATTGTAAGTTTTTACCACCAGCTTTTTAAGCAGCTTCGTCTTGCTGTACAGATGGAGTGGTTGCAGATTTGTGCCCGTGTAAACAATGCTCCTGCACACTTCTGGGATTATCTCCTTGCAGTAAATATCAAATTCTATGATTGCTACATCAAAGGACAGGCTCTTTTGTACTTCAGAACATTTTTAAAAACTGTTCTTTTTAAAGTTGTAACATCTTACACACCTATCACCAGTATGACTGTTTTGTTTTTTTTTTAACCACTTCCTGCCCCCACCCTGGGTTTTAGTCATCTGTTTGACATCCTAGTGTTATGGGAGAGGCTGGGAACAATAGCTCATCTTTTTTCTTTTCTTTTTTTTGCTGAGGAAGATTGTCACTGAGCTAACATCTGTGGCACTCTTCCTCTATTTTGTATGTGGGATACCACCACAGCATACTTGATGAGCAGTATGTAGGTGCGTGCCTGGGATCCAAACCCATGAACCCCTGGCTGCCCAAGTGAAGCACGTGAACTTAACCACTACACTACTGGGTTGGCCCCTAGCTCATCATTTTTAAGTTTGCTTTTCCTTGATTACCGGGGTGTTTGAATATCTCTCTATATACGTTTTGGTCATTTGTACATATTCTTTTTTTTAATGTCTTTCTTAGATGACTTTATAATACGTCCATTTTTCTCCTCTTTTTCCTCTTCCCTTATTTTCTCTTTTCTTTTTTTTTCAGCTGGGAGAGATCCACCCTGAGATGACTTGCCAATCTTCCTCTCTATCTGTTTTTCCTCCCCGAAGCCCCGGTACACAGTTGTATATCCTAGTTGTAGGTCCTTCTGGTTCTTCTGTGTGAGCTGCTGCCACAGCATGGCTACTGACAGACGAGTGGTGTGCTTCTGCACCTGCCTGGGCTGCCAAAGCAGGGTGTGCTGAACTTTGACCATTAGGCCATCAGGGCTGGCTCTGTACACAGTTTTTTATGACTTGGTTATTTATATGCTTCATCCAGATTTCTACTAAAATAATCATCTTTTTTCTGTCAAGTTTTCCTTTTGTTTTGTTTTTCTTCCAGAATATTTAAATTTTATCATATCTATTTAAAAAAGTTTCCTCATTTAATTCCTCATGATTTAACTCTTATACACTAAAACATATTATGTGTTTATGGAGTTTTCTGTGGTTTTTTTTTTGCTGGTGCTGTTCACATAGTTTAAATTTATACAGTCTAATTTATCAACGTTTTCCTTTACTGTTTTTAGTGTGTGCATCGAAGACCTTCCTCTAGATTATAAAAATATTATCTCATTTAGTCTTCTAATAAATCTTATCTTTTATTATTTTTACTATTCAAGTTGATATACTTAGTACTTATTTTGGTATACAGAAGAATGTGAAACTCCAAAATTTTTCACCCAAAGGCTAACCATTTTGTTTATCTCCATATAACAATGGAAAAATAAAGACAGGTGGACGTTAAGGTATTATTTGGGCTTAAAAATATAATTAAATTTGTAGATGATGCCAGATTTGAATAGAATATGCCAGAGGAAATTGGGGAGTAGCATCAATATTGAGATTGTTGGCATAATTTTACATGTCAATAGGGACTCTGTTGGTATATAATGTTTATTATATTAGGTATATGTGCTTATGAGTAGAGAAATAGCTGGAAAGAAGAGATCAAATTTAGACATCATTAAATGTTAATGAGATTAACAAAATGTAGAGTATGTTTTCTATGGAATATAAAAACTATTTTAGCAGTATAGAGAAGAAGTGAGCAACCAGAGGCAGAAGGATTCAGATTTAGGAGGGTAAAATATAAGTTATATGTTTCACAGAGCATTTTACTAAGTGAGGTGTAAATTCTATCTTCATTCAAACTATATGAACTGTGAGGCCAAAGAAATTGGCCTTATGGGTAGGACTCTGAGGGACTGAAATGTTAACAGACAATAAGTTAGTAGAACGCCTCAGGCAGTTACAAGTAGCCAGAAAACAGGGTGGAGACAACCTTCATTGAAGATGGGACCTAGGGATTATAAAATCGTAAAGGCACATTGTGTTAGTGGACTCTGCTGCTAGATGGCTCTATTACGGCAAGCCATCTGAGAGAAAGAGAGAAAGTACCTCCATCTCAAATGCTAAGACTCTAGTTAGCACTATAGAGAGATGGGAGAGAACATAGGTAACTAGAAATGAGCCCTTCATTGAACACTAAATTTTCATTTCTTCTCACATCCATTCTACTTCACTGATCTATCTGCCTATTCCTGCACTCTATCAATCACTGTAACTTTATAGTATATTTTAATATCTAAAATATCAGAAGCTTGCTCTTTGCTCACCTTCTCCAGGATTTTACTAAGTAGTTTCTTATGTTTATTATTATATTTGATTTTAGAGTCACTTTGTCAAGTGTTCCATCCTCCTTATGACATCTGTGTATACCCCTCACTGCCTTAATTTTAGTCATGAATAGGTAGATTAAACTATGGTAGCAAGCAACCCCCAAATCTCTAGGGGTTAACACAACAAAAGCTTAATCCTTACTCGGAGTGTATAGCCCACACAGGTTGGTGTGACTGGGGCACCCTAGTGCAGGGGTTTTCTCCACCGAGTTACTCAGGTACTCAGGCTGACTGAGCTCTAACACTTTATGGCTACACTACCTAGAGCGTGCAGTCTCCTCAGCTCCCCAGTCACCAGCGTCAGGGGAAAGCAGCTGGAGAATTGTACACAGGTTAAGAGACACATATTTCCCCCTTTCTTACAATTCATTGTCTAGAATGGCAGTATCCAACAGAAGTTTCTATGATACTGGAAATGTTTCATAATCTGCAATGTCTAATACCTTAGCCATTAGCCATTTGTGGCCAATGAAATGTGAGCACTTGAAATGTGGCTAGCATGACTGAGGAACTGAATTTTAAGTTTTGGGAAAAATAACTAACAATTTTCAGTGTAAATAACCACATATGGCTAGTAGCTATGATATGGAACAGCTCAGGCATAAAACTAGCCACCTCATTCTGCCTGAATGCAGAGGAGCTGGGTGTATAAGCGAGTAAGTGAAATATTTGGTGAGCATTACTGTCTCTGCCTCCACTCCCAAGACAAAACACATGTGCACAGACACACACACACACTTCCACTGGGAATTTCATTGTGATTGTAGCAAAATCACATTTTAATCTTTTAAATACAGGGTACTCCTTTTCAAGAACAAGGTATAACTTTGCATTTATTCTGGCATTCCTTTGTTTCTAAGCCATATTTCCTGAATTTTCTTCATATAAATCCTGTATATTTCTGTTAGAACTGACTTTTGAATGAGACAAACCAGCATTAGAATTTTAGCTCTGCAACTTATCTTAAACTAATGTAACCTCTACTTACCTTAAAATAGTTATGCAAAATCTTTGAGTTCCTTTATCTATAAAACTAGCAGAATAACAGTACCCAATCATCATCAACTGTGATTGCCTCCTTAATATTGCTTTCATCCTACTCCATCATGAATGAGTAGGTTTGGTTGGGATTGCTCCCATCCCCAACTCCAGAGGTGGATGATTCCACCTCATTGCTACAATGACAGGTTCAGGTTGGCCACAAAATCCAGGCTAAAGTCAATTAATACATGGAATGTCCTTGGTCATAATGACTTATTGATAGGTTTGAGATCTAAGATGGGCCAATTAGAGAGAAGCCCAGGACTTCTGTTTAGCGGCTGGAGGAGACATGATCTTTCCTGCATGACATAAAGGAAAAGGAGAGACTAAGAGACAGAAACTTGTTTTTTTATCTTTCACCTACTATTAAATACTGACTGAAACAATGATCATTATTCTCATAATTCCTTAAATATACTAATTGAGTATTTTCAATATATTTGGAAGCTATATATGGTGATCGTATAATCTCTTTGTAATCGGGTATCTTATCAAATTCATACTGTTTGTATTACTTTTTTGGATGCTTCTTTTGGGGTTTTATAGGCATATAACATAATTTGAAAATAATACAACATTTGTGTTCTCTTTTCTAAAATTAAATAATTTTCTCTTTCCTAACTAATTGCATTGGCTAGCTATTTCAGAAAAATATGAAATAATAATGATGATATCAAACACCCTTCCATTATTTTTGCTATTAATGGGCCCTTTTTGAGGTATATCAACTTAAAGAAATGTTCTTATTTTCTATTTTGTTAGAATTTTTGATAGCAAATACCAGGTCCAGCAAAAATGTAATTCTTTCAAAGATAACTATGGAAAATTACAAAGGAACATATAAATCTTCCTACAGCAAAAAGACAGCAGAATGGCGTATAAAGGGAACTGAAAGAGGGGAAAAAATAGAGAAAATTGTTGCATCACAGAACTTAAAAGTGAATTAGAAGCAGTAAAGGATCTATACAGCAGAAATCTAAATCAGGAAAGTAGGGACAAGCAAGTGTCTGAAAAAGAAAACAAGGACCAATGATGAACCAAAAATAATTTCAAAAATATGAGAAAAAGTGTTGCTTTAATAATGAGAGAATGAATCTTCAGATAAAAATGCTTGCAAGTTATGTAAGAAATAATGATCATATAATTTTACAAGAAAAATAAACCCCATGGAATAGGATGTTGGAGTTTTATTCAAAAGAAAAAAAGATTTTATCATTCTGATTGCTTGTTCCCCTGCTCCTGAATTGTCTGGCAATTCTGGCAATGATTTGAGTTAGAATGAAACCCCAAATCTTTTGAGCTTTTCATTTTGTGCTTGAGCTTTTCAGGCACTTCTGGTATGCAGCCGCAAATTACATCCATTTCCAGACTCCGCCCTTCAGCTAAAAACCCAATTGTGAGGAATAAAATAGGGCACAGGCTGTCTGCTGTGGGCCTTTTCTCCTTCCTTGTCTTAACTGTCAATTGAGATGGGGCCTGGCAGAAACTCCAAGTTAGTTTTTCTCCAACAGTTATGCAGCCTCTACGCAGCAATAGGCTCTGCCCCCATCCCACCCCCAATTGACAGCATCTCTGCCCTGGGATCTGAAGGCAAGCAGGTAAGTGTGAAATACATAAAGGACTTCCTTCCTCAATTTGTGCCGTGCTCCACTGCGCGTGCAACGAAGCGAGAAAGGTCTGTGATGTTTCTGGAGTTCCTTCTCCATTTGGTGCAATTTGTATTGTAATAACCCAATGTTCTTTAAAGTTGTAGCAGGAGGGTGAGGACATTCTGAGTTTCTGCATGAATAAAAGTTTTTTTCTGCCCTTTCTCTCTGTCCTACTCTCCTACTTGTTGTCCTGTTAGACATGGGAGAATATTTTATAAATACGTATTTGTATTTATAAGTATTTTCCTTGTGTCTTATTCCTAATCCTTTCACAAACTACATCCTTTTAATCTTTTTCCCCTGAGTCCAATACCTGTTAAAGACCCTACACAGAATCCTCAGTGTGTTCTTCCCTCTGATATACCTCTCGCTGTTTCTGTAGTCCTATAAGATACGCTCTAGATCATGAACAGTGAATAATATAATGCTGTCTGTTCCCATTTGATTTGAAGATGATATACAAGATTTCAAAGCAAGTATGAACAGCTCTCGCATAGCGCATGAGTCAGGGTCACATCGGGAAAATTGGGTCTACACCAGGTAGTTTATTGGTGAACTGTAATATGGGGAACTGGTAATAAAAGTGTTAGAATTGATGTAAGAGCCAACAGGAGGGATTAGCAACTGCAGGGGATTGCTCTCACTGCCAGGGAAAGGAAGACAAAGAGAGGAGGAAGTGGTGTTATCAGAGTCCGGGAGCCAGGAAAAGCTCACCTGTGAACAACGGGAAACACAGTGGGCACTTCTCAGGGGTAGCAGAAAACACAGAGGAGACTCAGGCAGTGCTGGGTACAGTGCCCAAAGTAGAGAGGAAGAGAGAAAGAAATACCGTGGCATTTTCCTTCCTCCCTCACACGTGTTTCCTGCCAGTACCTCCCACTGGCTGAACCCAACTGAACATGTCATTTCTGGGTATCAGTCCCCTTGAGTTCAGACCAGAGCTGGGGAAGGGAGAAGGCAAAGAGGCAAATGTGACACCCATAGAGGACTTTGTGCAAATACAAAAGGCTCACCAAAAATTTGAGGAAAATTAAAAAGGAAGGATTGAGTCTTGCTTTGATCAAGCAAGGACTTGAGTATTATACCAGTGTGACTGTTGTGACACTGAAGATGCTTCTTTCAGAAACCTACCCCATACTCTCTTTGACACTTGAAGTCCCTTTCACAGGACATGAAATTTGGTTCCTCAGACACCAGGCAAAGTAGCACATACTCCTGGGAGACAGAACACCTCCATCTTTTCCATTCTTTCTGTTCCTTTTTTCCTCGAAGAATTGGTGCCTATTATTCGACGAACACTTTTCTAGACTGTAGAGATAAATCTTGACTAGGCAAAGTTCCTGCCCTCAAGTAGCACACAGCTTAATGGTACATATATGTCAATAGTTACGATTCTGTGTATTTTGAGCTAAAATAAACTTATATAAACAGTACGCTATGAGACCAAAGAGGAAGGGATAACTGATGCAGGGGCATTTTGGCTGAGTCTTGAAGAGCGGATAGTTGTTAATCAGTTAAAGAAGGGAGGAGAAGATACCAGGAAGCAGAAAGACTGAGGTATTATAAGAGAATGGAGGAATTCAAGGGGCCTAACATGTACAGAGGAGAGGGGAAAAAATCTAAACTGCATTAATGCTGCACTGGCCCTTCTGTGAGCTACCCCACACAGACACACATACACATTGACTCAGGGAAGGCATTATTTTTCAGTTCCAGTACATTTCCAAATAAGCCTGCACACAACCTAAGAATCCTTGTCAACACACGGCCACTGACATCTGTTTCTAAATGACCAGTGATTGTCAAATAAAACCCTCTGTTCTCCATATGCCAGTTTGTCATTGATGGGTAAGGTGTTTTATATGGCGAGAGGAATAGGCAAGTGATAGAAGGTAGGAAGGGAGATTATGAAGCAGGGAAAGCAACACAGGAAGGGAAAGCTGACAATACTGATATCTCTCAATTCGATGTGTGGCCTTAGAACAACTCTGTGACCAAAACAAGATGATGCATTCTTTGCAGTGGCTGCAGTGGACTTTAGACAGTGAACTTCCGGTTGCTGTACAATCCTCCTGATGACCCTTCCAAAGTTATGTCGAGTGTGTGAGGGCTGGCTTTGGGGAGACAGTGTCTGCCTGCAAAGTCAGTATGATGCTCTGGATCTTCCCGTACTGGGGAGTATGGCTGGGTGGGACTATCTATAATAAAATAGTGTGGCTAGAAATATGGTTTTCTTCTTACTCCTCCAACCATCCCTTCTTGGGCTCCTTTGCCGTCCCATTTTCTTCCAGGCTCCTACATGTGGATGTACTCCAATGAACTGAATCAGGGTAGAACTTTTGCACAGTGAAGAGAACAGGCTGAATCTGAGGGTGAATTTTCTTAATTTCAAGTGAATTTTCTCCTGAGACATTAGGCTATGGAAACTTTGGGCTGTGGCATAGCTCGAGGTTTGCAATGTTCTTGTGCTTACATACAGTCCTGCATCAATAAATTGGCATGTTGGGAGTGATAACGCTAGACAGATATAAGGAATAGAGCACCCCAAGTACCTATTTAGTGGTATTCTTCAAAAGTTTTAATATACTATATTCTTATATTAACTGGAAATTAGCTGAAAAATTCTTATACATATTATTATTAGAAAAATCACATTGCCATCACATGCATTTCCAGTAATTTCTAGCAGCCTCTAAGGCTAAGCAAGGATGCCTAAAGAACATTAATGAGAAAAAAAAATTCTGAATGTATATTAATAACCATTTCATGAGCCATTCATTTCTTCCTACACTGTCAGCAAGTACAATTTCCCCTGGCGTCTTGTACTGCTTCGAGGTAGAAATTTGTGTTAACTGTTTTTTTCCCACATGAGGGCATCAGCGCTCTAAGCAGCCTTTAGAATTCACCCTCCTGAGTTTGACTTTAAGAGCTCTATTTTGAGAAAATGAAAACACTTTACGAGCCTCATACATCTTAGACTATATCAAATTAACATTTGGTTTACCTTCCTGGAAAAGTCATTCATTCTTTTCTTTCATTCATTTAGCAATGTAATTGTCCCTTCTTATATGGGGGAAGAGAAGTTGACACACCTGTGACATTGCCACTCTCTATGTCAATTTACGCCTTCACAGTCAACCAGGGTCAATTAGTTCCTGTTATATTAAAATAGAATTTAGATGAGCAGTAAAACTATAACACATGTTCATTAAAATGAAAATTAATCCATTTAAAAAACTCTATGTGTTTGTGTGTTCATATTCCATAGATTTATTTTCAAAGTCCAGGACACTGCCGTCAGACATTACTCTTGCTTAAATCTAAATTTCATACTTTTAGTTGAGAGTAGTTCAAGGTAGTAATATAGATAAAACCAATACAGAGAGATCCCAAGTATATTACTCTCAGTCTGGTTACTGGCATAAGGACTGAGTTTGTCAGTGAGAACTTTCAATGGCTTGACTTTTCTTTATCAATTAAGAATAAATTAATCACCTCAGCATCAATATCATCTCCAATAAGCCCTGACCTGCTTTTCTAGCCTTATCTCTGCCTAGTCCATTCTCAGATGGCAAATGAGTTCCAACAGAACTGTTAATTCACACACTGCTTTCAGATAGTGCAGAGGTATCTCACGCTTTATTGTGTTTTCTCATTCTGTCTTTTCTGCCTGAAATAGCATCCTTAACTCCCATCTGCATCTGTAGAATCCTGGTTCCCTTTTGAGGTCCATGATGGATCCCAGCTCATCTGACTCTCACTCTGGCTTCAGCTCGTCCATTCGCCAGGGGGCGATCTCTCTCTGACAAGAATGACAGGGGCGTGTTGTGGAACATTGTCTTTGATTCATTGCTACTAATTGGTCCCATTTTATTATTCACAAATGTATCTGATGTCTCCCAAACATCTTATTGCAGAAATAATACTGGGCCCATCTTTTGGTTCCTTCAAAACAGGAGTACTTTGGCTTTCACATAAAAGGATGAAACATGGAGCTCCCTTCTGGTATTTTTGTGAGGTCTTTCTTTTGCTTCTTCCATGAGTTTGTCCTCCCCTCACCTAATATTTAACGTGTGATGTGGCTCTGTAACCTTTAACATCCTATCTGAGAGTCACAGTTGGCAGGTTTTGCTTAGAGTGAATGGTGTAGACTCAGCTTGCTCAGTCCCTGAGTTCTGAGCCCTGTTTCCTCTAATTCCTTCCTTTGACATTTCTATCATGTGGCTGGGGCGGAGGTGAAGAGTAGTCACCAATTTTACTTTACAGATGAGAAGTTCAGTTCAGGGAGGTTACAGAGCTGGTTTAGTGCCAACAGGAAGCAGAGGAGGAACGGAACAAAGCATATCATTGCAGGTGTTAGAAACTGCACCTCTGGGCTTTATTGCTACTAGAGAGTTTTGAACCTGTGATTTTCCTCTTCTCTTTGCTGGTGTAGTTTTCCTTTTTAATCTAGAAATTATGACAATTGTTTTTTTTACTAGAAGATAATAAAAATAGCCAACAAAGGCTTCTGGAGTCACTGAAGTCCTTCACTACACACACAGCTTATAACTATAATAATGACGCTTTCCCTTCATAACTTCGGAGTTCAGTTATTCAGTCAGTAAACGATTATTGTGCACCCACTGGGTTCCAGGTCCCAAATGTCCTTGCCTGCAGGAAGCTTATGTTACCAAGTCTATTTTTATAAGTTTTAAATTTAACCTTTTCCAGAATATTTCTGGGTGAAATACATTATTCAGAGTCCTGGAAGAACAACTCTTTGAAATAGTTACTCTATTTGAAAAAAAAAATGCACACATACACACATATATACGCAAATCACACACATATGTATGTGCGTATGTATGTGTGTGATTTGTGTGTGTATATATATGTGTATAATATATATACATACTATATATCTACACTATTTTAAAAAAAAGCAGAATTGAAACTTAGTTTTAATCTCTTGTTAAAAGTAACAATGTGGATGGTTGAGCCAACCTAATCTTCCATTTCCACCATTTAGAGTCTGAGACTGGTTGTTCTACTCAACATTTTATTCTCAATCCCCGTTCATGTGGCTCAAAGTCTTCCTCAGTTCTATCCCAGCTTCACATATTTTCTAATTCAGTGTGACTGAGTTTTCTAAGAACTTTTCTCCCTTCCTTTTGAAGCTTCTTTCAAAGATTTTGAAAAATCCTCTGGTCTATTCAGGAACAGTCATGCATAAAGATGAACTGTCTTTGTTTTATGGCTGAATAACTTCTCTTCTTGGAGCACCTCAAGGGGAACGTTTTTAACTGATACCATCGTTGGCTTGTCTAGTTTCTCTTCATCCTCTTCACTCTTCTAGTGAACTTCATGAGTTTGTTTCCCAGATATCCTGGCGGTTTTCCTAAAACTACTTGTGGATCTTTAAAAAGCAGACAAAAGTGAAAAACGAGATATAGCAGCCAAACGTTATGCGTGTGGTCCTCATTGCATCCTGCTATTTTTTTCTTTTCCTAATTAATTCTTAGCTGAGCTAGAATTTAGGTCTGTCAGAAAACAGTGAGCTTCAAGAATTCCAAGTTCATGGGCAAAGAACTCATCCACAGTAGACAATAACAAAGATATATTTACGTAATGCCAGAACCCTGGGTGTTAAGGGCTGGTGGTTATGGTGGAGGGGTAACTACAGCCTGGGGTTAGGTTTACACTGGTAAAAATAAGAAATTGAGTAAACTTGCAATGCAACTCTTGAAAAATTCTTTACATCTTTCCCTTAATTATCATTCTAACTGGGTTGTTAATATGAATTATTATAATACTGTCTCTTTTCCTCTTTGCTCTGTCACTGAGACCTGGCCCTTAGTTTGTATGATTGTCTTCTATCCTTTGCTTGTCTGACCTATCTGGTCACAGCGAACTGATGCCTCCAACACAGTTCGCTTTTAAGGGATGTGTCTTATTTCCTCCTCCACCTCACTGCTCAGTTTAATAGTTTCCTTATCAAATTTCTTGCTATCTGTTTTGGTTTACCAAAGTCATTATTCCTTTTTACATTATTTTCTCCTGAAACTAATTTTTTTCTCTCTTCCTGAATTTTTGTTCTTCTTTTCACCCTTTCTGTTCTTTTATCTTCTTCTCTTTCTGGCCTTATCTGGTCATCTGTACAGGACCACAGTCCAAAGCCTCTTGCATGGATGTAGTGCTCTATCTACCATCTATCCATTGGTCTATAGAAACTTTGAAGCAAGAGGAAGGAAAAAAAATCACTGTTTCCATAATTAACAATAATTACTCTTCAAAAATCTCAAGTACTCAAGAAGCTTGAAGACTCATGAGGGTCCTTGAATCAACAGGCAATAGAGAAAAAAAACCCTTATACTCATAATAGGTTAAGTTTTTCAAGAAAATCCATTACTCAACTCTTGCTAGTGACATTAGTGAATTTGTTTCTTAACTTTGGCCAGGAAGTCCCCTCCCACTGCGTAAAGTTTAGGAGATATTAGTTTATTTCACCAGAGGCAGTAGCAGGGTTAATCTTACAGCTGTCTTAGCACCACTTCTTGCTTAATATGAGTTGCTCTTGCAAGATCGAAGGCAGGCCACACAAGACATTTTCTACAGATAATGATTACTGGAGGCCTGGCCATGGCTCACAGAGTGGAGGAGGGGCCTTTCATTCTTGTAGCTACAAAAATCTCCCAAGTTCAAGAGAACTTGTAACATAAGGAAAGCAAGGATGCTGTACCATAAACCACATTAATGAGCATATACCCTGGTCAGTAGCACTGCATTTGATGAGGAACAATATGTACTAAGAGTTTATGAAGAATCTGTCATGACTAGTCACTGTGTCAAGGACTGGAGATATCTGTGCATCAGTCAGGATGGGCTGAGTTATACAAAAAAGAACCTCAAAATCTCAGTAACATAAATCAACATAGGTTTATATCTCATTCCTTCTACGTGTCCCTCATAAACCAGTGGAAGTCTCTGCTCATTGTAGTCCCTCAGGATGACCATCTTAGGTCATCAGGTAGCCAACATCTTGAGTGTTGCCATTCACCGAAGGAAAAAGATCTTTGTAGTGATCAAACCAGCAACTAAATACTCTGTCCTAAAAGTGACTCCCATTACTTCTATTGATAATTCCTGGTAAAATGGTCACATGGGCCTACTCCACACATGAGGTGTCAGGAAGTATAACCCCACCATGTGCCCAGAAGGGCAGAGAAATGGGAGTCTTTGGTTAATAGCATCAATGACTATCACAAACTGTGAAAAATATGGATCTACTGCTGCTCTCAGCAAGTTTACACTCAGCAGTGTGTGGAAGGGTGAGGGGAAAGGGAGGGAAAGTGGTCAGAAATAGATTCAGACATTTATATGAACAATACAGAGCAATATGATAAAGCGAATAAAATGTCTACAGGGAGTACACAGAGGGGAGACCTGGGCCGAGGTTGAGGATCATGAAAGTCTTCCTAGATAAATCTGAGACTTGAGGAGCAGTATGAGTCAGTCTGTGGCAAAGTCTATTACAGTCAATCCCCAGGGCAAACTTAAAATGTAGGAGTGAAGAATCCTCTTTTAAAAGCAGTGAAATCGAGGCCCAGAGAGATCATGCAGAATGAGCCAAGAGGAGAATCTAAGTCCAGCTTCCTCCAAAGACCCTGCTTTTAAACACTCAGCTAGATCTGAAGGAGGAGCCTTTCCTGGTAGGCTTTTTGAAAGGAAAAGGAATAACAGTTATGTTTAACTTGAAAGAAACCAGGTTAAAAATACCTCAAAAGAACACCTGTGATCTCAATCTAGGTTAATTTTCTATTGCACAAATTATAACACAATTCCAGAATACTAATTGCTACATGAGGCATTACATCTATTTGGGGGGGGGGGGTGGACATCCAGCAGTGCTAATTAAATAGTTTATTTCTCTAAAAGCAATAATTGAGGCTTGGAATGGAACAAAACAATTCTGGGATTCTACTGTTCGTAAACCTAAGCGAATGAATACCACAATGGTTTATTTATATAGTGCTGAAACTGTGCTACCCAGCACCTTACAATGCAGGGAGCAGACTGAATACAAATACACCAGCCTGACTGTTTTACTTCAGTTGGTTGTGAGTTACCAGTGTTTAGAAAAGGATAGTGTCACTGAAGAAATTTACACAAAAAGGTTGATTCAAGTCCCCATATGCAGGAGTTTATGAACACAGAAAGCACTGCACATCCATAAATGTATCCACCCCAAAACAGCACTAAAAGAATGCTGGGTTTTGCGAGCAGGCCGTAAAATCAAGGCGACACACAATTAAGGGTAAAAAGAGCTATATATCCTCTAACACCTAAGAGGGCGGCCACATAACGACTTCCTAAACATGGCTTCTCGGTATATGAAGTAGCAGGCAATGCTTGAAGGAGTGCACCATTTGCAGCAGATGGTGGAGGGGGTCGGGGAAGCAGAGAAAACTATTTCTCTTCATTTTAATATTTTAAGAAATATATACAAATCTTTTGTTTTCTCGGCTTTCTGGCAGTATTAAAAGTGATTTTGTGACTTCTACGGTGTTACCTACATTTTTACAGATTCATTTCATCTTTTCATTTCTCTTTGCGAATCTTCTGAGCCAGCCAGCCCAGAAGTGGGGCACCTGCTCAGTGCTTTGAGGCTGACGAGGATGCCTGTGTTGTCGTCTCCGATATTATAACTGGCAGCCCCAACTGACGACCCAAAATTCCCCTGAGTCTCCGCTGAGGCAACCACCTATTGATTTCCTAATTTTCCATCACCAGAAGGCATGGATTTCCTTTTTTACTAATTATATACTTAATTTGAAATCCAAAAAGGGCAACGGGTAATGCATATTGTGTGTGGGTTAACCTTCTTCAGTTAACCTCCTCAGGTCCCTCTTCATGTCGAATGTGAGGATAGAAAATTAAACAGCACACAGAGGGAGGCAATTTACATCTTCAAGACCAACCAGGAAAGGACTCTGATGAGCCTCTGACGGCAGCACAGGGGCTCTTTTCTCCTCCTTTCATTTTGGGATTTGACATAGTTGGAAAGTTTATGATTCCAGGACCTTTGCTTTGATCTCTGCCCGAAGTCTCAGGATGGAACTGAATTGTTCTCTCATGGAATCATGCAATGGTGGCAGTAGGAATAAATGTTACTCTCAGGATCTAGAAATTGATTTTGCAGTTGAATACTATGCCTCGAACCAGAGGAACACTTTCATAATGTGGAGAGGAGTATTCTAATTTGAAGAGAGGAGAAACAGTATTATGTCTCCTGAGTATATTATATTATATAGGATCCTGGGTAAAGCGTCAGACTTATTAAAATCAAAGAGGATGCCGTCCCCATACCTGCACTCACACATTTTCTTTTTGAGTTTTGTGAGTGAGAGAGAATGAGGGGAGTTTTATTCTATTGGATAATTTGGGTATATCCTATTTAAAAGGAAAGGAGGGGCTGGCCCTATGGCATAGTGGTTAAGTCCAATGTACTCCACGTTGGTGGCCCAGGTTCACAGGTTTGGATCCCAGGTGTGGACCTATACCACTTGTCAAGCCATGCTGTGGTGATGACTCACATACCGAATAAAGGAATATTGGCACAGATGTTAGCTCAGTGCAAATCTTCCTCACCAAGAAAAAAAAAGGGAAAGGAAATGGTACAGTGGTCATGTTATGTAAGTTTTAGGGTTTCAGGAACATTGAATATATTTAAGATTGTGATAAGAGAATCATTTTCATGACTGTCATCTTACTACCTTTTCTTATCATCCTTTTAGTCTCATTTTGTTTTCAAGTCACTATTTTTGCACATGTCAAGTGAAATGAGTAAATTTTTTAATATACTTATGTTCCAAGAATTATCTGTACAATTTTCCTTTCAATTTGGCTTTTGCGGTTTTGGAACAGAGTCTGGTTATTACTTAAAAATCGTGTCAGGCATTTGGGCTCTGAAATTTTGAACAAAGTTGGAGAACCCAGCTCAACCAAATGTCACAAGATGTAAGTTCGAGAACTTTCGAGGCATTCCCATTCATTTCTCTTTCTTACTGCCACTGCTTCTTTTTATAGCTATCCAGATTTATCTGCCTCCTCTTTAAAACCTTGTTAAGTTGGCCACCTGCCAGGGTTTGGGTCATCTGGGGACACATTAGCCATTAACTTTCTTCTCTACTGGGATCTGCTGTTACTGGTCATAGATGGGACACGAGAGTTTTCTGTGCCCATATGCAAAATTATTCTGCCTCATTAGGGAATATGATTTTTGTTCTGTATTTCTTTCATGTTGCCTAAAGGCTATCTGTAAAACAAAATTCCACTCAATTCTGATTTAATAAGTATTTAGAAATTGATGTCTTTCGGTGTATTAGTTTTCTATGGCTGCCAAAACAAATTACCATAAAGTTAGTAGTTTAAACAACACAAATTTATTGCGTTACAATTCTCGAGGTCAGAGGTCTGGCATGGGTCTCACTGGACTAAAAATCAATGTGTTTGCAGGGCTGCACTCCTTCTTGTAATCTCTGGATGGATCATTTCCTTGCCTTTTTCAACTTTCAGAGGCTGCTGTATTCCTTGACTTGTGGCCCCTTCCTCCATCTTCAGAGCCAGCAATGGTGAGTCGAGGCCTCCTCACATCCTATCACAGCACTCTCACCTCTCTTCTGCCTCCCTCTTCCACTCTGAAGGATCCTGTGATTACATTTGGGCCACGTGAATAATCCAGGATTATCTCCCCATTTTAAGATCAGCTCATTAACAACCTTAATTCCATCTGCAACCCCACATTCCCTTTGCCATATAAGGTTACACATTCACAGGTTCTGCTGCTTAGAACGTAGACAGTTTTGGGGAACATTTTCCTGCCTATCACACACAGATTTTTTACAGAAAAAAAATTTATTTATTTAAAATATAGACACTATAAGGTTCAAAAATAAGTGTGCCACTCAATGAATTTTCACAGGATGAACATATTCATGTAACTTTTTAACAAGGGCTCAGATCAAGAAATAGAACATCTCGGTCTTCTCAGAAGCCTCCTGTGAACTCCCTTCAAGTCACTACCTTCCTCCTCAAAGGGTAACCATTCTCTTGATTTTAAACACCATGGATTAGCTTCATCCTTTTTAAAACAGTTCTATTGAGATATAATTCACATACCACACAATTCACTGATTTAAAGTATACAGTTCAATGGCTTTTAGTATGTTCAAAGAGTTGTGCAATTCGCTGCAATCAATTTCAGAACATTTTCATTATCCCGAAAAGAAACCCCATACCCCTTAACCGTCACTTCTCCATATCCTCTGCTACCCCTTGCCCTAGGTAATCACTAATCTACTCTCTGTCTCCATAGATTTACCTTTGCTGGACATTTCATACAAATGGAATCATACAATATGTGTCCCTTTATGACTGGCTTCTTTCATTTAGCATAATGTTTTCAAGGTTCATCTATGTTGTAGCATGTATCAACATTTCATTTCATTTTATTGCTGAATAATATTCCATTGTATGGATATATCACATTTTATTTATGTATTCCTTTGTGCATGAACATTTGAGTTGTTTCCACATTTTGGATTTTATGAATAATGCTGTGATAAATATTCATGTACAAGTTTTTGTGTGGACGTATGTTTCCATTTCTCTTGAGTATATTCCTAGAAGTAGAATTGCTGGATCATATGGTAATGCTGTATTTAAATGTTTGAGGAACTGCCAAACTGTTTTCCAAAGTAGAGGCGCCATTTTACATACCCCTGGCAATGTATAAGAAATCTGATCTCTCCACATCCTTGTCCACACTTATTATTATCTGTCTTCTCAATTATAGTCATCTTAGTGGCTGTGAAATGGTGGTTTGATCTGCATTTCCCTGATGGCTAATGATGCTGGGCATCTTTTCTTGTGCTTCTTGGCCATTTGTGTCTACCTTATTGGAGAATTGTCTATTGAGACTCTTTGCTCACTTTTTATTTGTGTTGTCTTTTTAATATTGAATTATAATAGCTCATTACGTATTTTAGATACAAGTACATTATCAAATATATGATTTGCAAAACATTTTTTCCATTTTGTGGCTGTGTTTTCACTTTATTGTTGGAGTCCTTTGAAGCACAAAAGTTTCTAATTTTGATGATGCCCAGTTTGTTTTTTCCTGTGTTGCCTCTGCTTTTGGTATCATCTATAAAAAACAACACAAAACATTGCCTAATCCAAAGTCATGAATATTTATGCCTATATTTTGGTATTTGATCCATTTTGATGTAATTTTTGTACACTATGTGAAGTAGGAGTCCAAATTTATTCTTTTGCATGTGGCTATGTAGTTGTCCTAGTACCATTTGTTGAAAAAAGGATTTCCATTTCATCCATTTTAATTTTTTAAATTTTTATTTGTTCATTTATTTTTTTGGTGAAGAAGATTGTTCCTGAGCTAACATCTGTGCCAATCTTCCTCCGTTTCATAGGTGGGATTTCCACCATGGCATGGCTTGATGAGTGGTTTGTAGCTCTGGGATCTGAACCTGTGAACCTCAGGCCTCCAGAGCAGAGTGCATGGATCCAACCACCACACCACTGGGCCAGCCCCCATTTCACCCATTTTTAATGCACTCATCGAGTATGTACTTTTTTCCTGGCTTTTTTCACTTGAAATTGTATTGTGCGATTCATCCATATCTTTGCATGTAGTTTCTTTATACTCATGGGCCTCTAGTATTCTGCTATATGAATATATCATAATTTATTCATCCATTCTACCTTTGTTGGGCACTTGGGTAGTGTCTAGTTTGAGGTTATAATGAGTAGCACTGACAAGCACATTCCAACACGTCTTTTGGTGACTATCTGGATGCATTTCTACCTGGCTATAAACATTAGAAATGAATTGTTGGGTACTGGAAATCTTATACTCCAGCTTTAGTATAAGAGTATAAGAACAATTGTATAAGGACAATTACTGGTTCTCATATACTACAAAAGAAAATCTTGGGGATTCCACTAGAAATTTGCAACTTAGTCATTAATCTGAATTATTTCTTATCCTAAAAATGTGTCTTAGGCCATCCACAATGCAGAGCTTTCCTGGGGAATATCTAGGTTTGGTATAATAGGAAGGAATGATAATGAAGAGGTGGTGATGGGAGCCTAACTTGTTAGGATTTGTTTTTCCAACAAACACTCTTTGAGAAATCTGCGTATTCAAGGTTTTGTACCAGGCACTAGGAAGAAGCCAATGTAGGAGATAGACATGCTAACATGTAAATGGAAAGTTGTTATATGGTGAGTTCTCTGGTGTTCAGCGTGCAATTGGCGTGCAAAGTATGATGACCTTGCCCAGAATCCTGGGAGTCAGTGAAAGTTCCCAGAAGAAGTGGTGCATTATCTAAGCTGAGATCCAAATGATGAGTAGGAGTCCCCAGGTATGGGGTGCTGGTTGGAAGAATAATGCTACAGCAGAAAATAATGCCTACTGTCTACACCAGGTAGACACATTCTATCAAGGATGAAGTAAATCCATGGTTTACCTAGAACTGGATTATGTGAAAGAAGTTTAGTGTTTTCTTAGCTGGCTGGACTCCTTAGCGTACCTCTGTTACTGGCAGGATTGCTTCAAAATTACTTGGAGACTTAAAAAGACAGAGGCTCTTGGCTTCTTTGAAAGCTTGTTTTTTAGTTTCCCAACCTCTATTTACTCAGGGAACAAAGAGAAGGAATGACAATGAGTTGAAGAAATAGCGATAAAGAAGTAGAGACAGCAAAAATTAAAAAAAAATATATATGTTAAAAACTCTGACAATTGTATTTTGATAAATTTGGTTTCCTTTGCACTCACATGTATTTTACTTTATGAATCTAATAACCTTATTCTAACAGGGATCCATAGTCATCAGTAGACTGTCAAAGAAGTCCATAGCACAAAATGGTTAAAAGCCCCTAACTTAGAATATAAATCCAAAACTCAATTATGCTAATAGAGTCAAATGCATCATTTCTGTTTAAAGTAAGCTATGCCTGAAAACTGGTTATCAGTGTGAGTTGATCTAAAAGATAAATTCTTCCTTATCATTGTCTGGAAAAGATCATAAGTAAGACTGATGCCAATGAATTTCTACAAGTAGAAGCACCTGGCAGTTCAATGAGGGAATGTATAAATGGTTGGGGTTTACTTCTGGGTAATGAAGTCTTCAAACACTCCATCATTGCTGGTCTACCATCCTTTGGTAATAACTTTTACATGCACTCAAGTTCCTCTGAATCATAGTTTAATTTTCTTTTCTTCAAGTAAAACTAAACCTTGAATAGGAAATTTTTTTTTCTTGTGAGGTTGCTTATTAACCACGATCTTGATTTCTCTGAAAACTATAAACTATGAACTTCTGATTACTACAAATCCAGTTTCAGTAAGAAATTACCTGGACGAGAGAAAGTGGAGGTGGACAGGCACACCATCCACCAGTTGTATTTTTCCAAGAACATCACCTCTGTCTCCTTTAAGCAGATGTCAAATTGGAGCCTTCCAGCAGGGTTACCAGGGAGTCTCTGAAACAGGAAGTTTGACTTTGTGTATCACATTAAGAAATCAAATTAGCTTTTTCCTGTTTCTTTTAATCAAAATATACGGATTCTGATTATTTGAACATAATTAGATTTCCTTATTTAGTGTACACTTTGCTGTGAGTTACTGGGTATTGTTGAAAACCAGACAAAACCTGGAGCTCAAATCAGTAGGACTCTGTAAGAGTCAAGCTGCTTCAGAGCTGCATTCTGGTGACCAACTTATGCTAGAGCATAAGTTTTATACTTTGGCTTAGCTAAAAAACTTATGCTATTGTCATCCTGGTAAATAAGAGCTTAATTACTGAAAAGAGTGGCCTTCCTTTGAACTTTTTAGATTTTTGAGAGTAACATCTATTTACTAGACCAAGGATTGGCAAACTACAGCCCATGGGCCAATCTGGCCCCCATCTATTTTACACGTAAAGTTTTATTGGAACACAGCCCCTCCCACCGGTTTACATAGTGTCTGTGGCAGCTTTTACACTACAACAGCGGGGCTGAGTAGGTGAGACTGACCATATGGCCCATAAAGCCTAAAATATTTACTATCTGGTCCTTTAACAGAAAAACTTTGCTGACTCCTGGCTTAGACTATAGAATGTCTTTTGTATTAATTTGTTTATGAGAAAAGAATGTTTAATGGCTTAAGAAAATCATGGGTATTCAATGGTTCCAATTTTGGTCTGAGTTGCTTAAGAACTCTGAGGGCATTTGATGCTTCCAATTTCCCCTCTGTATGTCATAAGGGACTACCTAGAAGGCATCTGAGATTACAGGGGTAGTTGTATGAGGCATGCCTCTGTCTATATAGAAGAAGCACAAATTAACCAAAAACGTACTTAAAATGTGGTACAACCGGAGCCCAGAGTCAGACTGACACCTGTGGGTATCCTGGGAAGCCTAATAATTTGTTGTCTCTTCAAATTAATGTCCTTTAACTATTTTTTCAGCGTGTATTTAGCAGATAGATTGGGTGCTGTGTGAAGGAAGAGGAGGATTCTGTTAAGAATCTTGACAGAGATACTTAAATTTTGCTGAGAATATGAGTGAATAACTGTTACTAAAAACCAGTATCATTATGTGTATTTTTGTCTCTGTGCCACTGTACAAATGAAAAATTTATATGACATGGAAAATACCCGTTGGCATTTCTAATGAATAAAATAAAATGCACTGTATAGCATATTGAGGAAGATAAAGTGAATCTTAGCCTCTTTTTAGAGCGGGGATTTTTAGGGAGGGCCAGCAGGTTAGAAAAAGAGAAAAGCGTTCTGCAAAAGTCGGAGCTGAGGATTTGGGGATCTCAAGGGACTGCTAATGATGAGGTCAGAAGCCAAGTCTGATTGAGAAAGTAAATTTAGGCTGGCAGAAAGGACATGTGAACAATTGTAAGGCAAGGAAGGGGGCCTGATGTGGAACCAATTTATTGCCATGACATATTGTATTGCTTAAGTTCTCTTTAGGGTTTGATTTATCTTCTTGGCACACAAATAACACATGATACAGGCTTTCACACAGCTCCGCTTTCTGTGGCTTATCTGAGACTTCACTGAGATTAGTGTAGGAGTGTAGGATGTACACACTTCCGTGAGCTGTAGTGTGGGAGGTTGAAGAGACGTGGCTCAGGAGAACGACGACTCAGTTGGCCACCTGAAGACAATATAAGCGTTGCTGCCATGATGTTTATGTTTAGTTAACAGACCATCGCTACCTGCGGCATTCATTCAACCGACATCTATCTGTTAAGTACCTACTATTACCAGATCCTGTGCAGATACAGAACACAGGCAAAAATCAGACAGGAAAGAAAAAAATCTGCTCCCTGTCCTTGTGGCACCAGTAATGGGAGAGGAGGCTTATGGTTACAGGATGTGTGATGAATGCTATTTGTGTTGCAGGAGAGCATTTTGCTAAGGGTGCTTGGCGTAGGGGTGCCAAAGGGAGATTTAAGAGTTTAGTGTGGAGGGTGACCAGGGGAGTTTTTCCAAAGAAACTCTGAAATGAATCTTAGATGGGAAACAGGCGCAAGTTAAGGGGATTCAGGGCGAGGGGAGGCAGCGCTAGTGTGTATGCATTTCAGACATGTAATGGAGTTAATGCCTTAGGAGCAACTCTTAACCAACGGAACATGGGAATTGATGGATAAATGCTCTTCATTCTTGTCCTTTGGGTAGAGAAATCTGGGAGGCCTTTGTAGGCTTCTTAGGAGGTGCCAGTGAATCCAGCCCTTTGACTCACAGCGGTAACTGTGATAACGCACCCATACAGCAACTTTTTTTTCCCTTCTTTCTCTCATAATTTCTGCTCACTCACTCCTATTCTCCTCCAAGAACAACAAATAGCTGTCTGAAGGCACTGAGATGGGAGATGGTAATATGCACTCCCCAAACTGTCAGAAAACCACCACGCCTGGGGGCAGAACAAGAGATCAGCTGTAGAAGCAGGCAATGGCTGAATTAGAGAAGGTCTTTGGGGCCATGTTAAAAGGGTGGAGCTTTGTTCTGAAGGCAGTGGGGAACCACGGGAGTTTTAGCCATGGAATGACATGATCACATTCCTAGTTAAGTACTTTTTCCCTAATTAAACACTGTATATAACATGCCCTACACAACCTCTCCACCCACTGCAAGGTTTGCTATCAAAAGGCTCCATGTGTCTCTGAGTAACGCTTCCAACACGTCTGAATTGTATCCAAAGCAGACCCATCATTACATATATAAAATACACTTGGAAAAGGCAATTTAAAACATTTTCATAGTTTTACAATAGCAAAGGAAATATACACTCATAATAGCAACTTTAGGAAAGAAGGAAAGCAAAGCAATAAAATTAAAATAAGCCGTAATCCTATTGCTAGCAGGTATATTGTTACAATGTTGATATAATGTTAATTTTCTAATATATTTTTCTCCAATTGTTCATTTATTAATGTATATTTTGTGTTACACACTGTATTGCACATTGAAATTTGTCTTTTTCCCTTAACATTATGCATGAACACTTCCCAAGGACATTAAATATTTTTGAAGTCATGAATTATGATGAGCACATAATAGTCCATTATATGTATGTGCCATAATTTAATGAATCTCCAGTTGTTGGACATCCAGTTCATTTCCAATTGTATGCTACTATAAATAATGGGGCATTTTCCCTTGTGCCTTAAATCTTGTTCTGAATTTATGACTATTTCTTTAGGAAATGCTTCCTGGAGGGCTCAAAAAAGTAATTTTGAATACTTTTCTAGATAAAGCAAGACTCAAATAAATAGATTAATTGGATGGCTTTAGAATCTAAGAATATAAACTTAGGAATTTTTAGAATATTCCAGAAGTGTATTATTAACATATATTAATTAATTATTAATTATATAATCAATTATATATTAATTAATTATATATTAATTAATACTAATTAATTAATAGAAAAGTTTATCAGTTTATACTTGATATTTATTGTATACAACTACTTTGTCCCTCTTCTTTCAATATTGTGAATATTATTCTTTAAAAATCTTGGTTATTTAAAAAATGAAAATTTCAGTCTAATCAAAATTTATATTGTGTTTTCAATTTGCCAATGAGGCTTAGGAAAATAATTTTTATCTTATCATGGTTTACCTCTAAGATACCTGAATATCTAACATCTAACTAGTAATGGTGATTAAACATCCATCTTTGGTTAAGACAAAATCAAAAACCTCACAGGTTCTGTATTGCCCACTCTTCCATCTATGGTGTTAATCAGGGTAACCTAGACACTTCAACAAGACAAAGCAAAACAAAAGGAAAGCCCTACAATTCAGAGACTTGCCACAATAAAAGCTTATTTTTCACTCATGTCATAGTTCCATGAGGGTTGGGTTGGTGGGGGAGGGAGTGCTCTGCTCCATACTGTTTTCAGCAGACACATTGTGGGTCTGAACCCACATCCTCCGGGCCTTGTCTCTGATTGCCGACTATGACAGGGATGAACAATTGCTGGCAGCATCTCATCTCCAGCATGCACGGTGTTCCTTGTCCTTGTTCTCTCCGTGGGCATCCTTGAACTTCTTGTTCCCCATGAAGGTATAGACAAGCTCGTGCAGCCCTAGCTCTTGAGCAGTTTAGCGCAGAAGGGAGATTAACACCCCTCAGGGAGGTTCTGGGTCTGTGGGAGGATGGCAGGTGAGAACTGATGCACAGATGCTCCCACCTCCCAACCTTTGGGCAGACAAGCCCGGGGGGCATTTTGCAGGCCTCTCAGGACCTGTGTTCCCTTTGTCCACACCAGCGACCTGAATAACTCACCTTTCTAATAGCTTCATTCATCCACTGTCTCACTATCTCTGCTTCCTCATCCTGCTTTCTAGGATCAAGGTCCCAATAAACTACTTGTAGCTAAGTCCGTTTCAAGTCCATTTCTGAGGCTGTGCTTTCAGGGGAACTCAAGCGAAGATATTCAGGGATATAAGTTCTCTCCATCTTATGGCTCTTCCATCCTCTAAATCTTCCAAAAGAAAATGTAAGAATGTGGAGGACTTTATGGGAGGTGTCCATGGGTCAGACCTGGAAGTGGCAGATGTCACTGCTGCCCATTCTGTTGGGCAGAATCAATCACAGGGGAGGCTGAGGACAGTTGCCTAGCTGTGTTCCCACATGGAAAATGGGACCAGTGGAGGAACACGTAACATTCTCTGCCACGCCAGCTTAGCAAGTTTCAAAACTCTTATTTTATGTCCTAAGAAGAGAAACAGAACTTGTCTCTTTTGTCAGTGATGGGGAAAGGCCAAAGATAATTGCTTTGCCTCAGAAGTGTTAGAAATTAACACTACATTTTTCTCTTTATTCTGGGAATGTAAAACTTGTTCTACTTCTCTTCCCTTGAAATTATGTCTTCCAGATTCTTTCAAAGGAGTTTGTGTTTATGAAATGACTTGTCCCTTGTGTTTGCATTTTTTCTTATTGTCCTTAACTATTCCCCTAGTTACAAAAGGGATGGTCTTGATCGCAATACCCTAGTGCAGGTATGAATTCATTTGTACTGAGTATAAATTTAGTCAATGAATATGTTGAGTATCTACAGGAGACTTTGTGCCAAGACATTCAGTGATGGATAAGCAAAATTTTAATGGATGGAGCCCTAACCTGGTTCTTCAACTTATTAACTGTGTGAACATGGACAAATCAATTAACTTCTCTGAGACACAATTCTATCCTATGTAAAAATGAAAAAATAGTAATATTAATCTTGCCTTTTGAATTTTAGTTCTTCACTTACAGAAAAGCATCTAGATATATAGCATGCACTCAAAAATGTGAAATGTTCCTTCCGGAATGCCTTGACGTTGTCCCTAATTTATGTGAGAGAGAAAAATATGAAAATTTTTATTTATTAGCCAACTCTCCTATCTAATAAAGTCTTATATTACTGAATTGGATACTCAAACTGAGGGAAGAACTAAATTGATAAAGGGTATTTGAAGAAATTGTAGAGAGAAGGAGAGAAGTCATAAACTGAATGATAAAGGAAAGGGAACTCTGGGGAAACAAAGGTGTTTCATAAAATTGTTCCTTTAGGTTATGGTCAATCTGGTGTGTATGTGAATTCTCTGTCACCATAAAAACGTTAGTAACGTTAGCGTCAACTTGCCAGTGCTTTTGGAGTTTGATATGTTTGTTCTGGTATAGTACACATGACTGAGTCTGGTCCCAAAGTGACCCAGATGCTACTCAGACGGGCTGGCACATTTGAGACATTCTCTTCTTCTCTGAAGGATTTTCTGCACTTTTGAGTTTGGAAAGTCTAAGTCACATAGATTCACTTACTGAAATTCAGATGAAAGATAAAACCCAGAACTTCTCCTCTAAGATGAGGTGTGGGGTGACAGAGCCAAATGGGATTTGTAACATCCTTTGGTCCAAAGACCATGGAGTTTGCAAATCCATCAGAAGCTCCCTGGAAAAACTAACATTATTTGCCGGAAGCCAATACCATGTAACGGGGTATATAACAGCATGAGATTTGGAGGCAGTTAGACCTGGATTTGAACCCCAGTCCCAGCACTTATTATCTGAGTGACAATGGACAGGCTAGGTGGCCTGTTTAGCCTCCAATTCCTCACCTGTGGAACAATGATAGGGATACCTACCATTAGGTATCCCATTAGGCTGAAATTTAAATAAGTAAATACATATAGTGCACTTGTCACAGATTTTGGCATACACTAAGTAGCAGCTTATTATTAATAATAAATGATAATAAGTACAATACTTTGGCATATCAGGCCCTAACATCTTGCATTAATATGATGCTGGACAATGGTTGAATTCTATCCCTGCTCCCCAAGGATAACCGTAGCTATCTCTTGGCACCTATGGTCATTCTACCACACAAATGTGTAAGAAGGCCACTCTGCAGGTGAATTCTTTTTGCCTGGCAAACTTGGGTATAAAGATTATTCTTGGAGGCATCAGTCTGAAAAGCATATTTATTAGCTTTAAAAATGAGAAATCTGATACGGTCAGTCCCACCTTGTGCGTATACTTGTTGTCATGGTTAAGGTACTGAAGAGATGTAGGAGAAGGTTAGCATTAAACACATAGTATTTTCATTAATGGACGTAATTCATTATTTGGTCATCAGAGTGATACAGTTCAATGGACTGTATCACAGAAAAATGCCAGAGTGTTTTACATAATGTCAGTGTGTGCTTGGTAATTATCTCTCATTTACCTAGTGCCTTGTGTTTTCAATATGCATTGCACTCATTTAAAGTGTGCAGGTAATATTCTTCCTCCTGGAGAGCTTTGGTAAATAAATATAGAATAAGGTAGGAACTAGGACTGATTCTTAGCTCCCCATGTTTCATGGTGGAGAGGACCCAGAAAATGAGGTACGGAAATGAAAATATCTGATGATCTTTGTTCCAATATGAAGTTCTTGTCATCACAAATGATGCCTTATTCTTACTCATTTCCTCTAGTTGGAGAGATTTCTTTGGGCCAATGTTTTATGGCCCTTTGTGCTCCAGTTCTCAAATAAAGAGGGGAGATTGGCATCAGCAAAAGTAGGTGGGAATGAGCAAACTTTTTAGACAAAGACTCACATTTACGTAGTAGCTTATATTTTCCACAGTGGACTTACGTGTAAATCACTTGACCCCTACGACACTGTGAGAATGATAAAGGGCAAGAATTATCATCTCTCTTCTACAGATGAAGAAACTCCATTGCAGAGAGTTAAGTAACTTCTCTCAGTCAATTTAGCTAGTAAGTAGCAGATGCTGGTCTCAAATAAAGGACTTCCAACATCAAGGTCAGCATCCTTTTGGCTCTATTACAAAACCCCTGTGCTTGCAATCTTGGTTTTCTTGTGTGAGTATAGTGGAAGCCACAGTGCCAACTTATGGGTCTGCTGGTAGACAAAGTGATCATTATTTTGTAAGGCACATGTGGAAAAGGCATCCATGAGTGGATCCAGCCCTGCTCTAGCCATGGTAAGTGGTTTGGCAAGTGGAGCATGAGCTGGTTTTCAACCCTCATTTACCCACTCAGCCAGACATGCTTGCGAAACCCTAATAATAGCTCTGCTGGTGGTCTGGAGGAAGGAAGGCTGTGGTAACTGGCCTCTGAAGATAGTTGTCAATCATTCCTCCAGTTTCTGTATGTTCATGACATACTTAATAGAGAATTGGAGTTCCTTGTCCTCCATTTAAATATGGTTAGTCCTCTGACTATTTTGACCAATAGAATTCTGTCAAACTGATAGTCTAATATTTGTAAGCCCAGGCCTTAAAAGGACCATCAGCTTCTGCTTCCTTCCTCTTGAGATGATCCTTCTTGGAATCAAGTCACTGTGGTGTAAAGAAGCCCAGATAGCTACAAGGAGAAGCCCATATAGTCGTGAACCATAGCCCCTATTACAGCCTGAATTCAGCTCCCATTTAGCAGCCAGGACCAACTGCCAACAATACAACTTAGGCTGTTTGAACTTTCTAAACGTCTTAGTGCCCCAGTTGATACCAAATGAAATAGAAGACCTGTGTTGTCCCAACTCCCAGATAATGAGAGAGAATATTGTTTAAGATTTAAGTTTGGTGCTGATTTGTTATATAATAGTAGATAACTAAAAAGGAATTCACATAGATGAGTGAAGACTGGGGCATGTGTGACTAGATTTAATGATTCTAGAGTCACTCACGGTCCATGCCTTTTGAGTTCTCAGAACATTGCTATAAAGTGCTTTACAAGCATGCCTCCTCATATACTTTCCCAGCTGAAAACTTTGACTGAAATGGGGCAGGGATGGGAGAGGACATGGAATGGGCAACAAAGTTGCTATCATTTGCAGTCCTGGTCCAGAGTCTTGCCATTCATCATTTTCCCAGCCATCTGTTTTCTCATCTACATAAAGGGAAGATCAGAGCTGCTGCTGGTCTCACAACTGCATTTGCTACAGTAATGAGGTGATGGCAAGTACAGTGACTGAATGGTGTCCCTGAGAAAGATACGTCCATATCCTAATCCTCAGAACTTCAGAATGTCACCTCATTTGGAAAAAGAGTCTTTGCAGATGTAATTAAGTTAAGGATCTTGAGATGAGGAGACCATCATAGATTATATGAGGGGGCTGTAAACCCAATGACAAATGTTCTTATAAGATACAGAAGGGAAGGAGACAATGTGACCATGGAGACAGAGATTGGAGTGATGTGGCCCCAAATTAAGAAATGCCTGGAGCCATCAGAAGCTGGAAGAGGTAAAGAATGGATTCTCCCCCAAGAGCCCCAGAAGTAGCATGACCAGGCTAGATTTTGAACTTCTAGCCTCTAGAACTGTCAGAGAATGAATTCACATTGTTTTTAGCCATCTAGTTTGTGGTATTTGTTCAGCATGCTCAGAAAATGAATATAGATTTTGGTAATAGGAGTGAGGTGCTACTGTAATAAACACCTAAAAATGCAGAAATGGCTTTGGACTTGGACAATGGGTAGAAGCTGGAAGAATTTTGAAGTTCATGATTAAAAAAAGCCTAGATTGCCTTGAATAGACTGTTGGTAGAAATTTCGATGTTAGAGATTCTGTTAGTGAGGGCTCAGTGGGAAATGTGAAACATGTTATTGGAAACTGGTGGAAAGGCAATCATTATATAGTAACAGAAAACATGGCTGACTTATGTTCTACAGTTGTGTAGAACATAGAAGTTTTAGGCAATGAACTTGGATATTTTACTGAGGAGGTTTCCTATCAAAGAGTTGACAGTGTGGCTTGGTTTCTTCTTGCTGTTTATAGTAAAATACAAGAAGAAACAGATAAATTGAGGGAAAAAACCTGTTAAGCAAACGGAAACCAGCACTTGATTATTTAGGAAACTCTCAGCATATCCCAATTGCAAAAGATGCTAAACTTAGGAGATTCATTGTTAATAAAATATGCTTTAGAGAGAAGCCCAAAGGTGTGGCTGGACAATCTTTTGCTGAAGAGATAGGTCATGTGACTCACAGATCAGTCAAGGAACTCAGCAGAAGTCAGTAATAGAGATGAAGTTATCCAGGAAGGATCTGTGGCGAGCCCTCTTGTCTAATGGTGTGATCTCTGTGACATACACAGGGGACCCACAAGATTTTTGAGAATGTTGTATCAGCAGAAACACTGTCAGCTTGGACCAAAGGGAATAGATACAAAAAGAAGTGAAAGTAGTCTGTTAGACTCCCAAAATTCCATAGGAAAGAAACAAGATGAGAGAGCTACTCAGCCTATAGTGTGCAATATGTTCTACCCTTTAAAAAGGAAAAAAAGGAAGAAAAGTGACTTGAGGAGTGGAGCCACAGGTCTAGAGGCAGAAGCCTGCTGAGCTGTGCAGGTGTAGAAGCCAATAGAACTGCCTCAGGCCTAGAGGGTGGAGCCACTGGCCGGGAAGATAAAGCCTCGAGCCACAGAGGACTATTCTTAGTCCTTGAAATGTAATGGAATTTGCCCTTATGGATCTCAAAATTGCTTTGGGTTGGTGACCCCTTGATTCCTTCCTTTTTCTTCTTTTTGGAATAGGAATGTCTAGAACTGTTATGCTACGCCTGTCCCACTATTGTATTTTGGAAGCAGGTAATGCGTGTGCTAATTTCGCAGTCCATAGATAGAAAGGAATTCTGCACAAGGATGGGTTATACCCAGAGTTTGACCCATACATGATTTAGATGATTTTGATGAATGCGATTTGGGACTTTTGAGTTGATGATAGTCAATGAGAATTTTAATTGATGCCTAGTTGATACCCAAAGTTGAGATTTTGGGGGATGTTGGAAAAGGTGAATTTTGCACGTGGAAATGATACGAATATTTTGAGTGGGGCCAAGGGTGGATTGTAGTGGGCTTAATGGTGACTTCCAAAAGGATATGTCTAGTCCTCATTCCTGGAGCCTGTGAATGTTACCTTATTTTGCAGATGTAATTAAGTTTCCTGAAATAAGGTTATCATCCTGGATTATATGGCTGAACCCTAAATTCAATGACGAATGTCCTCATAAAAGACAGAAGAGGAGGATTTCTAGCTTCCCTCCAGAACTGTAAGAAAATAAATTTACATTTTTTAATCCACTGGGTTACTGGTAATTTGTTACAGTGGCCTCAGGAAATTAATACAAGGAAGTTCATTCTGTGGTTGGGAGGAAGGGTTCTTGGCATAAATGAGATCCCCCCCCACCCCCCCATGATCCATACAGTACAGGACATTCAGCTCTGGCCTTGGCCACAAATGAGAATTGAATACTTCAATTCTTCAATCCTGTCTGTCACCAAGCCCTTTGAAATGTGCCATTGTAGTTTCTCCCATCAAGTGGTGGAATGAATTCACCACCACTTGATTCTAGAATTAATGCTTTGGTTAATAAAATGGGACAAAAGTGAGGGTGTACCAGTTCCAAGTCTATGCCTCAAGCTCTTGCTCCTTTCTTCCTCTCTCTGAACCCGTCACGGGCCTATGAGCAAGCATACACTAACTTATGGGAGGATTAGAGGCCTCATGGAGGAAAGCCCAGTTGTCCAAACCAAGGCTTCTCTAGGCCCGCTTAAAGGCAACAGACACCCAAATATGTGAGCAAGCCAGCCTACCCAACTGCAGAGTCACCTAACCCAACCTCAAGGTGACAAAAGCACATGAGTAAGCACAGCTGATGTATAGACCCCTGAGTAATAATTAGGCATCTAAATTTGGGGATGGTTTGTTAAGCAGCAGTTGCTAACTAATGCAGTATGTATTTCCTAAAGGTCATTGAAGAAGACTTTCCTTGTGATCAAATTAAAGTCTGCCTGGGCAACTCTAGGGTCAGGTATGGCTCTAATATTCCCCTATTGGTAGGTTTTATATAAATATCTGCAGCCTGGTTGGAATAAGGAAACAAGAGAACTTGCCTTGAAGCTGTGTTTTCATAGTTTGGTATACTTATCTGGGGGTAACCAGGGGTAGTTTTCATGAAGAATGACACTGTGAACTACAAAAGATAAGAAATGAGTTGGCCGGGGTGACAAGATATAGGAAGACCGGAGAAAAGGCATTCCAGGCACAGGTTTCAGCTTAAGCAAAGGCCGAGAGGCCTCTGTCGGTGTTCAGTGTATTTTTAATAAATAAGCAAGTGTCTATGTCCCTCTAAGTGCTTTGCTTCATTCCCACCTTTGCAACAACACCCAAGATGCCTACTATGCCAGCTGTCAGCCTCCCCCTCACTTCATCTCCCCTTCCCTTAACCTACAAAAACACTGCCTGCTGATGAGTTATAAGTCATTTTGCAGAGGAAATTGGGTGTGCAAATCCTGTGATTAGACAAACATCCCTCATTAAAAGTTGTAATCCACTGGCCCTCTGTGTTGACACCTTAATTCTGAACTCTTAACAGCCTGAGCACACTCAATGGCCCTGAACAACTCCACCTTCTCCATCTCTTTCCCAGCCCCCTCCCCTCCTTGCTCGAGTCTCCACCAGAAAGTGACACGGTCTTCCAGATGGGGCAACACAGCCTTCTCTTACTTGCAGTGATAATAATGTTTTCTCAGTTTTATTACAGTCTCTTGAGAGTGGGACTGCTTTGCATATTCCCTAACACTTAATTAACGATGTCACCTTCCCAGTGCCTTGAAAACAGTTTGCATTTTTTCGTCCTCCCCGGGCAGACCTCCAACAGTTACCTCCCACATTTTCTGCTGCAGTCCTTTTTATTACTTTAATGACAAATAATTGGACAGATTCTGAGTAATGAGGGTGAGAGCCAAAGGACTGTTGCAAGGGAGACGGCTGCGTGGTACAAGACACTTTTAGTGGTCTCTAAATCAGACAGACAAGTAGAGTAATGATCATCTTGCCGTAATGAGACACAATTAAGAATCACTGCGGCAAATGACAGAGCAGTTCATTGAGCAGTAACCTCCTTCTTCACGTTCTCTCTCCCTTTTTTTTTCCAAAGGAGATCGAAGCTTAATTATAGCATCGCCATTTGCAATGCTATCGCTAAGATTGTGTCAGCACTTCCAATAAAAATCTTGTATTTTCGAGGGTTTATTACTTAAACATAAAAACTGGCTCCATTTTGAAATTTAGAGTGTCAGATCTTAATCTAAGAGAATCAGAAAATATAGATTCTCAATGTTAGAAAAAGTCTTACAGGTGCTTGATTTATACCTGATCTCTGAATGCATTAAATGTATACATTTAACGGATCAGGGTGGGGTCTTTTTGCAGATTTCCAGGGTGTTTTTCAAACTTCAGCATGCATCAGGACCTCAGGCAGGACGTGCGATAATAGATTGTCTTGCCTCACCCTCAAGTTTCTGATTCATTAGATGGAGTGGGGCCAAGTTTACATTTCTAAAATGTCCTCGGGTGCTGCTGCTGCTGGTCCAGGTACCACACTTTGACAGCCACTGTATCAGTCTTTATCATGAATAAGGATCAAAAACAAAACTCCAAACCACCAAACCACGTATCTCAAAGGTTAGTGACTGTGATTTGTATTTAAGAGACCAGATCCAAAGTCGTATAGGAAACAGTGTCCCCTTCAGAAATCTACCCCATGACCCGGCTCCACTCTAAATGGCAGTTATTCTTTTTCAGTCAGCTTTTTAAAAATAAAACAGAAATTAACAACCAAATATATACTTAACGAACCGCTGCAATTTAAAATGAAGTATTCATTTTGATTTTACTTTGCAAGTCTCTTTTCTAATGAGCTAAACACCCTTTGGAATGTTTTCTTATTCTCTATATGAGTTTTCTTTCCCTGGTGCTACCTGTCTCTCCTGATATAGTGTGTTTGGAATGGCCAACACCTTCCCAATTTTGTAGATATAGAAATGGTAATAGAGTATAAATAATTTGCCCAAAATCATGGAAATTTTGTGCTAATGGTAGAGACATCTCTCTGGATGTTTGTTCTACTGATTTATAGTCCATATTTTACAGTTTTTATAAATGGATGGATCCAATGCCATTATACTTAATTCCAGTCCTTTTGTGATTGTTTGCCGTGGAATAAGTCCAGTTAAGGAAACTGGAGAATAATTCATCATTTGTGTCCCAAATCCTTTTAGAAGAATGTGGGATCATAAATAAATAATAACAAAATCATTTCCATCCTCTTGTCCTGGAAACCACGTTGCAATTAGCCAAGTGCATTATACTCCATGTTTAATAAATAATATAAAATAAATTTGGGATAATGCAAAGATTCAGTAGTGACTCTATAAATGTGTTTGTGGAAGCACACTCTTGAAGAAAGGACAGGAACTTTTTTTTTAAACTGAATTTACTAAGTCAACCAATTTTTCTAGCATTGTGAAGATGCAGTCTAAGGACAAGTTAGTGAATTGAAAGGTTTGACTATTATGAAAAAATGTTTTGCTGATTAATAGCATGTATGAGATTTAGATGCCTAGCGTTCAGCATCTGCAGAGCTTGGTGGTTTTGTCATATGTAGGAACATAGAAGCACCTGACAATTATCTCAGGGGTTACACTAGTCAGGACAGGCTGAGCTATGCTATAGCAACAAAAATCAATCAATACAACAAGCTCAAAGTGTCATCCATGTTTATTTCTTGTTCATGCAAAATCTATTGTGGGTCTAGGTGACTCTCCAGGGCAATGTTCCTCCTTTTAGCAACTCATTTATCCAAGTGGCTTGGATCTTTTAGTTCCACCATGTCAGCTGAGGCCTGCCCAGGTGCCTTGGTAGGGGAAGAGAATGCTGGAGGGCTTTGCATTGGCAATGAAAGCTTTCGCCCAATAGAGTCAGGCATCACTTCTGCTAACAGGCTATTGGCCTAGAACTAGTCACATAGCTCTGTCCACTTCCAAAGGGGCAGGGAAAGGTCATCCTCTCACATGTCCAGGAGGAGCGAGGACTGGATAAATGTGAGGACTAGAAGTTGCCACCACACTGATTCAGACAAAATGTCCCGTTTTCAACATTCTACACAAAATTCCGTTTACTACCGAGCATCCATCTTTGCTTTCTAATTGCATGATATGAGATTTTTATTGGTTGTATCTGGTTAATTGTCTGTGCTCTGCATTTTTACCATTAAAACATAAACTAAGGCCTTAATCATGTTGAACATATGTGGTTCACAAAGTACTTTTAAATATATTATCTCAGTCAATAGAACACTTCAACACTGCATACAGAAAGGTATCATCGTTATTACTCTCCAGAGGGTGGCTGAGCAAAGCTTAGAAACTTCCTCAAGTTTCCTTAGTCATGCAAGTGCTGAAGTTGAAACCAAAACCCAGATCTGCTGACTGAGTCTTACATTCATCCTGCTGTACCATGTTATTGTCTTTGTTGAGGCTCTCTGTGCTCATTCCTCTCAGATATGTAAATTAAAATCACTGTTGTGCCCTTAAACATGGAAGATTCTGTATCTGGTGTGCTTGAGAGTTTCAGACTCAGTTTAGAGTGTTTATGAGGTCTGGAGTTGTTTTGTCAAAAGCTTGCTGCAGAAATCATTAGTCCATAATTTCCTTGAGAGTCTAACATGCACTGAGATTTTATTCCATTTTGTTTGATTCTCACATGTGCTTTTAAAATTTTGGATTATTGGCCATTAATTTTATTAAATATCTGTAATTTCAGGGTCTTGGCTAATGCAGTTCTGATATGTGCCATTTGTACTTCTTTACCAGTAAACTGAGATCTGTCAGCTTTTATAGTGTCATTTTATCGTTCCTCTTACCCCAGAACTTTAATGCTTTTTACAGAAACTAAACTCCTTGGAATTAGGTATTTGCCTTTTCACCAAGGGACAAAACGAGGCCCCTGGGAGCCATATTGCAACTTCTCAACTCCAGACCAGTCATTCTCCTCATGGCTCTCGAGGTGTACAAAGCAAGATTCTGAATTGATTTTCTCATATCAAAGTGAACTATAAATGCAGTTGTAAAGGATATAAATGTTCATTCACAAAGTCCAATATAAAAGAAATGTAATTTTCTTTCCCCTTAAGTAATTCAGGTTAAGTATCTCTTACAAAGCCCCTGTTCAATTGGGTGGTAGGAACTTAATTTCATTTTATTTAGGGTACCTACCTGCAATTAATTCTACTGGTGCCCTCACCATATCTCCTTGGCATTCACCATTCTCATAAATGCCAACAGTGTCTTACTGTCAACTTCTATAGCTCCCCATCTGAAGGCTCTCTCTCTCTCTCTTACCCACATGGAGGGCAAAACGGAGGTACTGAAGAGTAGCCCTCAGCTAATTATGGATGGACTGCTTAAGAACCCATCAAATAAAAGCAATTTCTACAGATGACCTTCTACTCTGTAGAAATTGCTTTTATTTAATGCATTCTTAAGTATCATTTTCCATCTCAAGGAAGGCCCATAGCCAGTGGCTGAGTGATATGAGAGTACAAAAGGTAAGCCCTTGCCTTAAGGGAATCTGACTCTGTGGTACAATTTATGCTCCAGAGCCCTTGTGGATGTGAGACCAAATCCTTGCTCAGTTCTTACCCTTCTCTATCCTGCTTCACCCCCTCCCTTACAAGACTTTTCCTCAAGAGCACTCTCTCAATTCATCATGCATATTCAAATCCCTGTCAGGAAGTATGCTTCAAGGGAATTTGACCTCAGACACTCAATTATACAAGGTAGGTTATTTCCTGAGATTTACATAGTTTTACAGTAAAATAGCTTTTTCTCATTTTCTCAAAAGACAGAACAAGTCAAAGTTATGATTTACAAGGGTTTCTTTCATATAATATTTTATAAGCAGTCAAATTCAAGGTCATATTTCAGAAGTCTTGTTTTCTGGGCTAAATGTAGCCCTGCTATAAGAAAACTTCAGCCAAAATAACTTGCCAGGGTAATTTTACATTTGAAAGGTGTGCTTAAGCCCATCTTTGTTGGTTGGGAATAAGAATTGCAAACAGTCAAAGACTATGGATGAATTCTGCAGGTGTTAGGAAATAAAAGAATACAAATTGGAGTACTTGAGCATCTTGTGTGTGTGAAATGTCTGTCTTTCTTTCTACCTTTCTGTCTGTCTCTGTCTATCTATTTATTTATCTATCCATCTAGTTTTATGTGTATTTATACCCACAAAGGTTCTTTTTTGAGATAACTATCTATTGCTAGTTTGAAAGCAGCATAGTATATACTGTGAAAAAACACTGTGTTAGAGAAAGTTTAAGAAAATTTAAGAAAGTGCCTCTGTATCCTAGTTTAGGGGTGCTGGTTGGGGAAATACTGAGTGGGTGGGCTGCTCTTTCTCAATTCTTATTCAGCCATGATAACTTGGTTTTATTCTGTTGCACTTATTGGGCCAATAAATGCCTGATTTTCACAACCTCTCTAGTCCCATTCCTTGGCACTGTTCCTTTGTACGTCATGTTCCATCCATTTTGGAAAAATTTTAAATACAGCTCTCAGGAAGTGCCCTGCTGTTTTCATGTTTGAACTTCACACAGGTCTCTCTGCCTGTGCCTCTTTCCCCTATCTACATTTTCGCAGGGCCAATTCTACTCATTCACTAAATATCCCGCCCATTAGGACATCGCCGATTACCTGTAGGCCCCAATGTATTTTGCTTACCTGGATCCTTGTCTTTTAATTCATCTGAATTGCTTTTTAAGTTGTCTGTTGATGTCGAGGAACATATATTCAATTCCGTATCCACAGTGCCAAACACAGAGCCTAACACACAGTAAATTTTCAAAAATAGTACTTAATATTATTTTTGTTGTTAAAAGTAGAGACAGAGCATATATGTGAATTTTAATTAAGTTCCCACGGTTTCAAAAGCTCAGACATAAAACAACTTTACTGCTCAATACTGATGCATAACCACACCCATCCACATCAAACATTTTTTTGTCTTTTATTCTCCCATATTGTCGAATGTTGATAAATGGTCCACGATACAATGCAAATCAATGTGAATTTACTGCATGGAGAAATTGCAAATTATCTTGCAAACCCTGCAGGATTTCATAGAGTTGATGAAAGTGATGTTAGAGAACTACTAGATTCAAGGCAAAACCGTTGAAAACATCGCTGTCCAAACAAGGAGTGAAGACAAACATGCAAAGATGGCTCGATGGATCAGCACTTCAAACAAGAATAATGAGTATAGCAAAGGATTAAGAGAAACCTTTGAGAAAAATGGTTGAAATCTCTAAGTATTTTTGCAAAAATTACCCACTTTTATAGAAATATTGTAAAAGTAAGACGTGATATAATAAATGTTCTATCAATATTTTATGTCTTTAAATTTTTTTTGTCCCTTAAAAAAAGCAAAACGAATTCTAGGAATTAGCACATAGATGCAATTCTTACCTAAATTTTATTAGTTTATAAGCTAAATACACTTTTTTTCTACACTTCTAAGTTATATTTTCAAAGCTACTGGCTCAATCAAAACATTTTTTTCCATTTTTCACCATAAGATTTTGGTGGATTTGGAGGGCTTAAGTGGATTCACTTTAAATGGTCTTCTTTCTTGGGTACTAATTATCTTCATATATTGAGAACCCCTTGCAGTTTCAGGGACAAAACTAGAACTAAAATAAAGCAATTATAGGGAGAGGACCAGGAGACTTTTGAGCATGAAAGGGAGCACACTTAATAGTGATATCAGGACAATAGGTATAACCCGAACTGCTCTAGGCAAACCAAAATAGACAGCTACCCTTGTTTTAGGAATTGATATGTGTTGAGCTATTTATGGAAGAAATACGTTTCTGAAGGTATGAGCAACCTCCTGCAGTAGTGACTTCCTTGCCACTGGAAGTATTCGGTCAGACTATCTGTCAGCACTGATACTCATGACGTCTGCGGACGCTTTTCCAACCTCCAAGAGCACTACTCTTTGATATACACCCAAAGCCATTCTAGGGTCTTGCTGGGCTATAGAGAGCCTTTTCATTAAAAAAAAGACATTGCTGGGGCTGGCCCCGTGGCCGAGTGGTTAAGTTCGCGCGCTCCGCAGCAGGCGGTCCAGTGTTTCGTCGGTTCCAATCCTGGGCGCCGACATGGCACTGCTCATCAAGCCACGCTGAGGCAGCGTCCCACATGCCACAACTAGAGGGACCCACAACGAAGAATATACAACTATGTACCAGGCGGCTTTGGGGAGAAAAAGGAAAAAAATAAAATCTTTAAAAAAAAAAAAAAAGACATTGCATCTCTGTGTTCTGCCTGCCTGTGAACCTACCTGATGGCTGGGGTTTTTGGTGTTTGATAACCTCCTTGCTGGCCTTTCTCAAGTTTCATCACATTCCTCACCTGAGTCCCCATTCTACCTTTGGCTGAGGCTTGGATTACCTTCAATCTCCACCCCAGGCACTATCCAGCCTTATGGCACTGGATTCACAAAGGTGAGAGTGGAATGGGTGACCTTAATGTCAGAGATTGAAGGCAAAGTTGTAAGTATCTCATTATTTATAAATGAGGAAGTGGAAGAGTTTACCAATTGATTAGAGCTTTACAAAGCAGGAGGGTGTTCCTTGCTCTTTCTCTAAAGAGAAAAACTGGATAAAACTCTCCAGTTCCCTGCACGTATTGGGGCAGATTAGTATTTCCCAAGAGAAATTTAGTATCCTACTCTACTAGACTCTGATTAAGAGTAGCACCTGAAATCATGAGTATATAAGTTGGGAGACAGTCATTTACTGTCTAGATATCTACAAATGCTGGAATGAAGTAGGATTTTTTCTTGAGCCCTGCCACTAAGATAGCTGCCCTAACTTCTGCCAATCATATTTTCACCTTACTTAGAGAAGAGCTTATCTGCAGATAGAACAGTGGAAAATTAAAAAACAGAAGACAACAAAAGAAGAGGTGGAAAAAGTGGACAATCCCAAATATAGAACTTCAAATAATCCTGTGTTTTCATTACCACTTCTCATCTTTCTTCTCCATCATCCTTGCTGTGGCTCACACCTCTAAGGGTTTTGCTGCTGATATTATCTTCTTTCTAATCAGCAGATCTCCTTGTTTGTACTCTAGGGGCAGCATCTCTGTTCTGTTTTATCTCTCTCAGTTTTTCAACTGCCTTCTGTCCTTGGGAAAGTTGTTAATAACATTTGATGTATTGATGGCTTGCTCTCTGCCTATACACTGTAAAGAGAAGTAGACAAGCCCTACCCATATACGTGGAAATTTTCAGACTTCCTGATACTCCACATTTATATAAATGGAAAAGTAAGAACCATTAGACATTTAAGAATTCCTGAAATATGGGACAGGAGAGACAAAAATAAACAAGTATCTGTGAAACATAAAATTTACAAGTAACAGAAAAGAACTCTAAAAAATGTGGTTGAAGACTTCCAGTCTGAACAAAATGCTGTAGACCCCCTTACCCTCATACCAACAACCAGACAGAGACAGTGCAAAAAAGGAAAATTTTCAACCAATATCTCTTTAAACTTAGATGAAAAATCCTCAACAAAATCTTGGCGAATTAAATCTAACAATATATAAAAAGAATTATACACCATGACCAAGTTGGATTTATTCCAGGTATGAAAGGCTGGTTCAACATTCAAAAATTAGTCAATGTAATCCACCATATCAATGAGCTAAATAAGAAAAAGCATAGGATCATCTCAATTGAGGCAGAAAAACACTTGACAAAATTAAACACATATTAATGATAAAAATTTCAGCAAAATTTAAGAATAGAGAGGAATTACTTCAGCTTGATAAAATTGTCTACAAAAAATCTACAACTAATATGATGAGAGACAGAATGCTTTCTCTCTGAGATCAAGAATAAGGCAAGGATGTCTTATTCTCACCATTAACAGGGTACTGGAAATTCTAGCTACTCAAATGAAGCAAGGAAATGAAGTAAAAGGCATATAAATTGGAAAGGAACAAATAAAATTGGCTATTTTTGCAGATAACATAAATGTCTACACATAAAATTCCAAAGATTCTACAAAAGAACACCTAGGACTAATATAATAAATTCAGCAAGGTTACAGTATACAAGATCAACACACAAAAATATCAATCTCATTTCTATATACTACAACAAACATGTGGAAGCCAAAATAGAAAACACTATACCATTTACAATATTTCCAAAGAAATCAAAATATTTAGATGCACACTTAAGAAAACATAGACAGTATCTATACACTGAAAATTACAAAATACTACTGAAAGAAATCCAGGAAGACCTAAATAAATGGAGAGACATGCAGTGTTCATGAATTGGAAGACTCAACATAGCAGAGATGTCAATTCTCCCCAAACTGACCTTTCAGTTTAATGCAGTTCCTATCAAAATCCCAGCAAGTTTTCTATACACATAGACAAGCTTGCTCTAAAATTTATATGGAAAGGCACAGCCTAGAATAGCTAAAACAACCTTGACAAAGAAGGATAAAGTGGGAGGAGTCACTCTAACACATACTAAGCCTTACTATATAGCTACAGCAATCAAGACAATGTGCTATTGACAGATGGATAGACACATAGATCAATGGAACAGAAAAGAGCAGCCAGAAATAGACACACACAAATATGCCCAATCGATTTTGGCAAAGATCCAAAAGCAATTCACTAAAGGAAGGATTGCCTTTTCAACAAATGGTGCTGGAGCACTGGGCATCCATAGGCAAAAAATGAACCTCGACTGAAACCTCATACCTTGTACAAAAATTAACTCAAAATGGATCGTATACTTCAATGTAAATCTAGAAAACTTTTAGAAAGAGAAAACATAGGAAAAAAGTCTTCAGGATCTAGGGATAGATCTAATAGATCTTAGATAGATCTTAGACGACACTAAAATCATGGAAAAAAGGGAGGAAAAAGGAAAAATTGATAAATTGGACCTCATCAAAATTTAAAATTTTTGCTCTCCAAAAGCTCATATAAAGAGGGTGGAAAGGCAAGCTGCAGACTGCGAGAAAATTTTCACAAACCACATATCCAGTAAAGGGCTAATATTTAGAATCTATACAGAACTCTTAAAACTCAGTAGAAGGGGCCGGCCCAGTGGCATAGGGGTTAAGTGCGCACGTTCTGCTTCAGCGGCTGGGCGTTCGCCAGTTTGGATCCCGGGTGTGGATGTGGCACCACTTGGCAAGCCATGCTGTGGTAGGCGTCCCACATATAAAGTGGAGGAAGATGGTCACAGATGTTAGCTCAGGGCCAGTCTTCCTCAGCAAAAAGAGGATTGGCAGCAGATGTTAGCTCAGGGTTAATCTTCCTCAAAAAAAAGGAAAAAAAAGAAAAAACTCAGCAGGAAAGAAACCTAATAACCCCATTAGAAAACATGCAAAAGATATGTAGAGACATTTCACTGAAGAGGATATACAGATGGCAAATAAGCAGGTGAAAAGATATTCATCATTAGCCATCAAGGAAATACAAATCAAAAGTGCAATGAGATATCACTGCACACCTATCAGAGTGGCCAAAATAAGAAAATATGGACAACACAGAATGCTGGTGAAGATGGACAGAAACCAGGTCACTCGTACATTACTGGTGGGAACGTACAGCTGCTCTGCAAAAGAGTTTAGCAGTTTCTTATATAACTAAATATGCAACTACCATGTGACCCAGTAATTGCATTCTTGGGTATTCATCCCAGAGAAATGAACACGTGTTCACACAAAACCTGCATGTGAATGTTCATAACAGCTTTACTCATAACTGTCAAAAATTGGAAATAGCCTAGATGTCCTTCAGCTAGTGAATGGTTAAATAAACTGCATTAAAAACATATCAGAGAATACTACTCAAAAACAAAAGGAGCGAAGTATCAATACATATCACAACTGGGATCAATTTCCAGGTAATTCAAGCTGAGTGAAAAAAGCAAATCACAAAAGGTTATATAATATGTGACTCAATTTATATAGCATTTTAAAATGACAAAATTATAGAAATGGGGAACAGATTAGCGGTTGTCAAGTAGAAATGAAGGGAGCTGGAAGGGAGGTGGGAGGTTATATAAAGGCAACATGAAGGATTCTTGTGGTGATAGAACTACTTAGTATCTTGACTGTGGTAGAGGATACACAAACCTACACGTGATAAAATTGTATAGAACTAAACGCACACACTGGCACATGCACACGCACAATGAGTCGAAGTAAAAGTGAGGAAATCTGCATAGGATGAGCGGATGGTCAACATCCTGGTTGTGATATTATACTAGAGCTTTGCAAATGTTCTTTGGGGAAACTGGGTAAGGTGTTCTTGGGATCTCTGTACATTATTTCTTACAACTGCATATGAATCCCAATTATCTCAGGAAACATTTCAATTAAAAAAACCTTGTTGAAAAAAAATGCGACTGGGATTCTCAGAGAGTCAAAATGAGATGCCACCTATAAGACAAGAACAGGTTGCTAAGAAACGAACAATCAGAGAAGACGCAAAACTCCTGGAAATTTAAACATATTGCCATAATAATAAATTTAATAGAAAATCTGGAAGATTCCAGAATGTAGAGAAAATGGCAAAGAGAAAGAAAATACTAAGGGAATAATAAAAGAGGTAGAGGGTCAGTCCAGGAGTTCAAATATCTCTGTAATAGGATACCGAGAGAGAGAGAAGGCAGAGAGAACGTAGAAGAGGAAAGTATTAAAGAAGTGAGAGGACAAAAAAGTCCCAGAGCTGTGGAGAACAAGAAATCTTTGCAATAAAAGGGTCCAGTAGCCAATAAGCAGCATGAATTAAAACAAACAAACTCCAGCCCACATCGTCACATTCTGAGCAAAACAAAATCATTCCAAACATGCGAGAACTCAGCAAGTTTACTTCTTATTCACCGTATCTGAGGAAATGAGGATATACTCCAGCACCCAAAGGAGGAAACTCGTTGAAACGATACATCCGCTGAAGTGAAATCCTAAGACAGCAGCTGAGTGGCAGGCTTATAAAGCAGCAAGTCCAAATTAGAACATGGGGTTAGTGGGATCCAAGTGAAACATCTTTAGAAGAGGAGGGTGTGTGTCAAGTAAAAGACAGTAAGAGCCTGCAAAACATTAGGCACATGATGGAGAGATATAATTCTTCCAACTATTAACAAAAAAGGCAATAAGAAATAGCAAGAAAAAAACATACAACTTATGGCCCCCAAACAAAGCAAGCCAACATATGGTATGGTTTTGATTTATTGGTAGAGGAAAAGAAAGGAGACGTTTCACCAGTGACTTTAATTTTGACTAGTCAGTGACTAATACTAGGAGTCTTGTGATTTAAATGACAGAGGGAGGTGTGATGTCACAGCAACTGCAGACAATGAAATGTAACTCTAGCATGCTCTTTGACTTCACAGTGAGCAATATTTATAGTCACAATTGTCAAAAAGCAAGACAACAGGGGGGCTGGCCCCGTGGCCGAGTGGTTAAGTTCGCGCGCTCCGCTGCAGGCGGCCGGTGTTTCGTTGGTTCGAATCCTGGGCGCGGACATGGCACTGCTCATCAAACCACGCTGAGGCAGCGTCCCACATACCACAGCGAGAAAGACCCACAATGAAGAATATACAACTATGTACTGGGGAGCTTGGAGGAGAAAAAGGAAAAAAACCCCCCAAAAACCACAAGACAACAGGGCCAAAATCGAGTCGCTTATGCTAAGCCCTGTGTCACCAAACTGAGACTTAACTTGTGGTTTCTGTTCTCCCGGAACTGAAATCTTAAACCAGTCAATCAGCAATTGCCTGATCAGCACTAGTTAGGTCCTCCACTTGGTAGACCTGCCATCCCCTATAGGAAGGTAACCCTGCAACAGCGAATCTGCTTTTTTGCCCAGTATACCATCCTTGTTCCCCTCCCTCTGCCCGTAAAAGTCTTTCATTTTGTACATTTCCTCAATACTCCTTTCTGCTAGATTGGATGCTGCCTGGTGTGAATTGATTTTTGCTCAAACTCTTCAAATTTGTAATATGCCTCAGTTTATTTTGTAATGCAATTATGCTAAGATATTTAGCGGGTTTAAGCTTTTGTAATCAACCTGTACTCAAAACAAGAGCTACAGTTAAATGTTTACAAGAGATTACGAAATGGGAGGCTGAGGGAGGGAGGAGGAGAGAAGGATAGAGGATAGATAGGGAAGGAAGGATAGATACACAAACTTCTTATTTTAAAAATTGGGGATTCAAGCTCTATTTTCAAAAAAGTGCGAAATCAGGGACTACGCATTTCATTTGCAGTTTCAAAGGTAACTACAGTCATGTGCCACATAACGACAGGGATATGTTCTGAGAAAAGCGCCATTAGGTGATTTTGTTGTTGTGCAAACATCATCGAGTGTACTTACGCAAACCTAGATGGTATAGCCTACTACACACCTAGGCTATATGGTACTACTCTTATGGGACCACCATCATATATGTGGCCTGTCATTGACCGAAACGTCCTTATGTGGTGCACAACCTTATAATAAGCACTAAAAATAATGATATAACCATTAAAAACTGAGAGAAGGGGAAAAGAGTATGTGAGGTTATATTAAAGAGCATCCTTTTCAATCATAGCAGGAAGTTAAAGTGAAAATATATTAAGTTTGTATATCAAGAATTAGCCTTAAAAACAGATTATACAGGTCTGTGCCTAACTCTCAAAAGAAGTGGAGACTGAAATAGTTAACTGTGATTGCCCTTGGAGACTGGAGAGGGAAGTTGTGAGGTGACAGACTCTCGCTGTATTTTATAAGCCAGTCTATTCTATTTGATTTTCTACTACATGCATACATTACATTGATCAAGGAAAAAAAATTTACACAAGATTCACTAGCTGTAACCTCACGGGAGGCCTTGGCCCAGTATCCTTCTGCAAGGGGAGGTAAAGTAATAGAAGGGGTGCGCACTTAGAAAACATCTGCCACTGCGGTGAAATGTTGAGAAGGGAACAATAAAAGCCACAAATGAGAATCGCGACCCAAACACCACATGTAGGAGCATCTGTGTTAATTCTGACAAATTCTACTGGTCATGGTTTGACCTCATCCATCACTGGAAAACACCTAACTCAATCAGGGAAAAAACAGCCTTGCCTTTGAGATATTAATTCCATCTTATCAATAGAGGTCCACACACGTATTGAATGTATGATGGCGATTAGATGTCGCTGGGGTAATTTTGATGTGATTGCTTTGACAACCTTAAAGCGCTCCACATTTATAAGGGCTAGTTATTCTATTATGTACTGTAATCAACTCTCATGAGAGACGAGCTGAAACGATTTTAGCTCTGACGCATATACAGGTTGGATTAGATTTCTAGAACATACTCATTTGGTTTTAATCATCCTTTTAAATACATACCTCTAATAACATTGGCAGATTTTACCTCCGTCGTGATCCCCCCGAACTCCTTCACTTCCTGTGAGAAGCTGTGAGAGGATGCAGCCTGTCTGATCTTGGCAGCCTCTTTGATGGCCCTTCACTGAGGGGGTCCTCACAGCCGACCACGCCAGCAGGGCTCGGGTTTAAAGCAGTCTTGAGAAGCACAGTAGGTGGAGCTCAGGTGCCACATGATGCCCTGCCTTTGGAGGGACCTGCTGCTGCTTTTAACCAAGCAGCTGCCTCTACTGACCCTTTCCACGCAGAGAGCTTGCCTATGAGCTGAAATGCACACAGATGCGAATAATTATGAGGCGAGAGCGCTTCTTGGGCAAGGCTTCTGGCCCATCCTGTCCAAAGAAGATAGGCAAAGGCTCCTTTGGAAGCTGCTGTAGGAGGGTTTTGGGGTCATTTGGGGGAACAACACAATTGAAAACGGGTTTCCGACAGCCTTTACCATACCCTTCTCTCTCTCAGGAACAGAAGTTTATACTATATTTTGAGTAATCTGCCAAGTTATAGATTTGCAAGCTTTGCATCTTTAGGAGAGACTTTTGTTTAAAGTGCCTGAGCTCCGGAGTCAAATGGCCCAGGCTCACCTTCTAGCTCAACCACTTGTGAGCTGCATAACCTTTTCTAGGTGAGTTATGCACCAGCCACCACATCTATTAAGTGGGGATAATGATAATAATACCCACCTTAGCGGATTATTGCAAGTGCATGAGGCAACCTGTGTGCTGAATGCTAGTAAATACTCAATAATTAATAGCGATTATTATTTTTCCACAAAACTTACCTTAGGCACAGGAGGTGTGACAGGAATGCTTTGAGACGGCAAATTGCAAATGGAGGCTTGGAAGTAGGAGAACGGTGAGGAAATTGCTTGTAATATAAACCCTTGGGGTTTTTTTTCCTGGATGTTTCTATATACAACACTTTCTGTCATCAGACATCTACATTGCCACCAGGAGAATTAGAGTGGCAGGGTTATAAACAGAGAGCAAAGTAGTTAATGTTGCATCTTGGACTTCCAAAATAAGCTTGTGATGCTAGCCTCAGAAACCTACTTTGATAGCCAAACTTTTCATTTGCAAGAGTTGATTTCAAAGAGAAGAAAAAAAGCTCTTAAGAATCCAAGCATAAGATCCCGAAGGAAGCAAGGAATCAAGTTTGTGTTGCAACAACAAACGGCGAGAGAAGACTGGGGGACTCAGACAACGACCTCTTAGGCAGGACTAGACAAGGTTAGGTTGACCACATACATTAATATCCAAATGGGTCACTGTTGAGAGTGAAGGGAGCATTATTATTCATTATGCTGGGACCAAAAGAATAAGCCAGGCCATGACCCAGGCAAATCAGGGCATGTGGTCACGCTAGGCAAGGTGCATTGCGTTGGGAAGGGGGAATAGGAGCAGGATGGGGGAGGGAACCAAAACCTAGGCACTACCTGGTGGAGGAAAGCAGCATCAGAAGAAAGAGGCCAGCGCCAGAGAACTATGGGGACCAGCGAGAACTGGCAACCCATTCATCAACACAAGAGTAAAGCCCACCCATCGCCTGCCTGACGAGCTACATGGGCCTCTGGGGAGAGCCTTCCACCCACATCTGCCAGCCTTATTACCTGTGCATCAATCAGCATGAGTGCTGTCCACTCCTTCTGAGCCACATTCAAACCTCCCTACTCGGACATTCTCTTTTGCAGTGGCCCAGGGTATCTAGAAGCCTCCAAGAGCAGAGAGAGATGGATGGGGGAGTCCCCAGCATCCATACTGTGGTGGAATAAGACAGTGTTGCGACCCACCTCCTCTTACAACAGATTCCAGCTGAATTTCTTGGGCAGTGGGAAACAGCAGCACTTGGGGAGACCATGGTGGGAAACGGAAAGGTACGAGCTTAGAGACTGGGAGTCTTTGAGATCTACCAAAAAAATCTTAATGCCAGCTTTCCCCTACCCAAAAGAGGAATATAGCTTGCCTTAAAGTCAAGTTTATCTTGTGGAACTAAAATACACAAAAGAAACTACATATATGAAAGTAATCATGGCGGGCTTTCAGGTTGCAGATAAGGTCTTTTCTGAGGTTAATTTTCCTACATAATTTAATGCCCCTCATAATTCCCAGAGATGAACATAAAAGTTACATGTTGGTGATTTTACTCTTGTATCAACATTGTAGGAGTCTTATTTGACCTAAAGGGTATTTCTTTCTTGCCCTAGACTGTTAATATTCACAATCGCCCACTCTTGTAACTATCAGGAACCTTTCAGAAAATATTTCTTAGGGTGAATTATGTATTTGTATGCAAAATACCAGCAAACATCCTTATGGTCATAACTTTTGGGTGTTTTCAAACCAGATTAGAGTAAGACAATGTATTTTATTCAGCAGATTTGTTTTAATCTAATTATGTAGGTGAATAAAAATTACTGCATGCTGGTGCATCTAATGTAAGTTATCTATTATTCACACCACATTTACTTTTAATATTCATGCAGATTCCCTTTGACATAACCTACTGTGTCACAGTTAATCCAATAAAGATAAAATATAGCTCAGCAAAACACCAGTCGATTCTAGCTTTCTGGTAATTATTAAAGACTATTTCACACTGGTTCCTTCAATCAATGCATTCCCTTGGATATGATGGCGCTCCTCTTTGAAGCTTTCCGTCCTCCCAATGGATTCAGAGGAACACTCAGGCCCCTTTTCAGTCTCTGGGTCTCAGAGGTAGTTCAAAGACCACAACAAGGCTTCACAGGTTTATCCTCAAAGGCTGACACTGTCTGTTTGATGTATGGTGACTTAAAAAGTCATCTCTGGCAAAGCATGTGTTTGCACCAGTCTATCAAATCAGCCATTTATCAGCTTATCTGTATTCACCCAGTGCACCTGCTAAGAGCTCAAAGGAGAACACACACTGTCTCCTGCTGGACCGATTATTGATTTGATCCTCTCCTCTAATTTTATATTGTTTTGCTGCCTTGTGGATGAAGCAACTCCTTGACTGGATGAAATAAACATGGAACCTGTGAACTTGGTGGCCTTTTGTTGTTGTGTTCAAGAGCCTGGAGGGCAACAGACTCTTCATAGGTTGAGGACAGCTGGGTTGGCAGAGTGGCTTTCCTGTCCCAGCATGTCTTGTTTTCACTTTTATCCACATTGCAGGTATTTCACTGCATGGATCTGCTAGGAAATTGTGGGGAGATCACTAGGAATTCCCAACTCATCATCAGAAGCTGGACGTACCCAAGGTCTACCGATGCATGCAAACGGAACCCTGGGTGGAAGACAGGGATACACCAACTCCCTCTCAGTCTACCCATCCCACCTTAACCATCTCCATGCTCCAAGGAAAGTTTTCTTTTTTCTTTGTAATCCTGAGCATATGATTCCAGCTGAGACTTTTTCCTTTACACTTCTCTGTCATTACCTATTTTTAATTAAAATAAAATGAGCCTACCTCATTGCTTCATGAAAATTATCATTTATGAATGCCTTCCTCATCAATTTAATCTCTGGTGTGGTTATATAATTTGATTAACATTATAGGTAATGCTTCGACTATACAAAACACTATTTTGATGAGTTCTTATAAACAAGGACAAGGACAAGGTCAATATTTTTTCTGTGCAACATTGTATATTTTAAGTAGAGCTGTTACTATTTTGAGAAGGCAATAATCCTATTATTGCAGAGTAAATTGTATGAGGTGAATCTAAGAGAGATTATTGTTTGTTCCTGATTCCCTTCCTTCTTCTACAACAAATCATGCACTCTCTCTCTTAGCATCCCCTACAGATGGTGAAACTCACCAAGATTCTATCCAGAGTACGCTTTTTTTCTCGCTTTGTATGCATTCCCTGAATGATCTGATTCAATCATGGCTCCAATTATCCTCTAAATGCAGAAAACTCCCCCAAGTCTATTTCCAGCCTTGATTTCTCTGCACCTTCCCCTCTTTCTCTCTGATAAATATTTCCACTGAAATAGGTTGAAGACACCTTAATCTCAACACACTCAATACTCAACCTATTATATTTCTACATAACTCCTCCTAAATTCCTTGTCAGTAGCATTGCTAGGTACCATGTCCCTCATCATTGGAGTCAACACTCCAGGTAAAATTAATCTCTGAGTAATGTCCATAACATCTTTCCACGTCTACCACTTTCTCTACACCACCACTGTCACAGGTCCATCCCAGGGCCCTCTCATCTCTAGCCTTGACTACTTCAATAAACTCCAGGTTCACCACTCACCTCTTTTATGGTTGTGAGTGTTTGTTTAAAACAAGATTTAAACAAAATTTTTCTTCTTTTTTTTTATTTGAGTTCATAATAGTTTACATCATTGTGAAATTTGAGTTGTACATTATTTCTTGTCTGTCACCACATAAGTGCTCCCCTTCACCCACTGTGCCCACTCCCCACCCCCCTTCCCCTGGCAACCACTGAACTTTCTTTGTCAATGTGTTTGTCAATATTCCACATATGAGTGAAGTCATCTGGTGTTTGTTTTTCTTAGTCTGGCTTATTTCGCTTAGCATAATTCCATCCGGGTCCATCCATATTGTTGCAAATGGGATGATTTTGTCTTTTTTATGGCAGAGTAGTATTCCATTGTATATATGTACCACATCTTCTTTATCCAATCATTAGTCAATGGGCACTTGAATTGTTTCCATGTCTTGGCTATCATGAATAGTGCTTCAATGAACATAGGGGTGCATATGTTACTTTGGATTGTTGATTTCAAGTTGTTTGGGTAGATACCCAGTTGTGGGATAGCTGGGCCATATGGTAGTTCTAGTTTTAGTTTTCTGAGGAATCTCCATACTGTTTTCCATAGTGGCTGCACCAGTTTGCATTCCCACCAGCAGTGTATGAACATTCCCTTTTCTCCACACCTTCTCCAACACTTGTTGTTGGATCTTGGTAATTTGTTGTTGATCTTGGGAATTATAGCCATTCTGACTGGTATAAGGTGATATCTCCTTGTAATTTTGATTTGCATTTCCCTAATCATTAGTGATGTTGAACATCTTTTCACGTACCTGTTGGCCATCTGTATATCTTCCCTTGAAAAATTTCTGTTCATATCTGCTGCCCATTTTTTGATTGGGCTGTGTGTTTTTTTTGTTGTTCAGTTGTGTAAGTTCCTTATATATTATGGAGATTAACCCCTTGTCAGATGTATGATTTGCAAATATTTTCTCCCAATTGGTGGCTTGTCTTTTGGTTTTGATCCTAGTTTCTTTTGCCTTGCAGAAGCTCTTTAGTCTGATGAAGTCTCACTTGTTTATTTTTTCTTTTGTTTGCCTTGTCTGAGAAGACACTGTATTTGAAAAGATTCTTTTAAGTTAATGTCAAAGAGTGTACTACCCGTGTTATCTTCCAGGAGTTTTATGGTTTCAGGACTTATCTTCAAATCTTTGATCCATTTTGAGTTTATTTTTGTGTGTGGCAAAAGATAATTGTCTACTTTTATCCTTTTGCATGTGGCTGTCCAGTTTTCCCAACACCATTTATTGAAGAGACTGTCTTTTCTCCATTGTATGTTCTTGGCACCTTTGTTGAATATAAGCTGTCTGGAGATGTGCGGTTTTATTTTTGGGCTTTCAGTTCTGTTCCATCGATCTGTGTGGCTGTTTTTGTACCAGTACCATGCTGTTTTGATCACTATGGTTTTGCAGTACATTTTGAAGTCAGGGATTGTGATGCCTCCAGCTTTGTTCTTTTTTCTCAATATTGCTTTAACAATTCTGGGTCTTTGGTTGCCCCATATGAACTTCAGGATTCTTTGCTCTATTTCTGTGAAGAATGTCATTGAGATTCTGATTGGGATTGCATTGAATCTGTAGATTGCTTTGGGTAGTATGGACATTTTAACTATCTTTATTCTTCCAATCCATGTGCATGGAATCTCCTTCCATCTCTTTATGTCATCGTCTATTTCTTTCAATAATGTCTTATAGTTTTCATTGTATAAGTCCTTCACCTCCATAGTTAAATTGATTCCCAGGTACTTTATTCTTTTTGTTGCAATTGTAAATGGAGTTCTATTCTTGAGTTCTTTTTCTGTAAGTTTGTTATTATGGTACAGAAATGCAATTGATTTTTGTAAGTTGATTTTGTTCTCCACAACTTTACTGTAGTTGTTAATTATTTCTAATAGTTTTCTGATGGATTCTTTAGGGTTTTCTATATATAAGATCATGTCATCTGCAAACAGTGAGAGTTTCACTTCTTCCCTCCCTATTTGGATTCCTTTTATTCCTTTCTCTTGCCTAATTGCTTTGGCCAAAACCTCCAGTATTATGTTGAATAAGAGGGGTGATAGTGGGCATCCTTGTCTTGTTCCTGTTCTCAGAGGGATGATGTTCAGTTTTTCCCCATTGAATGTGAGGGTGGCTGTGGGTTTGTCATATATGGCCTTTATTATGTTGAGGTAATTTCCTTCTATCCCTGTTTTGTTAAGAGTTTTTATCATAAATAGCTGTTGGATCTTGACAAATGCTTTCATAATCATGCTTTTCATGATCATGATGATCATGAGGCATTTTCCCCTCATTTTCTTAATTGTTAATGTGGTTTATCACATTGATTGATTTGCAGATGTTGAACTATCCTTGTGTCCCTAGTATAAGTCCCAGTTGATCATGATGTATGCTCTTTTTGATGTATTGCTGTATTTGGGTTGCCCATATTTTCTTGAGGAATTTTGCATCTATGTTCATCAGTGACATTGGCCTGTAATTTTCCTTTTTTGTGTTGTCCTTGTCAGGATTTGGTATCAGAGTGATGTTGGCCTTGTAGAATGGGTTAGGAAGTGTTTCATCTTCCCTAAATTTTTGGAATAGCTTGAGAAGAATAGGTATTAAATCCTCTCTGAAAGTTTGGTAGAATTCCCCAGGGAAGCTGTCTGGTCCTGGAGTTTTATTCTTTGGGATGCTTTTGATTACTGTTTCAATCTCTTTACTTGTGATTGCTCTATTCAGATTTTCTATTTCTAGCTTTATAGCATTATGATCAGAGAAGATGCCTGCTATTATTTCAATTCTTTTCAACTTGTAGAGGCTTTCCTTGTTTCCCAACATATGGTCCATCCTTGAGACTGTTCTGTGCACACTTGAGAAGAATGTGTATTCTGCTGTCTTTGGATGGAGTGTTCTATATATGTTTATTAAGTCCATCTGGTCTAGCTTTTCATTTTATTTCAGTTTCCTTGTTGATTTTCTGTCTGGAAGATCTATCCATTGATGTGAGTGGAGTGTTGAGGTCCCCTACTATTATTGTGTTATTATTAATATCTTCTTTTAGTTTTTTTAATAGTTGCTTTAGGTACTTTGGTGCTCCTGTATTGGGTGCATAGATATTTATAAACATATTTCTTCTTGATGGAATGTCCCTTTGATCATTACTTACTGCCCCTTTTTGTCTTTCTTTACCTGTCTTATCTTGAAGTCTTACTTTTTCTGATATAAGTATGGCAACACCTGCTTTCTTTTGTTTGCCATTAGCTTGGCATATGGTCTTCCATCTCTTCACTCTGAACCTATGTTTGTCATTTGAGCTGAGATGTGTTTCCTGGAGACAGCATATTCTTGGGTATTGTTCTTTAATCCGTCTCGCCACTCTGTGTCTTTTTATTGGAGAATTCAATGCATTTATGTTTAGGGTGATTATTGATGTATGAAGGCTTAATACTGCCATTTTGTCACTCATTGTCCAGTTCTCCTGCATTTCCTTTGTTTCTCGTCCTGGGTATTTTGTTCTACCAGTCGAGTTATGTAGTTTTTTATGTTGTGTTTCTTTGTTTTCTCCTTATTTATTATTCATGTCTCTGTTCTGCTTTTTTGTTTAGTGGTTACCCTGAGGTTTGTATTCAAAATTTTGTGGATAAGATAGTCGCTTTTCTGATGGCCTCTTATTTCCTGAGACTAAACTGATTCAGTCCCTTTTCTCTTCCCCTCCCAAGTTATTTTTCTCACATCTTACTCCATCTTGTGTTATGAGTTTGTGGTTAAAATGACAAGATTGTCTTTGTTTTTGGTGTTTTCTTTCTCTTTGTCTGTAATGCTATGCTTGAGTATTTGCTATCCTGCTCTGATTCTGTCTACCTATTTATCTCCTTACTCTGTGCTTTGTAAGCCCTTTCTCCTTTTTTTTCCCAGATATTAGGGCCTCCTTGAGGATCTCTTGGTGGTGGGGGGGGGGGGGGGTGTTCTCATGGCTATGAACTCCCTTAGGTTTTGTTTGTCTGGGAAAGGTTTTATTTCTCCATGATATCTGAAGGATATTTTTGCTGGATAGAGTATTCTTGGCTGAAAATTTTTGTCCTTCAAAGATTTGAATATGTCATTCCAATCTCTCTTAGCCTGTAGGGTTTCTGCAGAGAAATCGACTGAAAGCTTGATAGGGGTTCCTTTGTAGGTTATTTCCTTCTGCCTTACTGCCCTTAGGATTCTTTCTTTGTCATTCACTTTTGCCAGTTTCACTACTATGTCTTGCAGTAGGTCTTTTTACATTGACATATTTAGGAAATCTGATAGCCTCTTCCACATGGATTTCCATCTCCTTTCCTAGGTTTGGGAACTTCTCTGCTCTTATTTCTTTGAACACACTTTATGCTCCATTCTCCTTCTCGTCTCCTTCTTGAATACCTATAATTCTTATATTGCATTTCCTAATTGAGTCAGATATTTCTTGGACACTTTCTTCATTTCTTTTTAGTCTTAGTTCTCTCCTCCTCTATCTGGAGCATTTCAACATGTCTATCTTCACTTATGCTGATATGCTCCTCTATGATGTCCACTCAAGCATTCAGGGAATCCATATTTTGTTTTGTTTCTTCCATTGTGTCTTTCATCTCTAATATGTCAGATTGATTCTTCTTTATAGTTTCAATCTCTTTTGTAAAGTAGCTCCTGAACTCGTTGAATTGTTTCTCTGCATTCTTTTTTAACTTGAGTTTTTGATGATAGCTATTTTGAATTCTTTGTCGTTTAGAGTACATATTTCTGTGTCCTCAGGACTGATTTCTGGGTACTTGTCATTTTCTCTGTGGTCTGGAGATCTAATGTAATGTTTGATACTGCTAGAGGGAGTGGCTCTGTTTTTCTCATCCTGGTGTTATTTGGTCACAGTTACCACCTATTGCCACTGGGTAGGAGTCAAGAACCACATATTCTGAGCCTTCTGCCTTCAGCCAAAATCCCAGGTGCTGAAGGCATTGCTGGGTGCATGGGGGGAGGGGTGCTGTTTCGTGCATGCTCTCAGAGTTTTTTCGCTCTGCCCTTACTATCTCCTCTCCTGGGGTGTTGGTTTGATGAGATCACTCCACTGCAAAAGCTTTTGCCCCTGTAGAGGGCTTCCCTCTAGGCTGCTAGGGCTCTCAGGGATCCTTGATTTTCCTGGGAACAAATGTCCCCTCCCCTGTTCCTTCCCTCTCAGATGCCTCCCGCAGTCGCAGATCACAGTCTTTGAGGGGGAGTGAAGTTTTCTCTTACCCCTTTCCACCTCCTCTGAGGGGGTCTCCAGCCTTTCTGCCCTCCATTGTATGGTTTTGTGGGTCTCTCCGACGTCTTTTCTGTTGTATTTGGATGCCCTCTGTTGGAGTATGAATGACCTTTTCATTGTATGTTGGAGGGGAGAGATTACTGGGAAAGCTCACTCTGCCATGATGCTGAGGTCACTCCCTTAAACAAGATTTTAACCATGAAACTCATCTATGTTGTTCCCACCTAACTTCTTTATTAAAAAGCAATCAAAAATCTAATTCCTTGCCTAAATTTTTTTACTGCTTCAGCATAAAGTTCAAAATTATCTAGCAATGCTTAGTAAACTGATGGAAGTCAATTAAGTCACACAGTGAATCCTAGGTTCTATACAGTGAGCACTGGTAGTTACAGTGGTTAGAAGCAGATGGAAGTCATTCTTGCAACCTCTCTACCAGGTGGCTCACCCCAATCAAAACAAGTCTGATGTCAAACTCTGCCAGACTCAGAATCTTGAAGAACAAAATTCAGACACACTTTCAGATAGCTTATAATGGAACTATAGTCATTAGTCATGTAAGGATAGAGAACTAGAGCAATGGAACAAGGAAACCAAACAGAAACACATATGTATGGACACTGATTGATGACAATTTGATACTGAAGCGCAGTGGAGAAAGGACAGTCATATCAATAAGTAGTGCTGGGTCAATTGGATATCCACATGGAACAAAGAATGATTCTTCATCACCCCCTCATACCATACCCTAAATCAACTGAGGAAGATTGTACCTTTAAATGTGAATTTTACAACAATGATGCTTCTAGAAGAGAGATTCCAAGTGTGAGAAGGACTTAATGTGTTGTTGCTGTCTCTGAAATGGAAGGGGCCATGTGTAGGGTCTGAAGAGTGACTTTGAGGAGCTAAAGGCACCTTCCAGTTGATAGCCAGCAAGGAAACAGGGGTCTCAGTCCTATGGATGCAAGGAACTGACTTCTGCCAATTACCAGAATGAGCTTGGAAGCAATTTCTTTCCCAGAGCCTCTGAATAAGATCCCGGCCAGTTGACACTTTGATTTCAGCCTTGTGAGACCTAGAGGAGAGGAGCTAGTTGAGCCCACCTGGATTTATGACTTGCAGAATTGTGAGATAATAAATTTGCATTGATTTAAGCTGCTAAATTTGTGGTAATTTGTTATAGCACCAATAGAAAACTCATATGCTCATTAAGAAGAAAATAGAGTAATGAATTGTGATAAATCCTCACAATGCACTACAATAGAGCAGGGGTCGGTAAACTATGATCCACAAATCAAATTTGACCCACGCTTGTTTTTGTAACTAAAGTTTAATTGGAACAGAGCCAGGTCTGCTTGTTTATATATTGTCTATGGCTGCTTCACGCTACAGAAGCAGAGTTGAGTAGTTGTGACAGAGTCCTATGGCAGCCACAGCTGAAAATATTTACTGTCTGGCCCTTTAAAGAGAAAGTTTGCTAACCCCTGGTGCAGAGGAATGAAAAACAACAATCTGCTGGTATACACAATAAGGTGGATGAATATCACACACATAATGGTGAATGAAGCCAGAAACAAGAGTACTTACCACACGATTTTGTCTATGTGAAGTTTCCAACAGACAGAACCACTTTCTGCTTACAGGAGTCAGGATGGTGGCTGCCTTTGAGAAGGGGGAGGGGAAGAGCAGTGATGCAGACCTGGTGTGTGGAGGCCTCCAGGATGCTGGTAATATTTTCTTGGTCTGGATGGTGGTTAAATTGCTTTGTGAAAGATCCACCAATCATTGATTTGTTCACGTTTTATGTGTGCTGTTTACTTCCACGAAAAGAAATTTAAAACAATGTGAATTTATTCGGCCATTTTTTAAAACATACAATTTTGAGGCCCTTAGTAGCATTGAACCAACACTCAAAATATCTTGTGTTTAGAATGTCCTCTAGAATTTATATGAGAACTTCTCCTTCACTGGAGAACTTCTTCTCCAGTGTCTTGCTGCGTGTCTTGGACCAGCAGAATTGATATCACCCAGGAGCTTGTCAGAACTGCAGAATCTCAGTTCCACCCCAGAACTGTTGGGTCAGAAACCTGTATTTTAATAAGATCCCGGTTAATTCCTTTACGCATTAAAGTATGAGAAGTATTGCTCCTATGGGTTTGCTATTTCATGGCTGCTTATCCTTCACAAACCATATCTACCTACACAGTCAGTGCAGCTCTTGCGGCTCCCACTCCCCAACCTTCTCACATGCACCTGGGAGGACTGCTCTGGAAGCAAACATCCTTGCCCATGATTCTGAGGTTTTAGAAGACACTAGGGCCCCCATTTCCTTAATTTGCATTTAGATGGGCAAATGAACCCCAGATTTATCTTTCTTATAACAATAAAGGGAATGAACATGAGACATTTATCAGTAATAAATATGCCAGCCTCTTTCTCTGTCACCTTACAATTCAGACCTCAGAGACAATATAAACATATCCAAGGATTATTTCTGAAACCTCAAAGGATCAGTTTTTCATCTTCAGAGAGTGAAATAGAATGAGAAAAGTTGTCTCTGGGAGAATAAGATCACCATCATGTAGGAAATAAAACCATCTTTTGTTCTCTAGAAAACTGAAGGTCATATATCACAGAACTGATGTGGGAAAAATAATCACGCACTGTTCCATTAGAAGAGAAGAATGGCAAAATGACCCTCGCTGGATAATAGTTCTTTTGTGAATGACTGAGAAATCAAGAATTAGAAAGGGTGTGTTGGAGAGTTCTAGATAATTGTCCTGCGATCTGTGTGCTCTTGACGTTTCTTTCTCACATATAATATGGCTTTTAAATGGCCATTATGTTGAACATCTTTTCTAATTGTTTTTCCTCCCAATTCTGAAATGTCCTGTGTTATTAGAAAAATCAAATCACCCAAGGGTCAAAATTTGAAAGCCCTGAGGGAAGGGAAGAGAGATGGTGAAAGAAGGTAACTAGCCCTGCTGTATAAAATAATGTAACTGATATGTCATGAAACCAATAACCCTGTTGTGGCAGAGGATGAGCAAACAACCAGATATGGGCCCTCAGTCTGTGTGGCAGAATGACCAAATAGGTAGTTTTCTGTTAAATTTTAGGTTTCTGTATTCGAAATATAAACCCCTCAATTTTGCCAAACCCTCAGTAAAGACTTTGAATGAGTGAGTGAGTGAATGAATGAGGGAGTGAGTGTATGCAAGTCCTGAAAATCAGTGAAAGGAGCCACATTCCATATTAAGGTCAAGATGGTGAGAGAAAGGTTTGGACACAGGAGAGGGTAAGACCCATAAGCTGAACTGCCCTGAGTACAGGCATAGAGCTTCACATACTGCCAGAGCCTGAAGAGACACGACTGACTGTAAGACCCTCTGGGAATTTACAGCAGTCTGTAGAGGACAACAGACTTCCCTCGGCCCACAGAATCCAGCTACGACCCAAAGACCTAACAACTAGGAAGCAGAGTGGCTCCAGCTGCCATGTGTTCCCTCCACTGAGAAGAGAAGCGTGAAAGTTGCTGCTCAAAACTGCATATTAGTCATATTGCAGGGTATGAAATTATCTCAGGGTGGCTGGGTTTTCTTGAGTTTGTATGAAGAATAGGCAATTTTGTCTTTTATATTCACTCACATTCAAGAAGAGAATATTGAATATACCTAATGTATATGTGGGAATGCATTTCATTTGCCAATTATTAAAATCATTATATTTAAAGAGAAAGGGAAATTATTTAAATATGGTTCATCATTCATGTTATGTTGCTTGTTATACACTTTTAAATACCCAACACAAAGCTGGTATCATACAAATGTGTGTGCTCATTTTACCACCCGAAGGGTGGTCAGTTGCTGTAAATAGGAACCGACATGTCAGGGATGGTCATCTCACGTTATTTAACAAAGGCCACACTTCAGAGGTAATATTAAAGGCACTTTTTTTACCATTATCTGTTATCCACATGGGTAGTTTTGTTGACCAGCATAATGAATGTTAGAAATAGATTGTTACTGGAAAAACTAGCAACTTCTAATCATCATAATGAGAATTAGAAGTAGGCTTTCATTTGTTAAATGGCATTTAAGATAATTTGAACTGGCTAAAATATTTAGGACCACCTGAAAGGACAGAGTTAGGACGTCTTCAAATCTACTGAGCAGGTTGCATGAAGTACTTCATGTCAGCCTGCTAATGGATATTTGTTTACAAAGTGCTAGGCCGTGTTGCTGAGGCATTTTTTTAATACTTCTCTGTATATATGGCAGAGTTTTGTCTGTGACGTGGTCTGGGGGTATAAAGGAGGAACTTTCCTTCACCTAACTTAAGAATTTCAGCAATTACCATTTTTCAAAAGCAAATAACTAAGAGTCGTTCATGATCAACCTTGCTAAAGTCAGTTTTCAATAATTCAAAACTTTATTTACATGCATTTTCTTTTGTATCACTGTTCTTTTGATATCTATGGGGAAAAGAATGTTTAGATATTGGAGCTGGGGACCATGAGTGACATGCACTCTTGGCAATTCCCTGGGTGACAATAGCTATCACTTCCCAGTTTGGTTTCCTGATGCACTTCTGCCTACTTAGGCCTATCCCATTAGTCTCCATCTGTGGGGATATGAAGATTAACCTTGCACGGTGTTATGTTGGAGATTTGAATTGGAGATCAATTTCCTTTAGGGAAGAGACTATCAATCAGTGTCAACCTTTTATTTATTCAACACCCACTGTATGCACAGTATTGTTTTAAGTCCTTGGAGAATTATCAAAACTGCGTGTGTATTAAGACCGTGATCTCCGGAACTCATGATCTACAGGGGCACAGAAGATAAAAGGGTGTATTTAATTTCGTTATCTGTAAATAACCTTCAGTGACAGCTGTCTATAGAGTCACAGCTGAGGGCTCTAATTTGTCGTGGAACCTATGTCCTTTAAAATTCTTTTTCCTCTGTCCTTTCTTTTCTCTCTCCGTCTTTTCCTTTATTTCTTCACTTTTTCCTCTTTCTTCCTCCCTTTCACCATCTCTCACTCCTTTCCCTTCCTCTCCCCTCTTTTTCCATCATTCCTTCCCTCCCTCCTTTCCCCCCCTCTTCCTCCCTTCTTTCTTCTTTCTTCTTTCTTTAACCCGAACAGTTTTTTTGTACATTTCCCCCAAGATAGTAAAGCTTTTAGTCTGTTGTTTTGTTTTCCTTGTCTTTATATCATGAGGTTTAAATGGCTTCATTTAAAAACAAGGGTTCTCTCCTCTCCCAGAATATGACTGTGGGATGCTGGGTTTTGAGTATTTCCTCTTTAACGCCATGCTAAGGGCAACTGGCCCTCTGCCTTCATTGAGCCTTAGTACATTTCCTAGTAGCCTAGATTCGTCTGATTCATCCCATTCATGGAAGCTCCTCACCCACATCTTGCTGCTTTAGGGCCCAGACATTTTGGGTTTGAGTCTTGGTTCTGCCACGTTCTGACTCTGGTGCTGAGTGAGTTGTCTAAATTCTCTCAAACCCAATTTCTTCACCCATTAAGTAGGCGACATACTGTTTATGAAATAATATATAGAGTATTATCTTCAACTCTGTTTATTTTCATCACTTCTGCTTTGTTTTTACCCTAATTCTTGATTTCTTATCTTGCTGGACTCCAGAACCTCCACTCCAATGCAATGGGACGACCTGTCTGTGCTCATCCACCAGGTATCAGACCCAGGTGTATCACCTGACCTCAGGATCCCTGTCCCCATCAGAGCACCTCAGCTCCCCGTCCCCTACACACACACACACACACACGTGCGTGCACAGGGCTGGAGAAACCGCAGAGGCTCCTAGCTCTTTCCCTAATCTGTACCTGCATAGTGGGGGCTGTGTGTGCCAGGAGGATTCATTTTAATTAGGAAGATCAGTAATTCTTCCTTTATTTCCTCTCAATAGTTATAAATTTATATAATTCCCTTCCCAGGACATATTTAAGCTCCAGATTGATTCCCACCTATATAGGAAGATTTAGAAATCCTAGGCAACAAAATGCTTAAGACTTCAGGACCTGGAGAGGCCGGCCCAGTGGCGCAGCAGTTAAGTGTGCACGTTCCACTTCTGGCAGCCCGGGATTCGCTGGTTCGGATCCCTGGTGTGGACATGGCACCGCTTGGCACACCATACTGTGGTAGGCGTCTCACATACAAAGTACAGGAAGATGGGCACAGATGTTAGCTCAGGGCCAGCCTTCCTCAGCAAAAAGAAGAGGATTGGCAGCAGTTAGCTCAGGGCTAATCTTCCTCACAAAAAAAAAAAAAAGAACAAGAATTTAGGACCTGGAGTCAGAAAGACCTGCTTCAAATCCTAGCTTTGCTGTTTAGTAGCCATGTGAATTTGGGGCAAGTATTTTAAGTTTTAGGCCTTAGTTCTAACCTCACCTATCTATTTGAAGATGGCAGGTTTGTGGGGGTGAAAAGAGCATGGTCTGGGGCAAAAGAGACATAGTTTCAAATCTTGCCTCTGACATTTTTAGAATTCACATTTTTGAGGAAAATCTCACTTTCTTTCTGCTTCTATTTCTCATGTATAAAATGAGATAGTAATGCACAGTAAAGGACTGTGGTAAAGATTAAATGAGGTAAGCTCTTTTTCATGACACTTTGGCAGTGATCAGCTGCTTCAAGATGAAGCTGAACATCTCCTTCCCAGCAACTGGCTGCTAGGAACTCATTGCATTGGAGGATGAATGCAAACTTCCTACCTTTATGAGAAGGGTGTGGATGCAGAAGTTGCCGCTGATGCTCTGGGTGAAGAATGGAAGGGTTGTGTGGTCCAGATCTGTGATGGGAATGACCAATAAAGTTTCCCCATGAAGCAGGCTGTCTGGACCCATGCCTGTGTCTGCTTGCTACTGAGTAAGAGGCACTCACTCCTGTTATAGCCCAAGGAGAACTGGAGAAAGGAAGCACAAATCTGGTTGAGGTGGCTTGTGGATGCCACTCTGAGTGTTGTCAACATGGTTATTATGAAAAAAAGGGAGAAGGATATTCCTGTACTGACTGATACTAATGTGCCTTGCTGCCATGTGCCCCCAAAGAGCTGTCAGAATCTGCAAATTTTCAATCTCTCTAAAGAAGATGGTGTCTGCCAGGGTGTTGTGAGAAAGCCCCTGAACAAAGAAGGGAGGCAAAGTAGGATCAAAGTGCTCAATATGCAGTGTCTTGTTACTCCACGTATCCTGCAAGACAAACGTCAGCAAATTGCTTTGAAGAAAGTGCACTAAGGAAAATAAGGACAAGTCTGCAAATATGATCAACTGTGGCCAAGAGAATGAAGGAGGCCAAAGAAAAATGCCAGGAACAGATTGCCAAGAGACAGAGGCTGTCCTTTGTCAGAGCTTCTACCTCTAAATCTGAGTCCAGTCAAAAATAGGACTTTTCCGCTTCTCGGTGGCCCGGGGTTCACCGGTTTGGATCCCGGGTGCCAACGTGGCACTGCTTGGCAAAAGCCATGCTGTGGTAGGCATTCCACGTACAAAGCAGAGGAAGATGGGCATGGACGTTAGCTCAGGGCCAGTCTTCCTCAACCAAAAGAGGAGGATTGGCAGTAGTTGGCTCAGGGCTAATCTTCCTCAAAAAAAAAAAAAAATAGGATTTTTCAAGAGTAACAAATAAATGAGAGGTTACAAAAAAGATTAAATGAGACAAAAATCTATGAACATAGTTAACTACAAAAGACTTTGGAATATTATTTCTAGCTCCCAGAAGGGCTCTCTCACCTTCCTAGGCAGTGCTCAAATGGGTCAAAGAAGGAAAGAAAGATAGGATGTCTTCAATGTCTTCAACTTGCTTTTCATGGTACTTGAGGCTTTTGGGGGTCTCTCTCACGTTCTCTAGTTCTCATACCCTCTCTCAGATATTGCTCCTGGGACACTCTCCTTTCTCTGTTTTAGGGCAGCTGCCAAGTCCAAATCAATAAACAACAATAACAACAAAATTGCTTGTCTTTAAATCTCTCAACTCTTGCCACAGAGTGGGTGTTTCTATCTACGATTTCATTTTCAAGTTCTGACGTCTTGTCTCTGAGGCTCTCCTCCGAGAGGGACATGCCTCATAGAGCTATGCTGACCATGATGAAGTGTGGGCTTGCTGCAGAGCCTGCCTGACAGCCCACTTATCACTGCAGCTGGTCCCAAGGACAAACTGCTTTCAATGGTAGGGCGGCTGGTTGCATATGGTTCTTTTGACAAGACCGCCCATGGATTAAGAAAGCCACGTTGGAAGTGAAGAGCTCTGAAAAGATCTCTCTGTGTGTTTCTATTCAGAACGAGCTCCCAACCAGTCCCAGAACAGGATGCCTTTACCATCACACTGCTTTCAACCTATAAGAGAATATCCCTCCATGGAAACCTGGAGTATTTGTGACTCAGAGGGCACAAATTCTATTTTGATTGTGAATAAAAAGTGTGAAGAATAGATTTTATGTGCAAGGCAAAAGTTGTAGTTAGAAATTCTCTCCAAACCTAAACATTGCCAACCCAGAGACTGAAGAGCAATACTGGAGACGAGTTTGCATTAGGAATCTGTCCCGTATTATTTAGAATCTCAGGATGTTGTAGCTGGACACTCTAGATTTGGGGTCCAAACTCGAATCCCAGTAGGAGGCAAGCATATATCCTAAATGAGAGACTGCCTGGGAGGGACTGTGTCATCAGGAGAGGGCAGACAACTATAGGGGCAGATGTAGCTTCACTTCTGGTAATTTTTGCCTTGATGCTCATTGCTGTCAGATTCTCCAGATTATTAGGAGAAACTGGATTTTAATGTGAAATCCTTCAAAATATTTGCAACTAATTAAACAAACAAAAAAAGCACCATGTGGGCCAAGTGGTTGCTGTGTTATAATGGGCAATCTAGTTAATGGACTTTTATTGTTTTCTAGAAACTGAGTCTCAGCAATGAGAAGTGACTGCCTCACAGAAAGTTGTCAGAGACAATTATTCTAGACATGCTTGATGGTAAGGCCCTAGTCTAAAGTTCATTTATTAAGACCTAGTCCATGGCCACTTAACCCCTAAAAGTACACAGATGGAACCTAAGTATGGTAGATCAAATGGTTAATCTAATTCTTCACTCTCCTTTAAATAGGATGTATATTCATGACATTGCCGTGGCTTTGCTCTGGATGGAGTGTATCTAACCATCCTTGACTTTGAGCTTGAGCTGGTGGCTTGCTTTGACCAATGGGATGTTAGAGTACATGACTCAAGCAGAGGCTTGAAATGTGCTAACATGGTCGGTCTGCTCTCCACCTCCATCACTGTGAGGAGAACATGACCCAAGTAGATGCTAGTACAGAAGAATGCCACATATGAACCTAACTTGCAACATGGAGCTAAGTCAAATGGAGTTCAGACACGGTTAACCAAACCCCAACCAGTGTGCTGATGAGTGAGTATGAAGTAATATTTATTTATTTTTCTATGTCACTGGAATGTTTATGGTTGTTTGTCATGTAGTGATAGCTGATGAATACACTACTGATTGTGCTCCCATCCAATCCAGGGGAAATTTTATATCCTTAGTGGAACTCCAATTACCACTTCCTCCATACAAGATAGATAGATAGATAGATAGATAGATAGATAGGTAGATGGATAGATAGACAGATGATAGATAGATAGACAGATGATAGATAGATAGATGATAGATAGATAGATAGATAGATAGACAGACAGATAGATAGATAGATAGATAGATAGTTTGCCAGGGCTACTATAACAAAATACCACAGAGTGGATTACTTAAACAACAGAAATTTGTTTTCTCCCAGTTCTGGAGGCTAGAGGTCCAAGATCAAGATATTGGCA